>NC_132839.1:7422619-7734523 GCF_048164855.1 Canis lupus baileyi | reverse complement strand
AAAGAAATCTTCAGTACACGCTGACTGCTTGACTGAATATGGATCTGAGAAATGGGTACTTATTACCGATAATCGCTTACCAGACTCACCCAAGGTACAGATTATAAAATTTTGATAAACACACAAACATCCCTAAGATGCTAATAGGCATATTTACCCCTTTTTAAAAAATCAACAAGTTGATGTGTGATTCCACTAAATTATACATTGAAGAGTACTTTGTTGTTCCCCGTTTCTTTACATGTACTTACTGTGCTACTACTGATACTTTGGGAAGCCACTTTTGTTCCTAAGGTTAGAAGAGCTTTATTTAATACAGGTGGAGCAGTAATTATGATCAATGTAAATTTCCAAGCACAGATTGTGCAAGCTGCTGGTGCTGGCAGTGTGCTTTGTGTGTATTGATGTCCATGTGCCAAATGTTGTATCTATTAGCCTAGAGACATCAGCGGGATTGGACATCAGCTGAACATGGCATGCTGAAAAGTAAATAGACACTCGGTAGCTTAACTGAAGATGTAAAATCAGGATGAAAAATGAAGTGAATGAGAATTTAAAAAGTTGGTGAAGTGAAGTTTGCATACATTTAAAAATCTAAATTTAAGTTTCTCTAGAAATTCAAAATTATTACTGCTTCATTATATACAAATGCTTCTGTTTTTGTACTTTTTAAAAATTCCATAACAGTTTTGGAAATACTAAATTTTAGAATGATGTAAGAAAGGATTCCTGTGGAATCACTGAAACAATCAGTGTGAAATATTTAGTACATAAACTATGGAAAATGAGAGGAATACACATGCAAGTCATGTTATAAAGCTTAGTAATGAAACACACGTTGGGGAGCCTGTGCATCAACACGGAAGCTTCAACATCACAAATAACTACAGCTGCCTTCTCATTCCCCACAATCCCATATATGTTTTCTGTAAATTCTTCAGTTACAGAATTTGGAAAATATCATCCAAAACTGCGTGGATTGCCTTTTAACTCCCTTTAATGGTTTTATGGATGAACATAGATCTTATATTTAGTTAATGCATTTTATTTGTAGTTCAAATTTGTTTTATTTTTAATAATAAATCCTTCCCTAATGTGTAGATATGAAAATATTTGTTCTGTAGTTCTGGAAATGATTGAATATTTTGTTTTTCAAATTGAAACAGTCTATTAAATTAATTTTTTGAATGCTTGATATATGGACTTCATTTTAATTTTTGTTCTATTTGGATATCCAGTTGTTTCAACATCATTATTGTTAATTTCCTTTAAAACAACGTTTTGGTTTAGCTATAAATGTATTGATTCAATAGACCAATCTTTGTAGTATTGATCACTCTGTGGTACCTGTCTTCGAAAGGGACTTCTTTTAACATCTTTCAGTATGTTTCACATTTTATCTTCAAAGTTCTTTAACATCTTTTGTTTACTACAGTCCTTGACAACTTGTAGTTTTATTCTTGTTAAATATTGTTTTTAAAATGTTTGCAACTATTTTTACCGATGAATCAGTTTGTTGTTTACGCTACTATCTGCAATCTTACTGAATGCTTATATAATTCTAATAATGATAATTTGTCTAAAAATAAATTTTAGAGAACATCATATAAATATCCATTGGATCATCAATGAGATTTTGACCTTTTTCTCTCAAAGATTGTTTTTTCTTATATGGCCTAAGTCCCTTAGTGCATCTTTACACAGAGCCTGTTGTAATAGTCTTCTTTGCCTTGCTACTGATCTAAAGAAAGAACTCGAGCACTTTTTTAGAAGAAATTGTATTTGCTGAGTGTCTTGATAGAGTTTAGGAAGTTAAGAAAGTTTCCTCCTATCTCTAGTTTGCTAGGGGATGATACATTGAATAGGTCACAAATTTTGTCATGTGTTTTTTTCTGATTCTATTGAAATGATAATATAGATTTGTCCTTCCTTATCTGTTGATGAGATAACTTATATTTATGAATTTTATAATGAGAAGCTACTTTTGCAGTCCTAGCATATATCCCTAATATTTTATATGTTGTTGCTAATATTGTGTTTTAGATTTTTGCATCCCAAGGTCCTTGTTTGATTTTGATATCAAGGTAACATAGGACTTATTAACTCTCCCCCCACCCCTTTTATTGTATTCTGTTTAAGAGCTTGCTTAAGGCTGTAATTATTAATTACTTGAACTCTTGCTTGAACTACATATTACTTGAACTTTTGCTTGAACGCACCTGTAAAACCATCCGGGCCTGGCTTCTTCTTTGTGATCACAGACTCAATTTATATTGTGATTATAGAAAGTTTACATTTTTTCTTTATTTTTTATTTTCATTTTTTACTTTTTTTTTGTTATGATGTTACATTAGTTTCAGGTGGATAACAGGGACTCTACATCTCTAACCATTATGCTATGCTCACCACAAGTGTGGCTGCCATCTGTCACCATATAATGCCATTGACTATATTTCCTAAGCAGTACCGTTTATTCCCATGACTTATTTTTTATTTAGTTTTATTAAATTATCTATCTTAAGGTATTTTCCGATTTAATTATACTATTTTAATCTTTACTGACATCGAGGTTTTTATAATATTCTCATTAATTTTTTAATGCATGCTATTTCTTTAATTTGTCTTCTTTTCAGTTTCCAGTATTATTTCATTATGTGCTCTTTCTCTCCTTCGTTTTGTCAATTTTGCCATAAGTTTTTCCTTTTCATTAGAGCCAACTTTGGAGCTTTGTTGGGCCTCCTTATTGCCCCTTTAAGGGTGCAAATAAATTGTGATGACAAATTGTGATGACTTTCTTCTGAGAGGGTTTGGAATTTCTCTTTCAGAATCTAGGTGAAGCTACCAATTGAACCTACTCAAATTCTGAATGTTTAGAGATCCATGGGATGATTTCACAGTCTACCTTCTGTTTGTCCAGTAGACATTCAAATTCTCAGCCTAGTTTTTTCATTTCGAATCTGACATTGCCATTTTTCCTGAATGCAACCTGATTTCTGTGTGCACTAGTTTTCAAGTGTCAGTTTTACTTCACTGGCTTATTTTTATTTTTGTTTGTCCTTGGACATTTCTTTTGCTTACAACAGTGCATTGAAAGCATATTTACTGTAAATTATCTAGGATCAAGTATTTCTCTAGCCAGAAGTCCCGTCGGGGTATCTTTCTGTCATATTGCTAGAAATTAAATTCCCCTCTGAGATATTTTCAAAGGTTTAGGTATTTCAGATAACCTTTACTTAAATATTTGATCTTAGAGAATGTGTCTGTTTGAAGTCTGCTCTTCAAACCTTTAAGTAAATTAGGAAAGTATTTTAAGATTCAACAATTGAAGCCTTAGCTGTTATTCTTTGAAAATATGAAAATAAATTTGTCTACACTAAGAGAAATCTCTTTCCAATGCTAACATCTTGCCAACTGTTTCAAATTTTAGTTCTCTTGATATTACCAAAAAGGAAAGAAGAGAACTAATTTATTGAGCACTTGTAATGTACCAGAACTTTTTTAGTTGTTTTTCATTTGCCAGCTCAATAAATCCTCAGACCAATTTTATGGCTGAGTGTTACGACCATTTTTAATTTGAAGAAAGAAAAAGATAGGGATCCCTGGGTGGTGCAGCGGTTTGGCACCTGCCTTTGGCCCAGGGCGCGATCCTGGAGACCCGGGATCGAATCCCATGTCGGGCTCCCGGTGCATGGAGCCTGCTTCTCCCTCTGCCTGTGTCTCTGCCTCTCTCTCTCTCTCTCTCTCTCTCTGTGACTATCATGAATAAATAAATAAAATCTTTAAAAAAAAAGAAAAAAGAAAAAGTTGGAGAAATTTGCACAGGCTAATAATAGTTTAAGGAGTCAAACTAAGGCCTATTTGACCTATAATTATCCTACAGTATGATAGCACTACCCACCTCTGTTTTATAGGTGTGGATATTGAGGCCTATGAGATTAAAAAAGTAACTTCTCTAAATAAAACTGGAATATGAGTCTCTTTGATTTTTAAGTCTGTATAATTTCCAAAATGTTTTTCTATGATATGTCCTATCCATACCATAAAATATAGGGTGACACTTCAAGTCTCACATATATATTTTTTAAGTCTCAGATATTTTTAATGATTTATTTATTTATTTATTTATTTATTTATTTATTTATTTATTTAATAGAGAGCATGAACAGGGGTTGTGGGGGGGGGCAGTGAAAAGGGGAGGAGGGAAGGGCAGAAGGAGAGGGAGAAGCAAACTCCCTATTTAGCAGGGAGCTGAGGTGGGCTCTATCCCAGGACCCTGAGATCATAACCTAATTTGAAAGCAGATGCTTAACCTACTGAGCCACCCAGGCACCCCAAGTTTCAGATATTCTTAAACCCATCAAGACTCTTATTTTTTTCCATCAGGACTCTTTAAGGATGACTCATTTTTATCACCACTCCTTTTTGTGTGTATAAATGCAGATATTGACCATCTAATTTAATAGTAACATTACAATTAAACCTATCCATTTACATTGTTCATTGTCATGAGTTTTGACAAATAGAGACACCTGAATCCACAGTCACAAATACAGTACTGAACATTCCATCACTTATGAAGGGGTTGCCTAGCCCAGTTGCAGTTCATCTCTCCCTCCACCCACAGCTCAACAACAACGGATAAGCTTTTTGCTACTATAGAATAGTTTGCGATTTTTAGAATTTTTATTACATAGAATTCTGTAGTATGTGCTCATTGTATCTGACTTTTCATTCATCACAGAGATGTTGAGGCTTATTCATGTTGTATATTGTATATGAGTATTTCATTCCTTTTTCAATGATTGGTATTCTATTATACCATATTTTGTTTATTTATTTCCCTATTGATGAACATTTGGGTTATTTTCAACTTTGGGCTATTGTCAATGAAACTGCTATAAAATGGATGGATAAGTCTTTGGGTTTACATATACCTTCATTCATCTTGGATAAATACTTAGAGTAGATGGGTAGTCTATGTGGAAGGTATATATGTAACTAAGAAATTGCCAGTTTTCCAAAGTGGTAATGATATTTTATGTTTTAACCAGTTTTTGAGAGTTCTGGTTATTTTGTGAACTCTCGAATACTTAGTATATTCAGAATTTTTAAAGATGTAGACATTCTAGTTTGTGTGTATGTGTGTGTGCATGTGTATGAGTGCATTTGTGTATCCATGCATACTCATGTAGAATGATCTTATGTGGTCCCAACTTACAACTGGTTGATGACTAATGATGTGGAGCCCTATGTGACCATTGATCATTTGTGTATCTTCTTTTGGTCATTCAGGGGTTTTGTCCACTCTTCAAATTGCCTTAGTTGTCTTCCTCTTGTGTTATAAGAGCACAATATATATTTAGGTTATAAATCCTCTGACTAATTTATGCATAGTGAGTATTTTCTCTCTACTCATGGCTTGACTTTTGATTTTCTTTCTTTTTTAATTTTTAAACATTTTTTTGACTTCTGGTTTTCTTAGTGGTGTCTTCTGTTGAGCAGTTTTTCATTTCGATGAAGTCCTTAATTATCAATTTTTCTTCTTTTATGTTTGCATTCATTGCGCACTATCTAAAAATATTTGCCAACCCACAGGTCACAAGAATTCTATCTATGTTTTCTTCTGTAAGTTTTAATAACTTTAGTTTTTATATTTAAGTCCATTGTCTTACAGGTAAGAATAGATATTGACATTTTTCTATATAGAGATCCTGTTCCAACAAAGTTTCATGTAAAAGTCTTCTTTTTCTTTTTTTTTAAGATTTTATTTATTTATTCATGAGACACACACACACACAGGCAGAGGCAGAGGCAGAGGGAGAAGCAGGCTCCTCACAAGCAGCCTGATGTGGGACTCGATCCCAGATTCTGGGATCAGGACCTGAACCGAAGGCAGATGCTCAACCGCTGAGCCATTTAGGCATTCCAAGACTTATTTTTCAATAATGAATTATCTTGACAACCTTAAAAAATCAATTATGTGTGTGTGTATATATTATATATATTATATATATATATAAATGTAAAATCCATGCCAGTATATATATGTAGTTGTTTCTAGACAATCTAATATTTTTTATTGACTTCTATGTCTTCTTACCCATCATTTTCTTCATTAAAGCCTCATAAGAAAAAAATAAAATAAAATAAGGAAAAAAATAAAATAAAAATCAAGAAAAAAAAAAAAAAGCCTCATAAGAGTAGTTCATAAGATCAAGTATCCTGAGTCCCCAGGTTTTTGTTTTTGTTTTTAATTTAATTGCTTTGCCTCTTATGTGTGTGAATTTCCATATAAATTTTATAATAGAGTGTCAATTTCTACTTAAATTCCTGACAGAGGCACCTGGGGGGCTTAGTCAGTTAAGCATCTGTCTTCAACTCAGGTCATGATCCCAGGGTCATGGGCTCAAGCCCTGCTCAGCAGGGAATCTGCCTCTCCTTATTCATCTGCTTCTCCCCCAGCTCATGTTCTCTCTCTCATTCTCTCTCTCTCACTCTCTCAAGTAAATAAATAAATAAATAAATAAATAAATAATAAAATCTTAAAAAAAATTCCTGACATAATTTTGATAGTTGTTATATTCAAATCTACAGGTCAGTTAAGGTAAAATAAACATTTTAATAATGTTAATCTCACTTTAACTGTTAATCTCATCTTAATCTCACTTTTCCAATCCATGTGCATAATACATTTTTCCATTCATTTTGAATTTCTTTAATTTATCACAGCAACATTTTATGGGTTTCCATACAATACCATGTGTATCTTTTAAAAGTTTGTGTACAAGTTTATTTTTGACATTGTTGTAAATAGAACTTTTAGAAATTTCACTTTTCAACTTTTTTGCTGCTTTGGATTTTGTAGATTAACTGCGTGTACATGGCCTTTCTATTTATATTCGTGTAGTTGTTTTGTATATTCTTTTCAACTTTCTACTTAGATTTTCATGCATGTAATATATTTTTCTTGGTTCATTTCCATATTGATTTTCTCTTCATCTTTATTTTTTCAGTGGTTTAACTATGATGTACCTAGATGTGAATTTTCCTGTATTTATCCCATTTGGCTTTGCAGTTTCTTGATTAATAAAAATTCTTTTTTTTTTATTTTTTATTTTTTTTTGCATTTCACTAGTATTTGGCCTTCATTTTGTCAAATATTTTTACCTCAATATCATTACTTATATTAACTTATGTTAGGCTTTTTGTTACTGTTCCACTAGTCTAAAGGTCTGCTTCTTTCTTCCATTTTTTTCCCTGTCTTTCCTCTAACTGGATAATTTTTTTTTGATCCATAATCAAATTTCTAACTCTTCCATTATCTTCATTGCACTATTATTTCAGGCAGTTTCTGTTTTGTATTTTGTATTTATCAATTCTAGAATTTCCATTTTTAAACTATGTATTTACCATATTTCTATCTTTTCATTCATTATGAGCATATTTTTCTTTACCTCATCCAGTATAGGTTATAATAGACATCTTCAAGTCATTTTTTATAATTGTAGCATCTGGGTCTATTCAGTTTGGGTCTCTGTTAATTGTATTTCTGCAATTTCTATTTATTTAGACTCAAACTACTAGCTTTGTGAAAACTACAGTGTGCATTAACCCAGATCTCAGCTCAGTTCTTTGAGCTGAGCCAGTCTGTTCCAGTATACTTCACACATACGTGATTTGGGGGGTCAGCAGAATTTGGGTAAAATGTATCTGAGAATTTGGGATTTCTCTCTTTTCAGTGATATCCCTCTTCCTTTCCAGCTCAGTTCCTTTCCTTTATTTCTTCAGAACAGAAAGATTCCATGTCTTCCATTGGCGTTTTAACAACTCTGCTCTATGTTGCAACTGGCTTCAGGCTAAAGCTATAAAAATCTTATCCTTGTTGGTAAATCGAACTTAAATTAAAAAAAAAATAAAAATAAATCTTATCACCTGCTCTATTTTCTTTAAAGTTTTAACTCTCCTCCAAAAGTTTGCCTATTTTTATTTTCTAGAGCTTTGTGGGATTGTTTGCTGGGAGGTGGGCGGGCGTTTGTTAGTTTGTTTAGCATTTGCTGAAATATTTATAGTTGTTATTTGTAGGATGACAAGTTATTACTTTACCATACCTACTGCAGAATAACTGTCCTATAGTTGTTTCTTGTATGTAAAGAACACATCTCTTACATTTTTTATTCATTTCTTCTATCTTTTAGTACAGAAGAGGTGGAATTTTCATTTCCTTTATTTCATATCTGGCTTTGAAGACATGAAGTAGCTATCAAAATTAGTATTCTTTACAGTATAAAAGAATTGCTATGATCTTAATCAGGTAATGATGGCTCCTGTCTAAACATTTTGAAATGATTCAGAATTAGGCATTATCAAGGATAAAGTAAATTAGCTCAAGCTTCCCAAATTACACTTCTTTTATATATATATGTGCATATAAAAGGTTATTAAATCAAACTTTTCTAATTCTATAAAAAATTGGCTTAAGGGTTAAAGGAATTTAAACATGACAAACACACCACTTTGCAAAGAGAGTCATTAAATGCATCACTGCTGGGTTTGAAAAAGCAACACATAAAACCAGAATTGCAAACCTTAACCCATCAGCAGATTGCAAACTATATGGAAGAGAAATCTAGAGACGGGTGAAACAGTGGATTTTTATTTAAAGATAGTTAGCATAGTATTCATAGTTTTGTCTCACTTATTTGTAGGGAAACAGAGGAGTAGGAATACTTCTCTCTCATCTAGTGCCAACTAAAGAAAGTATCAAGAAAACTGCTTTTAGGAAAACAGTGTACTTTCAAAGAGTGGAAGTTGTTACTGTCACTGTGTGCTTGCTCATAGGCAAAATCTCATGGGCTTGCCCTTTACTGCTTCAGGCCAAGCATGGGGAGAGAGCTCTTCAAACTACTTGAGTTATTACATAGAGTTTGGAGGGCCAAATCAATTTCTGGTTCTGTAACCCTCATTTCCAAGAACTACTCAGAGTTCAAAAATAATATGAATATATTTTCAAATAAATTCCTCTCCACTTCTTTTTTTTCTTTGAGAGTCTGTTTTTCTATTCCCTTTTGTTAATCATTTTAAGTAAATATTCAACTTCCTTATAATACTTTTGTTTGTATCAAGTTACAGAAATCTATCAAAAGATCTCACTATAATTAGAGATTTTTTTTGGCTTCTCATATATTATATCACTTAAAAATTTGTAGTTATTGATACTATAATATATGCAAACATATTGAAATTTGTTCTATCTTTCTGGTAGATTACAAAACCACACATAAAATACATTTTCTTCATTTAATTCCCTTTTGCACTTTGTGCTATGTTTTTGAATTAATAAATTCCATTAGATGCTACTTTTATTTTATATAGTCAACATTCACTTAGAAGCAGTCACTTATCTGCTCTTTCCTTCTTGTATCTCCATGCTTTCATCAACTCCATGCTTTCATAAAACTCCATTTTGTGTAGATTTGCTGACAGGTACTTTCTCTTGTTTGTCTTAAATTCGGTTATATTTTCATCATTGGAGGAAATTTTCACTAGATAGAGAATTTTTGATTAGGAGCTATTTCTTTGACCTTTTAAAATATTCACTCCACTGTTTTCTAGTACCTATTAAATGTGTTGCATATCAACTTAGCCTTATTGTTTTCTGTTTGAAGTAAACGTGTTTTTTCATATTTTCTGATTTAATTTTTTTTTCTTTAACTTGAATTTTAAATGGACTAACCATCAGTGGTTATCACTTTCCCTTGAATTAATCATGCTTGGAATTGTAATGTTTCTTAAATCTGTTGTTTGAGTTATGTATATCAGTTTTGGAAAATTAACCACCTCTATTTTTTCAAATATATGTATCAATTCCTTATCAATTCTGCTTCATTCCCTCTCTTCTTTCCTTCTGGAATGCTGATTGAAGAAAATAGATATTTCACTGAATTTTATTTCCATTTCTGGTGCTTTTGAGTAATTTCTTCCTTTGTTACTCTCCATGTGTCAGTCTGAATATTTTATTCAATTTTCTAGTTAACTAATTTTTAGTTACATCATAACTTCTTTCCTGTTAAAATGATGGATTGGTTGCTTATTTTCAGTTATTGTAATTTCTGTTTTAGGATTACTTTTTATGATTTAATAAAAATCTGTGATAAAATTCTCCATGTTACTCTTTATTTTTGTGTGTGTATAAATTAATCACATTTACACTTAATGTCTTTAGATCTGTGGGTCTGTTTCTGCTTTTAGCCATTCTGTCTTTTTGTATATTTGACTCTTTTATATTTGAGTTTCTAAAGTTTTGGGGCATATGAGTGGCTCAGTTGTTTAATGGTCCAACTTTTATTTCAGTTCAGCTCTTGATTTCTGTGTCTAGAGTTTGGGCCCCATGCTGGCCATGGAACCTACTTAACCAAGCACACAAACAAAAAACTTCAAGGTTTATATGAACACTCAAAGAGGTGATTTTAGTGTTATCTTCCTCTAGGGAGGATTATCTTTTGCTCTGGCCAAGCAGAGACAGGTTGCCTTCATTTGCTCAGGGGTTGACTGATTAGAAGCTGGGCTTCAGTCTTTGAGACAAGTTGTCTAATTCAATTTTATCCTTACTGTTGGAGTATAATACTTCAGGGATTACGTGAGAAATCCTGGGCTGTTTACCAATATTTCTTCATCATACATGGACTATACATTTGAAAGTTTTATAACCTAGTCTGTTAAGAATGTCAGAAATTCTGTTCCAAATAAAACTTCTGAGCAGCCACTTTCTGTTTGGCTTTTAAGTCTTTCAGCTGCTCCTTTGGACTCAGTAGACTATAAGAAGTGTGGTTCAAAATGTTAGCTTACCTTTCATCCATTTCTTTCCCACTAGGGTACTGGATCCTCAAGTTCACACTGCTTTAGTTCTCTCATTTTTTTTTTTTGCTTCCTCATTTTTTATGCCTGATATTTTAAAATTTATTCAAATCTAGCTTTGCTTGTTGATTGACAGTTATTGGTCTTGAAATAGCTAATCTTCCTTTGCTAGAAGGGGGATTCCTATTTCCCCTTTTGTGATGTTCAATTAATATTAAACTCTTCAAATACAAATATTCAAATGCATATTAAACTATTTTAATGATACGTTTCTGAATTATTTTCATTAGCTAACCAATGCCATCTTATGATTATAGATTGAATTATCATTGACTCTTTGGCTAATGAATTCAGAAATCAGGAAAAATCAAAGATAGCTTAAATACTATGAGAATTAGGAACAGAACCTTTTCTATTTTATTCACTTAATAGATGTAATTTTAGTACATACTCTGCCACTCATTGTGTAGTATTTTGCAAATTGCAAATTACCTCTTCAGGTCTCAGTCTTCTCAGATAAAAGAAATGAGTTCAACTCGATGATCTTTAAAAGTCCTTCCATACCTAAAATTCTGTGATTTAATAAGAATAAATTAAACTTGAATCTTTGATGATTAGAGTTTAATTTGAATCTTGAAATCCATGAGATTTTTGTAGTTTCTAAATTTAGAAAAAAATAATATTCTCTCTCATCCCTAGTGCTAGAAGATGTCCCATATGACCTGGACAAGTTTCATTGCAATAATTACTTTTTGAATATTTAATTGCCAGGACATGTTGAAGAGGTCTAGTAATATCAGGGAGCACATCCTACCACATATAAATAAATATTATAATGAATAATAATCATAATGTGGAGCATTAATATTAGAATATACAAATTAATAAATTATACAGAATGGAGAACCTACAGGTTCATGTTTATGTGAAAGGTTCAATACAGTGAGATTTAGCATTGCATATCATTGAGGAAACACGAGGTAGTAAAAAAATGATGTCGAGACAGTTAATTACGTAGAACAGGAAAGAAATCTTCACTTTATAATGTATATAGTCAAGATTATAAAATCCATATGTAAAAACCACATTTTTAATTACATTAGGGTTGCAAAAAAATGTTAAACTTGAAATAAAATTTTCAAGCCATAAGAAAGTGTGCAGGAGGTAGAGAAATTTTAATTAAGATAATGATTTAGAACTCATATATGGGGACACCTGGAGGGCTCAGCGGTTTAGTGCCTGCCTTTGGCCTAGGGCATGATCCTGGAGTCCCGTGTCAGACTCCCTGCATGGAGCCTACTTCTCCCTCTGCCTGTGTCTCTGCCTCTCTCTCTCTCTCTCTCTTTATCTCTTGGGAATAAATAAATAAAATCTTAAAAAAAAAAAGAACTCCTATATGATATCAGACACATGTCATCATGCCCTGTTCTTGCTATATAAACTTGGAAAAACTACTTAAAAGTTTAATAATAATCTTTCCCAAGTGTAAGATGTGAATAATAGTACCTGTTTTTTAAGAAATCCTGTGAAAAATAAATAGGGCGGTATCAAAATGCTTAGGGTGTTGCCTGAATCAAGTAGTATCCAGTTATTGTTAGGAATTGTATTTGCAAAACTCATTTTTTTTTTCTCTACTGAGATCAATAGTACTTAGAGAAAAATTAAGACTTGGAGAGAGACATTAATTTTAGAAAACTTGTGCTTTCATCTAGCATAGGCCAAGCCACTCCTAAATATTGAAGATACTAAAAACACAAGGCATGGTAATTATCTCTTATTTACTCCAATCTAATGACTTTTCTGAAGAATGAGAGAATGATGACAGGCAACTTTTGAAAGGATAACAAGTGAGGCTGAAGGCTCACTCTGGTAAGGCTGGAGACCATGAAATAGAATAGAAGGACAGCAGTCTGCAAGTTAGTTGATTTTATGTAGCACAGCTTAGCATGCCAAATGTGGGAACAGAGAAAGTGGTTTTTCCTGTTCTTAGATATAAAGATCTGTGGGACTGAAGTAGCCAAATGGTCACGTTTATGGTTCTTATTAGGTCAGCTAAGAGATCTTGATTTCTCAGACCTGTAGAAAGAGAACTGAAGCCATTCCACAATAATACATGAGAAGGAAGGACTGGGGGAATTAGATATTTAATAATTTCTGATAGCCTATAACTTGAAATAAGTGAGTAAGAAGGGAAAGGAATATGAAGTTGAGGCACAGAATTATATGCTAGGGTGTAAGTTTGCAGAAATAAGATATTTACATAGACATACAAATCTAAGAATTAACTATGGTTAGAACTTAGAAGTAGCGTAGACATGACAGTTCAAGCAGAATTTCCTAAAAATCTCTGGAGCCCAGCTGGCAAGAAAAGTACATTTGTTAAACATGGACATGTAGGAATTGCTGATGATGACTTAAGTTTAGTTTCTTTTGAATAACCAATATGTGAGAGTGCTTGGCCAGTATTGCAGAGTTTTGCATGAATTATTGCAAATATTCACATTAACCATTCTCTGTATCCTAGCTTGTTGATCTTTTTTTTTTTTTTTAAAGATTTTATTTATTTGAGAGAGAGAACAAGCGATGGGGAGGGGCAGAGAGAAAGAGAAAGAGAAAGAGAATGAGAAGCAGACTCCCTGTTGAGCAGGAAGCCTGGGGTGGGGCTGGATCCCAGGACCCTGAGATCATGCCTGAGTTGAAGGCAGTTGCTTAACCAACTGAGCCACTCAGGCGCCCCCTCCCCTTTCTTTTTCTTTTTCTTTCTTTTTCTTTCTTTCTTTTTTTTTTAATTTATTTATTTGGGAAAGAGAGAAAATTAGTTTTTAGGGAGGAGCAGAGGGACTAGTTTGTTGATCTTAAAGGGATTCTAAAACTGCAAGGATAATGACACAGCTAAGTCTAGAGAAACAGGAATAACCCTGTAAATGAGCTTCACTGAGCAAGTCTTCATGGGAATTTCCATTTCCAAGCTAAAGGTATCACGTAGAATTCAACATCCTTTTTTTCCAGCTCAGAATGCAAAGCCACAGTTTGCCTTTTTTAAAAATGAGAAACCTAAAAGGTCAACTTGGGACAATTTGTATAACAAAAGGATGTAAAGTGTAAGTGACTGAAACATTTATTAATCATGGAACATGCTTTAGTGTCAGTATTTTTTTCTTTTAAATGGAGCCCTACTTCAGGCCTAAGAAGACAACAATTTGAGTATTTTTTAATCACCTTAGCTAAAATTAAAATATGAGAAAGATTATTTGTTTTTGAACTAGGTCTTTGAAATTAAGAATGCTTTGCATGGAAGAATTATTCTTGTTTCTTTTGATGTTTTCTTGAGTCTCTTAAAGATGATTCCTAATGAATTGCCAGATGTAGTTTTGAGACTAGAATTTATAGACCACAGTTATTCATTCCAGTCAAATGCCACAGACAAGAACAGCAACAAATCAAAGTTAATTCGTAATTGAAACCGACTATTACTAAAAGCAATTTAGCTTTAAAGAACCTTGACATGTTCAAAAGATGAATTACTTGGTGCAGCTTTGTTATTTAAAATTATTTTTAATCATATAATAGAAGAGAAGGCTAAACTTAGGAAGGCCAGACAGGAGTGGAATCTATTTCATGTTCCTTTTAAAACTCAGAGGATAAAATACCTTTTGAAGATAAATTAAAATGTATTTCAGGGAATCGTAACAGGGTTAGGTAAAGTTTTAAGGGAATTTCCATACTGCAAATGATAATATAATTTAATGCAAAACTTCATACATTAAAAAAGAAATTACGTGGCTGCCATTACCCTTTCATTTCCTCCAAGTTACCTAGCAAATTGTCTTTTCTTTATTATTACTATTTTTTATTTTATTCATTGGTTCCATGAAATATATGAATAAGAAACTGAATAAATTAAGCTCATAATTTTGCTAGTAGCCTTACATTTTACAAATACACAATCCCACTCCACTTAATTTATACCCTTTGCTGTACCTGTACTGAATTTAATTCTATTTAACTTCAGCATGGTAGTTGGAGACACCCTTTCTCTACCAACATCAGTCTGGGCAGCAGTTATTTCCTCTCTCTTTTTTTTTTTTTTTTTTTTTAAACTGTAGAGTTGCTGAAATGAATATCTCTAAAGTCATGGCCTAAAAAATTAGAAATAATGAATCTTCTTAACTTGTCTCATTTGTTCATTTGTATGGAACTTGCATATAACTATTTCTTCCCTCAAGGAAGTCTCATTTAATATCTGCTTTTATATTGGCCTCCACTGCTTTTCTTGTATTGATGCTGTTCTACTTGTTTCGAAGTAGGAGGGAACATGGGTAGCAAACATAAAATTTCCTGTTAATAGTTGAATAAGGCAGAGATATTCTGGAACAAAAATGATAAGAAAAATATTCTTGGTTATTGAAAAACTTGATCATTTTGGTTTAAGACTCTTATTATATATATTTAGTAGATTCTGGGAAAAATGCACAATAGAAATACATATCTAACATATGAAAGCGTTTCTGTGTTTTCATATGGAACCATTAAGTTTGGGAATAACAAAAGAAATGAAGCTTTTAAAAATTTTATTGAAAGCATTATTGCAGTTTTTATCTGCAGGTCCCCAGATAGATTGAAGGCCACAGTTTTAATGGAAATTTCATGAAGTGGAAAGTGAAAAGAGGAGAACTATGATGATAGATATAAAACAATGACAGGCAAATTGGTTGGTTAATTAAAGCATCCATGTTTGCAGATAATATTTGGCATGTCAAATTGAATGTCAGCATCTGAGATTAGAAATCTAAATATCCATCACCATAGGTTGAAATTATAGTCAAGATAAAAAATGAGAACGAGAAAGAAAAATGCCACACAATGAGGCAAGAATATATAAGATCAGATCTCTGCTATGTCAGATTTAGTACAAAAAGAGAAAGTTAAGTCAGCGGACAAAAATCCAAGTGCTGATATTTGTTTCAAAACATGGTGTTTGATTATTCAGCTAAATTGTCAGATGGAACAGGATATAGAAGATAGATTTTATTTAGCTACATAATACACTGATTCTCTATCTTTGCTATGTATTTTAATCACTTGGGTAGTTTTAAAGCTTCTGATATGCAGGTCACACCAAGATCATTGAAATTATATAGTTTTAGGGTGGGAACTAAGCAACAGTAATTCCAATTTGCTAAAATTTGGCAAGTTCCACATATCCATATTCCTGTATGAGTCAGGCTTATTAAATAGTTCCTAGTAACTTTCATTTATTTATTTATTTATTGCATAAGGAAAGGAAACATATATAACTCTAATCATGTTATTTTAAGTTTCTGGAAAAATATGTGTTCCAGCCTTGTGAAGAGCAATAATATTATGATTGCTTCATTTCCTTTGTAAAATAAATTTCATTTAGATTCTGTTCTAGGAAAATCTTGAAATGAGGATTAATGATTACCATACCATTATGTGGGGAAGAAGTTGAATATAAATGCTTTATTGAAGTCATTTACCTTGAACACCTATTTACCTTAAGTTTTCCTTGACAGTAAAGTGATTTTTTTGACAAAACAATTTACATTTTTTTTATTCCATGGAAGTTATAATCATCACTGTGTAGATGATTAGTGTGTTACAATGAAAAAGTAAGATTTATTCATATAGTATACTTTTATCATAATATAACAAGTGGCTGTTTGCTTGGATCTGAAGTCTAACGTACTTTGGGAATACATTTCCACCCTAATTAAAATAAATGGCCTTTAAATGTAAATTAACATTTTGTAAGTTTTCTCATACAGTATAAAAGATTTCTTAGAAAGAAATTATATTTACCGTATAGCAAGCATTTTATTTATTTATTTATTTTTGTTTTGTTTTTTTCCTACTTTACTAACAGTAGGATTAAGCCCATTTTGACTAAATATGTCTTTTGGCATTTTTCTGTACACTTAATGCATGTTTCACATTTAACACCTCACCTCAGTAGACATTTGGTTTTTTATTTTTTCTTCAGATTAATATAATCAGTTGATATAAACTAGTTTCAGAGACACAAAAGTGCTATTAGTCTATTCCAGCCATCTAACTAGGGTGACCAGCCAGCTGCAGGCTGGTGTTGTCAGGGTGTTCCTTTTTACTCTCAGAAGTGTCCTAGTTCAGATGATAAGTTATACTGTCCCTCTATATCTAAAAAGCTGCCACTTCTGATAAGACTGCTTAGAATTTAAAGTCGTTAACATGATTTTTTTTTCCCAAAAAAAGAACCAGAACATTAATCATCATCTACCAGGACTGAGGGAGAACCCTTCTCTCAATGTTGAGCACGAGCATCACCATCCTAAATGTTTCTCCTATAATTTATATATGTTAATTGGTGAAACAGAATGCTGTGGTTTTCTTTTGATCACTCAACACGCTGAATCTGTGTTGTAACTTAATCAATGTCTACCTTTCAGTAAAGCAGACTCCCTATATTTAAAGTTTAGTTTTTATAAATGTGTAAACTTTGGCAATAGCAATAAGTTTTTTTAACTTTCCTTTTTTTAAAAAAATTGTATTTAAATTCAATTTGCCAACATACAACACCCAGTGCTCATCCCATCAAATGCCCTCCTTAGTGCTTACCACCCAGTCACCCCATCCCCCCACCCCCTCCCCTCCTGCAAGCCCTTTGTGTGTGTCCCAGAGTTAGGAGACTCTAATGGTTTGTCCAGCAATTGCACTACTGGAAAATAAGGCGGTAGCAATAATCTTAATCACCTTTGAATTACTCTCTGTCTCAGCCTTTTAATTCTATCTTACAGGAGGGGAATAATTTTCTTTTTTAACAGATGGGGAAAGGGAAAGGGAGTAGGAAAGAATAAAGACTTACTATAGCAAATAATAATATGGAATTATAGAGGTAAATGTGTGAATGTATAGACTAGGACAGGCATTTTGAGTGCTGAGTGCACTGAAATATGGCCAGAGGAGTAACATAAGAAAAGTGCTGCTCTGGGAATAACATTATGACGATAATAAAAAAAAGAGAGAGAGAGAGAGACATTAACACAACAAGGAGATGAATTTTTCCAGTTTTCTTTAATATCTCTTTCTTCTCACCTGATTCTGCTTCTTTTCCTCTTCCTCTCTTTTCTTCTGCCCTGTGTTATTCTTAGGCCCTAATGATATTGGAGCCTTACGAGTAATTCCGGTTTAGAAATGAATGGGAATTATTACTGCCAGGCAAGCATGCATATTTTCTCTCTCTGTGCTCTAAACTGGAAACTAAAATAGTAGACGCTGGTAGAGATTATGTATTATCACTTCGGAAACATGAAAGAAAAGAATCAGTTAAAATGTCCTGGAATTGGTGTCATGGGAAAAAATACAAACAAGATCTTTAAAATCCACAGTAAATTCAATTACATAGTAAAGCAAGTAACTTGTAAGTAGATTCCGTTTTCAGTACCTACCAGTTTTCCAAACGGTCATAATACACCTTTTAAAGTACCTCCTAGATGTTCTAAAAATAAATAAATAAATACAATACTGAATTCATTAGTGAACAGAAAGAATAATCCTCACTAAAAGATTTGTTCTTGTGCTTTAAAATACATCTCAGGAAGTCTTCTTGATCGTCAATTATCAATTCTTTCAAGCACGTAAGACTAGTCACGTAATGGTAATGTGTAGCCTATTGTGTGGCAAAGGTCTGATTCTTCTTACTTCAGGGCTCATCCGTGTATCATTTAATACCCTTTATCAGATTATTTCCCATAGTCTGTGCAAAGGGCAAGATAAACCAGTGATTTTTACAGTCAAGTTCTATACATTTGCATAAAACTTTATAACCTCGCAGTCTTGGCAATCAACCTCAGTTGTGGATGCTCCAGTCTCTCACAGATAGCCTTTTAAGAAAAGCAGTCTCAGAAGAATTACTGTAGCAGAGAGCCATCCTTGATTCTCTCATTTGCATGTTAATACCCAAAATACTCTTCACGTTTATTCAGGGTGGCTGTTTTATTGCAGAAATGCCATCTGAACTCCAAGAATAAACTAAAAAGACTTGTGAGGACCTCTGAGCCCACTGAGTTCTTTTTTATAAATGTAAGTGATCATAAAAAGCTCAGCGCCTGTAAGGAAAAACAAAAGAACAGACCGTCTTTTAATATGCAAATACAAGAACTCAACATCAACACTGTGTTAACTCCTAATCTTTTTTTTTTTTTTTTTAACAGATCTTTAATTTTGTGATCCCATTTCTTTGCCAGACTGCATTAGATTCATTGTTCATAAATCGGCCCTGGATTCTCTGAGGCAGAAAAGCCAGGCAGTCAGCTTAATACAGCTTTATTCTCCGTCAGAGAGATCTGTAGACATTTTCCAAAGAGGGGAGAAAAGAAGAAGATGGCCAAAATCTAATACATGGCTAGATATATTGGAATGATACAACATTTGAAAAAGATTTGCTCTTGTAGTTTCTTAGTCCAGGTGCTTCTGACATGAGAGGCTCAACTGTAGAGCACAAATGAACCATTTTGAAAACAACAACAACAACAACAAAACCAGACAAATGGCAAAGTGCATATTGTATGTGGTAGGACATTAGATGCCTTGGAAGTTCCAGCACCTTTCAGCCAACCGTCATGTTTTCTATCTGATAATAACTTGTTCCAAGTCGAATCACCACGGTTGGCTGCACCCTATCACACCTTTGGATTAGGAAAGTGGAATTTAGAAGTTTGTGAAGTATTTCTTGATTATTCACAAGTTAACTCCTGATTGAAACAGGCTGCACCAAATACTCCACTCCCCCCGCCATATAGCAAAAGCACTGAGCTGTGGCTCAAAAAATTGACCTTCAGAGATTATTATGACCTTCAAATTGTCACTCACATCAATGATGCATCTTTTTCTTGTTTAATTTTTTCAGTGGAATTTGATGGTAAACCTCTGGGGAAGAAGGGAGCATTGCATTTCTTTGATAATTTTCTGAAAAGGGTAGGAATCACTGATATTTGTAGACATGTTAGTCAAAAAATACAATATTTCAATGTTGGTGTTTGCTCTTATTTGAAAGACTATATGCCTGCATTCTTAGTATGTTAAATTCTACTGGAAAGAATAAGGTCTGCTGCTGTGCACATATAAATATTTAATCCTGCTTTTTTGGTACACATTGCAATGAATCTATTTGTGGAGCATTTCATAACAATTAAATATTGTAATAACTTCAAGTTTAGGCATTTTGTACTGAGGTCATGTTGACTTTAACAGCACTGAAATGATTTACAGGCCAAAGCTGGCTTAGTTTTCTCATCGACACTGATACTAAACTCAGAGTCTTAAAATTTACAACCTGAAGGTGAGGTGTAGCAACAGAGAATGACAGCTGTGGCTATTATCTCTTGTTTTTTGGTTTAATCTGAGAAGTGAAGAAGACACTTTTGCCCCTTCAAGAAGTTCTATAACACAAAGAGCTTGTGCCCAAAGTGTTTTGAAGCGTTAGCTGGTGTGCGTGCAGACGCTGTAAGGCATCCAGTGTGGCTGGACAGAAAATGTGGGGATGTGAGGAAATGCTGCAAAGACCTCATTTAGGTACGATTTTTAAAATGAGTTGCTCAGCGTTTTGTGAATTTTTTGTGTCACTGCAATCTAATGTTTGGAGGAAAAACTGACATCTTCCTTCAAAAAGTAGTTGCTTTTGTATATGGAAGGAGATATTTGAGAAAGAGTTCAGAGGACGTTAAGAGTCCACATTTCAATTAAAAAAATCCCTTCTAGAAATGTGGATGAGTGAACAGAAATTTCTCCATGCCAAGCAGCTTTCATTCCATCATTAGGCAGTTCTAGATCATACAAATTTTCATTCTAATACTGACCCAAAATTAGACCTTATTTAATTGCCATCTATTCATCCAGGGTTTTTTTTTTTTTTTTTCAATTTGTAACGATTCAGAAGAAATATCATCTCTATTGCATATTAGAGCTCTTCGGATGTTTGAAAATATTTACCAATGCTTCAGCATCACAAATACTTGATTGATGGATTTCAAGTACCATGTCTTCTGTTTCAAAATCATTAAAAAACATAGAAAATATCACATTTTTCTTGTTCATATATGACCGCAATTGTTGGCAGATTGGTTCTATGTGTTGTTACTGAATGCCTTGGAGAGATTAGTTAGCGTGTGAAGCTGTTTATTTTATTGCCTACTGGACTCCAGGCTGCTATGCTTTGTTGAATCCATTTATATCGTCCTGTATTCTGTTAACTTTTGCTTCAGGCATGGTTATGCTTAAGACATCCCATTTACTTATAATCCTTATAATATATAAGTTGGGTAAAATAAAGCCTCACAGATCAAATTAAATAACCAAATTCCCTTAAATTAATAACATTAATTTCAGACTGAGCTCAACATCAATAAAGCTATGGGACGGAGATTTTTAAAGCAGTTCTTAAAGTGTGTTCTTGAGCTCTGTGATGGGTGTTTTTCTCATAATGAATAGTTAATGGGGCTTACTAGAGAAATTATTATTTGAATAAATAAGGCTGGACCTGTTGATATTTTAAAAACAAGACATATAAGAAGTAAAAGAACTGTTGATGAATTTCTGATTTAAAAGGAAAGGTTTGGGGGCACCTGGGTGGCTCAGTTGGTTAAGCGTCTACCTTTGGGTCAGGTCATGATACCAAGGTCCAGGGATAGCCCCATCGGGACGCCTGCTCAGTGGGCAGCCTGCTTCTCCCTCTCCTTCTGCAGCTCCCCCTGCTTGTGCACTTGTTCTCTCTCTGCCAAATAAATAAGAAAAAATCTTTAAAAAAAAGAAAAAAGGTAAAGATTTGGGAAGGTTTTTGTTTTTGTTTTGCCTGTGTAATTAAAATAATCTTTTCCACACACCCTATATTGTCTGCTGAATGTTTTTTCTGTCATTCATTTTCTCTCTGCCTATTTTATTGGCTACTGCTAACAGAACGCTATTTCCATTCTAGAAGATGGCTTTGCCCCATATCTAAATAACAGGTGGCAAGCAGCCAACTATAACAGATTTTGACAGCTGTAATCTGGAAGCTCCGCACTGGTCCTGTGTTTATAATGGCTAGTAAATGAATGTTGCAATCCGTCTTGAAAAGACTACAGTAGGTGATACTTGTTATTTGAAGAAAGTTTCAGAATCTGAGTTATATCTAGAAATGATTCCTAAAAACCATCATATGTGATCCCGGCACTTGGTCCTCCGTGGTTTCACTCTCTCATGCCCTATGTTGTGTGAGGGAGGTAGGCTCTACTAAGGCTTTGAGAGAGTGGCTGTGTCTTAGGTGTCTTTTCTCGTTTTGTGGCTGTCGGTTTCTTTTATCTAGACAGTAGGCCTGATTCTTTTGTAAATTGGAGGAAACTCTTTGGTTTAAAATAATCTAGTGATCAATTCCTATTCAAACCCTATTTTTATGCCCCAGAACTTTAACATTAGCTTTGATCTGTATAACCACTTTTATGCACTTCCACACTTCACATTATTTAACTTCCTTTTCATTTAATATGAAAAAGAATATTCACAATTACTTACCATAGCAACCACTGTAGAAATAGATTCAAATGCCAAGACTGGCACAGAGTTCACAGTGGATATAATCATGCCAAACAGTTTGCAACATGACCCTGTGTAGTTATTTTAAGGCTTTTGTGTTTTGATGAGTTCATTGAATGTACTATAATAGGAAAGGAATTTTTTTTTAAGTTGGCACACCTGAATATATTATCGTCATCATCATCATCAACAATAATAACAACAAAAAACTATCTTGAGTGCTTCTATACGGGACACAGTGCTACATTTCATAGAATATGTGATTTCATTTTAAATATGTAGTATTGGTTGCATAATGATGTAAAATGCTGGTGATGCTTACGTCTCGTGCACACACACACAATCGGATGGTGTATGCAGGATGCAATAAATACATAAACAAATACAAGTTTATTCTCAAAATAACAAATGATTAGATCATTTTAGAAAGAGCATGATTAAAATGTTTAGCATCAACTCCATAAATAAGAGATAATATACGTCATCCTTATACACAGCTGTAGCTGGATCTGCCCGTTGTGTTAACCCTGAGGTGGCCAATGCCAGAGGCCTAATGCTTTCAACTGTTGGAATCATTTGTCTACTCTACTATTTAGTGTCTCTTCTGTGGTAGAGATTTTCTCCTGGGTGCTAACCTGCAATTAAAATATTTCCACTCTAAACACTCATTTCCATATGTCAGCCCACACGTCTCTACTCCATAGTTTCTTTTCTCTGATCTTCCTATATTTCTCCTTCTAGGCACCTGAACAGGCAGTCATCCATTTACTACTTTTGAGTGTATGTGTTTTTTAACTTCAGGCCACTCTCCCCTCCGCGTGAAGTTGGATAACGGGGTGCAACACCTAAAGCCCTGTTCAGTGAGAGACTTCCCTACAGAGCACTTTCTTTCAAAGCCATCTTTTGGTGGGCCCGTATTGTGGCCATTGTCCATTTTTGGCTTCCACCCACTAAGCTAATGTTTCTGTGAGCCAAATTCAGGCTAAGGCCTCCCTATCAGCTGATCAAAAGGGTCCAATCCCTTGTATTCATAGGCATGAATTGAAGTGCCAGGCACCTCGATAATGGTGGGAGGTCATGTGGGGTACCTGTTCATGCAGCTAGTTTGTGTCCTCTGGCCCGTGCTTGATTCCTGATGTGATTTCTAATGTGTGATTGCTTGCTGCTGAGTGTGTCTTCTTTATGACCATGAATGTGTAAATCTGTTAGAAATCAGCTCATAACAGGCAGTTCTGGCTGCAGGCTTACTTCATACAATATGGTAAACACTTCTGTCTTTACTAGGGCTTTGCAGCCTGTCAGTGCCTATTTTTTTCCAAATGTTTATAATTATTTACTATAGACAATGTGCATTTTTTTCACAGAACTTTAAGGAAACACATTGTGATTCTTTCATTGGGGATTGCCAGAAAGTTTTCTTGGTGCCTTTTTCAAATAAGGAAAATTTTGAAAGCATAGGGTTTGCTGAATCATATGACCCAAGCTGTTGGGCCACTTACACTGCAGTTTAGACCTATTGTAATTAATTTTCTCTCTGAGCTACAAACTCGCAAGTCTTTTGGGCCATCTAGTTATGGATTCAAATAGTATCTCAGGTAAAATCCAAAGAATTCTAGCAGACATTGTACATCATTCTTTGTGGTGAGAGGGTTAAAATGAACCTTTTATTGTCTTTTATTTATCTGCTTTTATTTTTATTATTTTATTATTATTTATTTTTTTTATTTTTATTGTCTTTGTCTTTTATTTTGGGAGGATAATCTGGCGTACCCAGATTGTGGAGTGCTGTATAAACTTTTGATGTAACAGATACCTTTACCTCTCACTCCTGGGAATATATATGTTTTACCAAGTTCTCCAAAATATTAGTCACTTCTTGCTCATCCTGTGAAATTGGTATACTCATGAATATAATACCTCAGTGTGATAATCTGCAGGATGCCAAGCTGATCCAGATCTCTTTAGAATATGTATTTGCAAAGGGTGAGAGAGCCCAGTGGCAAGACTGTAAATATATGCTGTGTTCCATTCAAACTGCATGTGAAATGTTTTTGATCATCCTTTCTGATAAAGTTGGAAATAATGGATTTTCCAGGTCAGTTGCTGCATATCATGGATCTGAAATCATGTCAATTTGGCTCTAGCAAAGATACCAAGAAGAGAACAACTGCAATTCATGTTATGATTTTGTTGATTTTTCCATACCCCATTTCCATTCTCCAAAGTTATTTGTTTTTGGCAAGGGACATACATAAAATAAATGACAGGGATCACTATCCCTGTATCATTTAGATCTTTAAGGGTGGCACTAGTTTCTGTCTTTGCCCTTTACATTTTATATTGCTTTTTATTTTCTATGTTGGCCCAATGCAAAAGGAACTTTCAGAGTCTTCCAGCTGGATTTCAGTATAATGAAAGTTCTTAACTGTGGCCACCATTTCTCTCCCTCCTTCTCTTTTTCTTGCTTTTGCTCTTGCTCTCGCTCTTCCTCTTTCTCTTTCGATAGATCTATCTATATACCAATTATGTGCAATCCAGTCATATGTTTGTACAGGTGTATAAATTAGAAATTTATACATTCTGTGACTAGGAAAATGCCCACTCTGTATGTCCACAAATCTAATAAGATCCATACCTGAACCACACTCCATTTGTTAACTTGCTCCCGTACTATTACTCTTTAATAGGGGATCAGTGATGATGCTTGGAGTCTCTTGGTATCAATATCAACCAGAAATCCATATTAAACAGTCTTGAAAATATGTGAGTTTCTTTCCCCCAAATGTCGAGGGAATAGATATTTACAGTGCCACTGGGATAGACAGGGAGAATCATTGCTATGTATACTTGCCATTGTATTTGAGGGCTCTTCAGTCAATGATTCCCAGGTTAGCAAACTTGTTATATTCAGAATCTCAACATGGGGAATATCCATTTTCTTTTTTGTTTCTTTTTGAGAAAAAAAAAATTATAGATTCACAGAAAATGTCAAAAGTAATATGGAGAGATCCTATATATACTTATCCCAGGTTTTCCCATCTTATGTAATCATAGTAAAATATCTAAACAAGGAATTTTTTTGGAATGGTATATTTTTATAGTTCTGTGCCATTTCATCATCTGTGTAGGTTTGTACAACTGCAACCACCGTCAAGACAAAGAACCATTCTATCACCCAAAGATTTCCCTCATGCTACCCATTTGCAGTTATACTGCTCCTTTTCCTCAACACTCCAACCTTTGAAATACACTAATCTGTTTCCTCTCTTTATAATTTTATCATTTAAAATATAGTATATAAATAGAATCATACAGGATATAACCTTTTTAGATTGGCTTTTTCACTTAGCATGGTGTCTTTGAGTTCTGAATAAGTTGTTTTGTACATCAATAAGTCATTTTTCAATTCTATGGCGGGAACACTTTAACATTCACCCATCGGAGGACATTTTGATTGTTTCCTGTTTTTGGCTTTTACAAATAAAACTGCTATAAGCAATTGTGCACAGGTTGTATGCACATATTTTTTTCCCTTTCTCTGCAGTACCCAAAAGCAAATTTCAGGATAATATGGCAAATGTATGTTTCTTTGCTTATAAAACTACAGGCTATTTTTACCTGGAGTGTCTCTACCATTTTATATTCCTACCAACAGTGTGTGAGAGATATCTGAAAGATCCTGTTTCTCATATCCTCATCAGCATTTAGTGTTATCACATTTCTGTCCACTTTTCCCTCCCTGACTTTCTTTCTGCTATTCCAATGAGTGTGTAATGATGTCTCATTGTGATCTTAATTTGTAACTCCCTAATAGCTAGTGATAGTAAAGATCTTTTCACATGCTTGCATGTCTTCTTTATACTTTCTTTGGATTTGTTTAACTGTTAAATTTTGAGGTTTATATACTCTAGATAAAAGCGTTTCATCAAATACATGGTTTGCAAGTATTTATCTCTGAGTCTACAATTTGTTTGATCATCTTTATAGTCTTTTGCAGACCAAAAGTTTTTTATTTTGATGAAGCCAAATTTATATTTCCCCTTTTATGGATTATGCTTTTAGTGCCTAGTTTAAGAACTCTTTTCCTTGCTCTAAACCTGAAGATTTTATTGTATTTATTTATTTATTATTATTTTTAAAGATTTTATTTATTTATTCATGAGAGACGTAGAGAGAGAGGCAGAGACACAGGCAGAGGGAGAAACAGGCTTCCTGCAGGAAGTCCGATATGGGACTCGATCCCAGGGCCCCAGGATCATGACCTGAGCTGAAGGCAGATGCTCAACCACTGAACCACCCAGGTGCCCCTAATCCTGAAGATTTTATTTTATCTATTTATGTATTTTTAAATCCTGAAGATTTTAAATTTACAGTTTCACATCTTACATTTAGTCAGTATTATATTTTATTTTTTTAAGTGTGAAATTTTAGTGGAGGTTTATTATTTTATCTACAGTTATCTAATTATTGCAATTATATTTATTAAAAAGATTATCTTCATTGAATTCTGTTTGTACATATATCATAAATGAGTTGGCCACATTTTGTGTGAGACTCCTCTTAAGTTTTCTTTTCTGTTCTGTAGAGCTAGGTGTCTACCTTTAGGTAGACATTTGTTAAACTTTTTCAAAACGAATAATGACTACAAGTTTGAAATGATTTTACTAGTGTATATTCTAGAAAGACTACTAAACCTTTGCTAAAACAGAGGCTTTGTGGCCTCTTCACTTACTGTACTCTTCTTAATAGCTGTGTTCTAGTCACTCCAAGATACATGTCAGTTTTGAAAGCGAGCCACATGCAATCATTAAAGAGGGCTGAAACTCCCCTAAAAGCCTCATCCTTTAGCATTAAAAGTGTTTAAACTCTCTCACATCTCGCTAGAAAAATCCCCATTTGCAAAATATTGTTACTATTTGAACTGGCAGATTTTGTTCTGCAAGAGAAATCCTTATCCCTGGGGTATTTATAACAAACCATTTGGGATAATTTTTTAACGTTGCAATTGCCTGAAGCTGCAATACAGTTGGGGCACACAAGTGCCTTGACAAAACTTAAAATGAATATATGGGTAATGGGATGTACATAGGGAGCTTAGAAATGCTCTGAAAATATTTATGGGATTTAAAAAAAAGATTTTATTTATTTATTTATTTATTTATTTATTTATTTATTTAAGAGGGTGGGAGGAGAGAACACACAAGCAGGGGAAGCAGCAGAGGGAGAGAGAGAAGCAGAGTCCTCAAGAGCAGCGAGCCCTATGGGAGAGCAAGGAGTCCCAGGACTCTAGGATCATGACCTGAACCAAAGGCAGATGCTTGACTAACTGAACTACCCAGGTGCCCCTATTTATGGGAATTTTGAAGACTGTGTACATGTACATGATTATATACCTGTCCAGAAAAAGTGATAGAGAGAGTCTCAGTCCCTTAGCACTGCCTAACCTAGAGGCATAGTTGTAATCTTCTTAGTCTTTGAACACATAGGGCTCCTCAGTAAAAGACAGAAGGCATGTTGGTCATTTAAGGACATCTCTGACTAATCATTAGCTGACAATAAAATCTTTGAGCAGAAAGTTCAATGGTCACATACTAGGGTAAATATGCTTTATAGCATCAGTCCAGAAAAGTCACTGTATAAACAGAGCGATAACAAGATGCACAAGAAAATCTAGTCAGGGGGGAGGGAATATATTATTTCCACAATTCACATAATGTTATCTAAAATTTTCAGGTTTTGAGAAGAAAATATGAAACATATAGAAACAGTTAAGAGTGTCATATACACATAAAATAAAAGCAGTTGACAGAATTTGTCTCTTGCAGGTGCCTAGAGGCCATAAAACAGAAAGTATAAATGTATTCAAGTAACTAAAGGGTAACATACAAAGTATGACAATGATCTGTCATGAAATAGGGTATATAAATAAAGAACTATAAATTATATTTAAAAACTAAATGTAAATTCTAGAGTTGAAAAATACAGTGACCAAATGGAAAATTCGCTACTGTGAGAATTGCTAGAGCAGATGCAAACCATAAGAAAAAAGAATCGACAAGCTTGAATATAGATCAATTGATATTATACAGTTTGAAGATCAGAATTAAAAAAAAAGATTAGAATTTAGAAGGTATAAAGAAAAATATTATAGAACCTCAGATATTTGCGGATATCATTAACTATGCCAACATATGTATAACAGCACTTCCAAAAGGAGAAAGAAAAAAAAATGGAACTGGGAAAGTGTTTGAAGAAATAATGCATGAAATGTCCCTATATTTTTTTCTTTCTTTAAAGGTTTTATTTATGTGTGTGTGAGAGAGAGAGCCCAAGCAGGAGGGGGAGAGGGAGAGGGAGAAGGAGAGAGAAAATCTCAAGCAATCTCTGAGCTGAGCATGGAGTCCAACATCCAGGACCTCAAGATCATGACCTGAGCTGAAACCAAGAGTCTGATGCTTAACCAACTGCATTAACCAGGCACCCCTGAAATTTCCCAAATTTGCTGAAAATATTAATCTATACATCGAAGATGCCCAACAAACTTCAAGCAGGATAAACTCAAAGAGATCTACAATGGCTTCTGGTTTCATTTCTTCAGGTAGAGTTTAGAAGTCACCACTCTATCCTAAATAAAAAGCTAAACAGACTGGAAAATTAACTCTTCTTGGATCTATCAGAGAGAGGAGCATGCTGACCCAAGATTGAGGAGACAGGATGGCAAATACAGGGAGTTATGGTACACTGAAGCAGAGGCTCACCAGCAGAAATGAACAGAGGAACCAGAGCCAGGATGGGAAAACCTGAACTGTATTAAGGACTGGCTGAAAGATCAATGTGTAGAAATCTGAAAGTTAAAAAATCCTGAAGGAGCCCCACAATTTTGTGAGATTTACCTCCAGAAATTTGACCAGATTCTCATGGTAAAAATGGAAGAAAAATCCTTTCCTGTTTCCAGGAGGGTGAGGGAAAAAGGAATCATTTTGAATTATGACAGTATATTCTTCTGAACAAGGCCTGCCCTAAGGAGAAACAGTTCATCAGAGCCTAACAAGCTGGGGTATTATCAGAGCCAAAAGGACCAGGGGAATGAAAATACCCAACTCCATCCCACTCCAGCCATCCTGTACCACTTACAAGGAGAAGAAAAAACTAAGAAACACTTGTGAAGTTCATAGTCCAGAGCCATAGGTTCATTAAAAGACTGAGACCTACTTGTAGGACTGTAGAACACTTTCCCTCCCCTCACACCTCACCACTTCATCACAAAAAAGCAGCAGTTTTTTGTTTGTTTGTTTGTTTGTTTGCTTGTTTGTTTGTTTTTTACCCAGCTGTACCTAGTATAGCAACCAACGGAACAATTCTAAGGCATACCAGAAGGAAAAAACAAACAAACAAAAAAACAGAACTTGAAAAGACAAAGCAAACATCAGAACCAGACATGGCAATGATGTTGGAATTGTCAGACCAGGAATTTAAAAACAATGATAATTAATATGTTGACTCTATTGAATAAAGTTGAGACCATACAAGAAGAGGGATGGACAAGGTAAGCAAAGAGATGGAAATCCAAAGAAATAACCAGAAAGGGATGATAGAGACAAAAACCTTATAACAGAAATTAAGAATGCCCTTGAGGGTGGCACAGTCAGTTAAGCATCCAACTCTTGGTTTCAGCTCAGGTCTTGATCTCAGGGTTGTTAAGATTGAGACCTGCATCGGGCTCTACACTCAGCATGAAGTCTGCTTGAGGCACTCTCTCAATCTCGCTCTTTCTCTAAAATAAATAAATCTTTAAAAAAGAAATAATGCTTTTGATGGACTTGTAGGTAGACTAGACATAGCTGAGGAATGAATCTCTAAAAGTATAAAATATATCAATAAAATCAGAAACCTAGGAGTGAAGGAAAAGAACCAGTGCATACATTAATTAAAACAAAAACAACAATCACAAAAAAGAATCCCCCCAAACCAGAACAGCATATCCCAAGATTTTGTGAGCAAAGGTTTAACATACGTGTAATGAGAAAACCAGAGACAAAAAAAGAAAAGGAAATATTTGACATAATAATGACTGAGAATTAGTGCAAATTAATGTCAGACACCAAACCACATATCCATTAAACTCAGAGAACAGGAGAAATGCCCAAACAACGATACCTAGAGATATTATTTTCAGACCATGGAAAATCAAAGATTTTTGTTACCTAGTGAAAGAAGCAATCTGAAAAGGTGACATACTATGTGATTCCAACTGTATGACATTTTAGAATAAGCAAAACTATGGAGAAAATAACATGATTAGTGGTTTCCAGCACTGGTGGTAGGGAGAGATGAATACAGAGAACACTGAAAATTTTGGGGGCAATGAAAATACTCTGTATGGTATTATAATGATATATATCATTATACATGTGTCCAGACCCATAGAATATACAACACCAAGAGTGAATCCTGGGTGATGATGATACGTCAGTGTCAGGAGTATTTGGGAAATCTTTGTATCTAACCTCTCAATTTTGCTGCAAACCTAAAACTGCTCCGGAAAAAAAAAAAAAAAAGTCTTTAAAGAGAGAGATCCACAGTAAGCATAAATCAAGGCAAAGAGAGCATCTGGAGAGCAGAGAAAAATAAGGCGTCATGTACAAGGAATCCTCAAGAATTAACAGCTCTTTTCTTCAGAAACCATGGAAGCCTGAAGGCATGACATATTCAAAGTGCTGAGAGAGAAAGACTGGGGAGGGCACGGAAGCTCCCTACCCTTCCCCCATACACGCCCTGGCTCCAATCCTGACAGTATCTACCTGGAGATAGCATGAGATCCCACAGGTTAAGGGTGGATTCCTAAAGACTGTCCTGCTCTCCACTTTAAATGCCGTTCACATGCCCACGTCATCACCTATGCTTCTGACCAACTGGCTATAGATTGGGGGTTCCAGGGACCCCCTTCTTCGGTTGTAACTAAAAAGGTATTCTGAGAGCCAGTTTTTGATGTGATGGTGCTGAGGTTGCCCACACCAACAAGAAATACTCCAAACACCAGTCAGGTATCTTATAATCCAACTCAATATCTAACAGTATCCACCCAGAGATAGCATCAGATTCCACAGGTTATGGGCTCAATCCTGCAAGACGTCCAAGACAACCCCCCAGTTCAGAGGCCAGCTGCAAGTCCAGGTTAGTACCCATATTTTTTAATGACTGACTGCCTATAAACCAGAGCTTCCCACAACCCCCTTCTTGGGTCCAATTAACTTGTGAGAGCAGTTCACAGAAGTCAAGGAGAGGTTTTATGTACTAGGTTGCTGATTTATTATAAACAGATACAGCTTAGAAATAGCCACATGGCTTTTCAATTGGTCTCAGAGAAGTGGGATTTGCTAGATTAGCCCTGGCCCATGGGAAAATATCTTTGAGAAGAGACAGGATGGGAGGGCAGGGAATGAGGATTTGGGAAAAGTGGCAAGACTTGTTCACTGATAAATACATAACATTGTTGAAGAGTTAAAGAGGACTTAATATGAAAATATCCATATCTGTGGACAAGAAGATCAAATAGACTCCTTGCTTACCCCATACACAAAGATTAGCCCAAAATAAATTATGGACCCATATGTAAGGACTAAATTGCTAAAATTCTTAGGAGAAAACATATGAGTAACTCTGTGACCTTGTCTTAGGCAGTGGTTTCTTAAATATGACACCAATTGCACATATCACAAAGGGATAAAATGGGTAAATTGGACTTCATCAAAATTAAAAAAAAAAATTTGTTCTTCTAACCATACTGTCAAGAAAGTGAAGGTCAGAGATGCCAGGGTGGCTCAGCAATTGAGTGTCTGCCTACAGCTCAGGGTGTGGTCCCAGGCCCAGGATCAACTCCCACATCGGGAAAAGTCCTGCTTCTGCCTCTGCCTGTGTCTCTGTCTCTTTCTGTGTCTCTCATGAATAAATAAATAAAATCTTAAAAAAAAAATGTAAGCCAGTCCATAGTACCTGAGAAAACATTTGCAAATCTTATAGCTAATAAGGCCCTTTTATCCAGAATATGTAAAAAATTCTAACAAGTCAATAATAAATACACAAATATTCCAATTTAAAATGGGTAACACATTTGAATAAACATTTATCCAAAGTAGACATATGAAAGGCCAATAAGGACATGAAACATGGTCAATATCATTAGATAAATGCAAATCAAAGCCACCAGATACCACTTTATAACTACAAGAGTTGCTGCAATAAAAAAGAGAGGCAATAAAATGTGTTAGCAAGCGATATGGAGAAATCGGAACACTCACATATTAATAGTGAGAATATAAAATGTTGCCATGAAGGACCGCTTCAGTGGTTCCTCAGATAACTACTATGTGACACAGCAGTTCTGCTCCTAGGTATATACCCAAAAGAATAAAAAGCAAGCTTTCAAAAAAACTTCTACACAGATCTTCAGAGCAGCATTATTCTTAATAGAGAAACAGAAGACAACCCAAATCTCCATCCACTGATGAATAAATTAACAAAGTATATATTTACGCAATGCAATAGTGTTTGGCCATCAAAAGGGAAGCCTTGGTACATGGTGCAATGTGGCTAAACCTGAAAAAATATTATAAGTAAATGAAATAAGTAACAAAAGATTACTGATTCATGTTTTCATTTATATGATATCAAAATAGGCAAATCTATAGAGGCAGAGAGTAGACTTGTGTTTACTTAAGGCAAGAGGGTGACCCTTACTATGTATAGTGTTTATTATGGAGTAATTAAGACTATGTAAAAGTGGATTTTGGTGATGATTTCACAACTCTGTGAACATGCTAAAAACCATTGAATTATATACCTTCAGTGAATTGTTAGTATGTTAATTATATCTCAGGGAAACAGTTTACATAAAAAAAAAAAAAAACTTACAGAAAACATACTTTTCTTTATGAAGACTCACCTGAATCAGTAGTTACCTGGCCTTTCTAATTTTACGGCTGGAATGGTTTCTATGTCACCATTCCAGCATGAAATCTAATGTATTTATTTATATAATTGTTTCCTCTAGACTGTAAGATTCTTATAAATGAGGGCTTTTCATGTGTTCCTTGTACTTTTTTTTTTTCTTTCCTAGAAAGAGAGAGAGAGAGAGAGAGAGAGAGAGAGCATGCATGGGGGCAGAGGGAGGGAGAGAGAGAGAATCTTAAACAGGTTCCATGCTTGGTGGGGAGCCCACTTGAGGCTCAGTGTCACCACCCTGAGATCATGACCTGAGACAAAATCAAGAGTTAGATGCTTTACCAACTGAGCCACCCGGACACCCCTATGTTCTTTGTATTTTTATCTTGAGCACTGTGACTGGAACACAAAAGAATAAAAGGCTAGCCTCTTCAGTATTTCTGGGAAAAGTTGTATTTTTCTGGCACATTTTTCTCCATGAATTTTGATTCTGATACATCATGTGTGGGGAGAAAATTCTTTGATTGCCCTAATGGACCAGCCAAAAAACATGTAATAATAACCAATATTCTATAGAATTGAATCCAGTCTGTGTGTATGGTGGGGAAAACTATCATTGTACATGTCACTTGTTTCCAGAAAGGCCCCAAGGTGATTGTTAAAATTTGAAAAGGAAGTTGAAGAAATGTAAAGATAAGCAGCTTATATGAGGAGATTATACATTGAGTGATAGAGACGTTTGTTCTGTGAACTCAGGAGTGATTCATAATCTCATTAAACAAAAGAGCAATAATTCAGATATAAGACAACAATATATCATTGATTTCCAATGAAAATGCTAGTTTTTTTTTTTAATTTTTATTTATTTATGATAGTCAGAGAGAGAGAGAGAGAGAGAGAGGCGGAGACATAGGCAGAGGGAGAAGCAGGCTCCATGTACCGGGAGCCAGATGTGGGATTCGATCCCGGGTCTCCAGGATCGCGCCCTGGGCCAAAGGCAGGCGCCAAACCGCTGCGCCACCCAGGGATCCCGAAAATGCTAGTTTTTTATGGCGACACATCGACCTGAGCGTGGGCCTTTGTAAGTGTGGTTCAAGAAATTTGTATTTGTTTTTCTCCATTAAATAAATTGTGTCAATAGAATAAAATGGAATTTTGACTGGTTACTCTGCTTTTGTACTGAAGTGTCAATAACCTATATCCTGGTATCAATGATCTTGTTTTCTTTAAATGTCAGAGAATCTCCATATCCTTTTAGGGCCTAGAGGATCAATCTCTTTCTCTTTGCCGATGATTTACAAAGGTTTGAAGAACCCAAAGCCACTTTTTTTGGATTAGATAGTGATTTTAGGTGGTATGATGGAATAGATTCTATAACTGATTGCTTCTTTATAACTTTTCAGAGATAGATGTATTTTCATAAATAAATAATTTTCCTCTTACCCTAATTTTTTTTTATCACTGGAGAATGTTGGATGTTAACATTTTTTTTTTCTTTCAAATGTGTTAACTTCTTATTCCTTAGATATTCCCTTAATTTAATAGTTTCAGTCTTCATGTCAAAAGATCTAAACAAATTTGTTGTTTGTTTCCCTTAACTGTTCCTCTTTTTTGTACCAGTTTCCTCACATAGTCATTATTTTTGCTCCTGAGGCCAGAAAACATGAACTTGATTTTTCATTCTGATCTTCATTCTCCCCTCCTATGCACGTTTCTACATCTACCTACCATTACCCCTGGCAATATTGCCTGGAATTGTCCTGTTTTCACCTCGCATCTATTCTTTTTTCTGCCAAGCACTTTATTCTCTGCTATTTCACTTCTCTAGTTTATGATGTTTCTAAATCCACTCCTCTATGTCCGAGGCCCTAGAGAGACAGGGATCTTTGTAGTTTTATTTGAGGAAAATAATTTTTAGCATTTTTTTAAAAGATAAAGTGAACATGGAGTATATTTTGTTGAATGTATTTTGAAAATAAAAGAACCTTATTGTAAGGATAAAAGGAGTGAGGAAGACATAGAATAAGGAAAGCAAAAGAACTACAGTGAAAAATACAATCTGTGAGAGTAAGATGCTTGAGTAACAGAAAAAAGAAGAATGCGTAGTGTGGTCTATGAAGAACAAAAGTTAATACATGAAAAAGCAGGGTGGACACTAAATAATTGTACAAGGGGTGGGAAAAAATGTCCAAAAATCAACAAGAACAGGAAGTGAATAGGGACATGGGAAAGTTCGGGAAAGGAGACTCTGCTTTTAAAACACATAGTGAAGGCTTTGATTGTTCTGGCTGTGAGCTCATCAAGAGGGAGCCCCCAAAGCCTTTGGGTATAGAATGCCTTTAGTAGATGGAGTGGAACCAAGCAGCTCAGTGTCTGGAGAATGGGCTGCCTGCACTCTATGCTTTGGCCCCCATAGCTGCCGCACAACACGCTATTCATAAGTGGCCCCAGTGTTCCCTGCCTCTGAGAAATTCAATGTGTAAGCTTTAGTTAAGAATGAAAAGCCATTATAAATTTTTGTCTCCATGCATATGGATAAGCTTTGGTAATAATGTGTGTTAAAAAAAAAAAAAAAAACACTACGTAGTGAAACCTAATAGAAACTTTCACATGGTATTGTTTCCACCATGCATAATTCATAGAGAAGAAATTAGAAGAAAGCAGGCAGACATTGACTTCCTTAAGTTTTTGTTTTAGATTTTTTTCCTGACTTTTAATTTATTCCTTTGAGGGGGAAAAAAAAAATGCTTCTCTTGTGCTCTATTGATATTGTTTTGCAGGGAGCTTTAAGTGTCATTCAGTTTTTCTTGTTCAATCTAAAATCATATTTTATATGTTAATTTTACCCTTCATTGTTTGTTGTCTGATTTGTTTTTAATCATCATCTTTTAGAGAATTTTATTCAGGATTCAAGCACTATTATCCTTTAGTGATTCTACAATATAATGAAGCATATTTGCAACACAATATTTTTCTTAAATCCATGGATATTATCATCATATGTATTTTCAAAGTCTCCTAGAATGTCTTCGTGTAACTGAATTAAATATAGTTTAATTAAATTAAGTAAATTAAATTACTCATTACCAGTAATAACGTTAAGCTTTAGAATGCATTTGAATGGGAAAAGAATTTGAATACCTGGCTTAACAGCTCTAGTGTGGTGTGAAATTAATTTGCATTATACATATCTTACCTTTTTTCAATAAATGCCTAGATGGAAGACAGAATGAGAAAGATAAGAGGCTCTGCAAACCACTTTTAAAATTTATTAATTAAAAAGGGCATTTTCCATGGTGAGCAACTGAACTAAAACATGGTTACTTATTGAAGAAAAAATGTTCAATTATATAATAACATTAAATAATGAATCATAAAATACCTAAAACATTATTTTCCTAGAGGCCATATCATTTCATTGTAACTCAATATAAGCACTAAGACTATTGTTGCCAATCCTAATAAATTCATTCTGAGGGGTTTAGTTTAGGTAATTGGTTATAGGAGGGAAGGAATAACAGATAATGAAGCCAGGAGTATAACCTATCATTTGATTCATTTCACTTGATATTTTTGCTCCTGTAAATTTCTAATACCAAGATTATTTTTTATTTGTATTTTGCCAAATAAATGTTTTTATTTTTCTGCAGACAAATGGAACCCACCAGCCACTTCATAAGATGATAGACTTCTCCCTACAATACATTTATGTAAGACAGTCAAAAATAGTTAAGTGCTTATCTTGACTTAATTACATGAATGTGTGTAATCCTATAGAGTGTTGGATAATATATACATCATTTTCACTACCTGATAATGGAAGATTGCAATTCTAAGGATGGAATCTGTGGCTTTCTGTCCTAGTCTGCTATCATTAATTCTTAATTGATCAGTTGGTCTGAAACATCCAGTAGAGGATATCTATAAGCCGAAAGATCAAATATTTAAAAAAAGTATTAAACTAAAAATGCTGCTTCCAGACAGCCTAAACAGACCTGATTTCAGGAAAATGAGGCGTTTGAAAGTCTTTGTTAGATGCTTTAAGCATGATGAGTGCTCAACAATGAGTTTATTAAAAAGAGGCAAATGGAAATTTCTTATTCAAAAAAGAAGGAAGCAACTAACACACACACAATCTGTAACCACAAAGGAAAATGGAAAGAGGGAGAAGATATAACAAACAGTTTTTCATAAGAAAGGTGTAACAGAATCAGAACATGTGGAAATATTTAATATAGTCAGATTTTTCCCATAAACCAAGAATCACTCAATCAAATAATGTCCCTGACAAGAGTACCTTTTAGAGATATTAAATCATGCTTATGACATCAGTAACACAGCAGAACACAGAAAAAGAGAAATATGGCTTTGAGAAATTATTTACGTTGTTCCAATTGCAATATATATAAGGAAGAGTGATGTTAATTATAGCATACATATATCAAAGTCTTGTGTTTTCTAATATGTAATGAGGGAGGAAAATGGAGCATCATTATCTGTTTAATTCTTAAGGCTTTTAAAGGTCTAACTTTATCTACAATCGTATTTCATTCAAAGCTATAAATTCAAAATCTATTCTCCAGTTTTTGAAAAATCATTTATACAAATTATATTAAATGTTAGAAGGGATACATTAAAACAATTTAATATTACCTGAGCTAATTTGACTATGTAAATATAATAAGCAACTTCAAGTCATTTTATATGTGCATAATTAGTCTTAAAACTATAACTTGCTAATAAATTTTATTTTTAATAATGTTGCACACCATTTATTTTAATATTATTGCTTTACATATTACCAAAGTAAAATCTCATTTTGATATGGCACATGGAGCTGCTAGGAATTATCTAGACCTCTAAAGTGAAAACTACTCTTGAAGAATGGAACTGGCCGAAATTGATATGTTAGTGATAAAGTCAGTAATCTGGTTAAAATAAAAAAGTTCAGTCATTAAACAATTGTTATTTAAATACCTAGAGTCTGCTGGCACATTTACAAGCATATAATGGGAATGAACACTCAATATCCATTTGAGGGAAACTGACTGTACCTTTTAGAATCTTTAAAGTCATAAGGATTCTATCTGAATCATAACTTTAAAAGATTCTTGTGTCTTTGCATGCCTATGAACGCTATTCTTTCAGAAGATAGAATGTGATATTTAAGGAAGATGATTTGCATGTGATTTATAAAAGTCAAGCAATCTATTTGGACCAAACTGAGAGTGTGTGTCCATCACTAACCAAGGCAGAAAATGACCAGATCTGTCAGGAAAATATCTCTAGGCTGTAAACCAGATCTGTCATTACAAAGGAGATGGATTCATCCAGTGTTCATGGCTTGAGGACGTTAATCATAAAGATCGTACAATTTACCTCCAACTCTAGTTATGATTCTCTAGCATGAAGCAATATTCCTATTTTAATTTGACTTTTCCCAGAACTTTGCTGAAACAGAGTGATTATCAACCCACATATCATATTATATGTCCTACTTTAACACCTTGGCATTCTGATTTTAATGCATTAGTTTCTGAGAGCTCATTTAATATAAATTTCCCCCCATGTGATTATCCCACCGTTATATAATTGATAACAAATGAAACTTTGATATCTGTGATCTGATAGGTTCGGTTTTTTTTTCAAGTCAACGTTACATTGCAGGACCCTTAGAAATCTTACATGGATTCCAAACTTAACGATGCAAAAATCTCTTCACACCTTTAAAAAAAAAAAAACTACTTTTACATCACAATAACCAGGCAATGTTAGAAGTAGAATGCTAGACAATGTGTAGCTTACTACTTTCCTTCATTAATAAAGTAAAAGCCCAAAGAAAAATGATCTGCATGGTGTGTCAGTAGAGAATGGACAGAAGAGTCAGGAAGTTACCTTCTGACTCCTTCACACCTTAGAGATCTCACCTGAGTACTTGTAACTGTCGGAACTTAATGCATATCTAAGACTCTAATTGCCTGGATTCTGGGAAACGTAGTATGTAGCGTCTAGACTCTGCAGTGAAGAAGTATAAGAGAAGGAAGTAGAATGGATTTGGAGCTATGCCATACAGCGCAGTAATTTTTATAAATGTTTCAGAGAAATATGTATTTTCTCCAGATAAGATGTGTAAGGATATTTATTATGGAATTGTTTGTGATAGCAGTCCATTGGAACATATCTAAGTCTCATCTAGAGAGAAAAAGGAAAGCAACATATGGTAGATACATACTATAGATTAGTGTGCAGCAGTAAGAAGCAACAAACTAGATATACATACCCCAAGAAGATAGATATATAAAGTTTCGAGGTAAAGAAGGGTCTATGTGAGATACCTTGCAAAAATAGCACTTAAGGAAATCTAAGACAGTATAAACACTTTGTGTTTTATGATATGCGTGAATTATTAAAATACTTGCAAACATATTCAATTACATATTTATCAAATATATTAATGTGGGCACCGATGAGAATGCTTCTTTTCAGCCACTTGAACCTAGAAACTATAGCTAGAAGGGGATTCTGGAGTATATCGTTCCTGTCTCCTCCTCTATGATGGAGAAACAATGTCACTTAAACCATGCAAACCAGCACAGTCCACCCTTTGCCAAGTTACCATCCATCTATGTCCCATTTTAATCATATCAATCTTAAGAATAAGCAGCATTATTCCTAATCCGATGTAACTATTCTTAGTACAACCATAGACTAACCTTCTTTGCTCCAAAATGCACCCTTATGGTCTAGGTTCTAAATCATTTATTTTCCAGTTTAACCACAGTCCCCCTTCACATTTTAACATACACTGAATTATAATGCAGCCACTATTAATCCACCTTGACATTAGGTAGGAGGACAGTAGGGAAGGGAAATAATCAGTTTATTATATGCAAATACATTCTTGTCAAGTAAGAAATAGTCATGGCTGTTACTGTATCAGATCCTGCAATGTGTGGTTGGGTTTGGATTTATATTTTCCTTTGATCACCATCTGTTCCATGATCTTGTTTTCAGCATCTGCATCTATCGTTATTATTTACCTTAGGGGGGTACCCAGAAGGGTCTGAATCAACAAGACCTGCCGCTAATGGGTCCTCAAGTATCTACACAAAATATTGGTCCTATCTGTGTGTGGATAAGGCATACTCTTGGGTGTCTTTTAGTACTTTTTTATCAAATTAAAATTAACAGAAAACTGTAGCCTCTATAGTCTAGCCATGCTATTACTGGCTGAACTCTTTATATGCCTCTGTTCCCCAAGGAGACTGGCTAGCTACTGTTCATGGAAGATTTTGTCATAAAAAGTTTTGCACTGATTTCTACTATTGGCAGCTATGTGTGTGTGTGTCTTTGTGTGCATTTATTTTTTTAAACTCAGTAATAGTTGCAGCTGAGATATCCTTGGTGAGGAAAAAAGCATACTGGTGTGATCACATATAACATTCACCTTTGCTGCAATCCATAAACCCATTGTTAAATAACTGGATGGTAGAGGAAGAGACTGACTGATATGCACAGAAAATGTTCTTCTGTCCATGAGATTATTGAATTCTTTCTCTATGGTAGATATCCTCTGGTGAATGTTTACGTGGGATATAGATATAATTATATGTGTGTTGAGAGGCCCTGCACACACACACACACACACACACACACACGTATTTTTAAGGATTCTATTTTATTTATTATTTTAGAGAGAAAGAGCATGAGTAGAGGAAAGATCAGAAGGGGAGGGAGGGAGAGAAAGGGAAAGAATCTCAAGTAGACTCCAATCTAACTGTAGAACTCCATGCAGGGCTCAATTGCATGACCCTGAGATCACAGCCTCAGCCGAAACCAAGTCAGATACTCAACAAACTGAGCCATCCAGATGCTCTGCAGAGGCCCTGCACATATTTTTAACCCAGATCTCCACTTCTCCAATTATACTCCTTCAAGTCCCTGAACAACCAACCATACCATTATTAGCTGCTCATGAATTTGAATAGATCCACATCCCTGATTTTTTTTTCCTCCAAGCAAAGTGCATAAGCAGGTGTACTATTTAAAATCCTTTTCGCTGGGAATATTGCCCTTCCCTCCTGAGAAGTTACACTGCCTGAGCCATCATCTCTTGAATGCTGCCAAAACGTCATGTGGAATTTTCTGAAAACAGCTCCAAGTATCATCTTTCCAAGTCCATTGGATGTATGTGATTGGCCACATGGCTATCAGTGGAGGTGTGAAGAAGGACAGGTATGAGTGAAATTTGAGCTGTATCTCGTGCAAATTATTTGTGACTCCAGAATCTGTTTTAAAACTATGTCGATTACTAGCACATGATAGTCATGTCCTTTTTTGCATGCCCAACTTTATGGTTTGGTAGGTCAGACAACGGGAAGAACATCAAAGATTTTATGTTAGTAAAGGAATCATTGTCTTTTATAGGCTGTTAATAACAACAACAAAAAAAGAGTTATATGGTAAAGAGAGCATGGCTGTTTTCCAGATCCTTAAGAGAGGACACAATTTTCCTATTGAGGAATGTGGAAGTCTCATACATCATCTCTGTCAGCCATAAACATTTTAAGCGCCATTGGATGTGCAAGATTATATGACCAAAGGATAAAGGACCTTGTGTGGCTGTATGGACTTTCATTAATGGCCCTTCTTTCTAGTTATAGTTTGCTTGGTAAATGAACTAAAGCAACATACTCAACCGTGTGGTACAAGTTGCTTTCAGAAACTGAAAAGACCCACCAAGCATGGCTTCCCCTTTTTAATGTTAGAGGGTACAAGGTACAATATAACTGTCTTTTCCTGTCATCTGTAGCTCAATATGATGCAGATCACTGGGCTATTATAAGCTTTCCTGAGGTGATAGTCCCTTAAACCTTGGGAGAATATATTGCACACTTTCTGGCACACATAAATATTAAAAAGGTTTCTAAGGTATTTTATTTGTCTTGCTCACTAAGTCCAATGAGCATGAGGTCATCAGTACAGATGAGGTCATACAATACAGGATTGAAATGAAATCTTGAGTAATGGAAAGATAATCAAGGTCTATAAGGACTAGATGACGTTGGAGGAAGGGAGCTAATACAATTCTGCTCCAGGATAAAAAATAAATAAAAACAAAAGCAGCATTCTTAGATTAACAGACACATGCAAAGTACTACTAATTTGCTCCTAAAAAGAGCAAATTAATTCCACATCTGGAATATAGCTGTAATTGTAAGAGTTTCTGGAAACCTACTTTAATTCTCCAAGACCAGTGTTTCTTTTGCACAGACCAACTAGGAGTTTGGGAATGTGAATGTAATATCTACCACTGAGTCTTTCAGGTCTTTGATTGTGATGTTAATCTCTTCAGGTCTTTTAGGATGTGGTATATTACTTTTGGTTTATTTTTTTGGTAGGAAGAGCGAGTCCTAGGGATTTGTGCTTAGCCCTTTCCATCCCGTTACTCCACACTTCATTTATCATGGGACTGATATGGGAATTCTGACAATGTGGAATTTATCTGTTCATATTGGATATCTAAGAACTGGAGAAAAACCACAGAGTAAGTTATGTGACCCACCAGGTACACTGTGAAATGGACCAAGACAAAATCTTCATTTATCATCTCACTACCAATAGCCCTTGCTTTTACTGGTGAGCCAGAATACTGTTTCCAGTCCCAAGGAATCAACTTCAGTTCAGAGGTAGTGCCAACTAGTCTGTGAAAAGCCACCCCCCCCCAAAAATTTTTTTTTCACTCTGGCAAATGGGTTCAGGTTCCCTTGAGGAAGACTGGGAGAAGCATTATAATATCTAATTGTGGCAGCATTTCAAGCTATTTGTGGAAGGAGTCCTTGCCGCTGCCTGTCATGGAGATCTGGGTTATGAATGGGCTTATATCTAGGAGTTGAAGTATGGGTCCATGACTGTTCCAGTGTCCAAGATGATTTAATATACAGGAATGGATGCTTATGCAATCATTGAAAGGCCTAGGGCAGTGAGGTTAGGAAGTATTATCACTGAGAATATTAGCTTTTTAGTGAAAAACCTCAACTCTGAGAAGCTTTGATAAACAGTATCAGTCTGAGGCAACAAAGAAAGTTGTTCACAAGGACTCAACCTGAAGAAGCAAGTATCTTTGCTGGTTCCACAAGTGTGGCTTTCTCTAGCTCCAGATAATAATGGCTTCTTCTTGGAAGACTTTAGGCTAGTGCCATAAAGGGAAGAGAGTTATGGCAAAGGGAGCTCCCAACACCTCTGTAATTGAGAGGAATTACAAGTTGGTAGTGATAAAGCTGGGTTAATAACCAACAATTCAGTACATATGTAAAATATGGTCCAGAGGGCTTTCTAGCTTCTTTGAATATATGGAATAACGATTTTCCATTTGTGGATATATTTGTTCTTTTTTAGAACTTATGATTTCATACTATTACCTCTGAATTCTGAATTCTTTCAGATATGTACTCTAAGAAAAGAAGGATCTTTTGTTTTATTTGCTGATATACTTTTAGGGACTAGAAGAGTGCCTATCATTTATTAGTTCATAATAATATAGATAGATGGACAGATAAATAGGACTTTATATATGAAATTATATCGAGGTAAAATTCTGATAGTTAGAATATACTTCTTTAAATGGGGCTTAAAATTATCCTTGTAACTCTTCTACTCTTTCATTTCTAAATTTAAGCCTTGGGGATATGCGAGGTAAATCCAATCATTTTTTTCTAATAACGTCCTTTCGAATATTTAAAGACTTATCGTCCTGGATCTATTTCAGTGCAGGCTAAATATCTCATTTCCTTGGAAACATATCACAAGTGATATGTTTCCAAATCACCATTCTAATCATTTAAAAAATAAACTAAAGCTTATAAATATCTCTATTAAATCCTTATAAATCAGGATGTCTGAAACTAGGAGAGATGGTTCCAAATTGTTTCAAGCAGAGTGTTGTTATTATTCACCTTATTCTACTCTTATTCTACTCTCTCTCTTGCTGTGTGTGTGTGTGTATATATATATATATATATAGTGTATATATATATCTTGGTAGATATATATATACATAGAGAGCTTGGTAACCATATCACACAATTGTTTAATGTTGACTATACTGTCATGTAAAACACACGTGGTTTTGAAATGTTGCATTTAAGCCATAGGTACCTCTTTGTGTAGATCTTGTATTGATTTGATGGTCTCAGGTGTATAAGAATTAATTCTTACCTGTTAAAGCATTCAATTCTAAAGCAAGTGCAGGTCTGAGTTTTGAGCTAAAAGCCCTCCACAGTCCATTGTACCAGTAAGATTTTCTTAGGCATCCAGATTGGTGGCAGCAATGAGAGAACTCAGTTATCAGCATTCATAACCCATGATAACAAGTGAAACAATAGTTGACCCTGTCTATTTTGAAGAATAATTGTGCACAATAGAGTTCTCTTGACAGGAAGAGGAAGCTCAGGAAAAATGAACTTAAAATTGACAGTAGAGCAAAAGGGGCTCAAAAGCAAAAATAAAAAATAAAAATAAAACAACAACAACAACAAAAACAACCCCCCCACACACACACACAAAACCTAGGCTTCATCAAATGAAGTTATAAAGAGAATGAGATCTTGTACATTAAATTAAATTTTACAAAATCTAGAACCAGCAATTATTTGGGCTAAAATCATGGCTTAGGGCTATAAAGCACTTTGTTTTAGGAATCTTGTCGTGAAAGAAATTCATAGTCTAAGCAAGGCACAGTTTTGTGATAATAATACCTACCTTATGTTGTAATTGTGTTTTATAAATATTTAAATATGTTTTAATGAATTCAGACAATGTTCTTTTTCAAAATGGTATCCATTGTTCTAAAAGTTGTCTTTTTTTTTTCTTAATCACACCTGAATGTACTTGCTACAGTAAAAGTATTCTTTTAGTTAACAGAAAAGCCAAACTTGAATTTCCATTGAGAGTATTGCAGTTGACAATGAAGTATTTGGAGGATACACTCATCACATGACAATACTTACATGATTCTTATATGGGTCTTTGGTGCACCATGAAGATAAATAGCCAAGAAAGTTATGAGAAAAAGAACTGTCTGAGTGTAGAGTTAAAAGAAATGTTCAAAGACTATAGTTGGTGATTTATTGTTTTAATAACACTTGATGATTTGTCAAAATCTTTTAAAGGTCACTTATCTTCTTTCATAGAGTATGACAGATTGCAACCATGAAATACTGTACTTCCAAAAAGGCACAGAATTCCCACTGATACCCTTGATCTAATGGCAGTTTTCAGAGAAAGAGAGTTCTATTTCCCATGGCTATATATATCCTGATGACCATACCTCCACAGAATAATCAGTTTACAACGTCACTATTACCTGAGCAGAGATTCACAAGAGACTCACATGCCCTATATATGTGTTGTTCATATTACCATGGGTTATCTTAATGTTTAAATATGTCTTCTCACTTGTGTAGTGGACATTTAGCAATGTTTTATTTTGCACATATTCTATTATAAACAATGCATTCCTATTTTCATTCTATATAGATTTTAACATTCAGAGGTGCATATAAAAAATATAATCCTGTATTCCACATATTTCTTAACCACTTGTGAGTAGGCTCTCCTACTTTATTGCCATGGAGCCTTGTTCCAACAGTTTCTTCTTTCTCATCTCTCTCATCTCTCTCATCGGTGTGTTCTTATCAGCAAATATACCCATAGACAGTGCATGTTAAAATAAACAAGCCGAATAGTGTCCTTTACACTGGACACCTTCCCATCCAGGCACCTATTCCCCACATTCACACACTCAAAACATACATACTTTCCCCTCTATCTCTTTTTTCCCACTACCATTTTTTTTTGCTCTGTTTTTCTCAAATATTCTCTATATCCCTCAAATTAAGTGTTCTGATTCTTGCCTCATCTCTAAAATACAGTTCAAAGTCTTTGGCAAATCGTACATCATGACCTCTCTCTTACCCTCACACACTCTTGTATATCTTATGTCCCAATTCCATCAAACACCTACATTTTCTTACATTTGCTGGGTAAATTCCCACTCTTTGCTTCTGTACTATTTATTATTGAAGAAGTACTCTTCTTTGTGTCTTTTTTTTTTTTTTAATTTTTCCAACCTGGAACAAAATAGTAATCAACCTTCAAGGGAAATTTCACTTCACATTCAACTGTCCTGTACAAATTTTCCAGTTCCTTGGTAGTTATTTCTATGCTGAATAATTTTTTGTTCTCTGTTCAAACACTGTAGTGCCTATAAATTGAAACAACAAAAGTATATATATACAAATTTACAAATTTCAGATCCTTTTGGAAAATAAGTTATATTTCTAAATAAATAAATAGAAGAGGGATCCCTGGTTGGCGCATCGGTTTGGCGCCTGCCTTTGGCCCAGGGCACGATCCTGGAGATCCGGGATTGAGTCCCACGTCGGGCTCCCGGTGCATGGAGCCTGCTTCTCCCTCTGCCTGTGTCTCTGCCTCTCTCTCTCTCTCTCTCTGTGACTATCATAAAAGAAAAATAAAAAAAAATTAAAAAAAATAAATAGATGAATAAGTAAATAAAGCTTACTATGGATAGGAATTCCTAACCTTTTAAAGTTCAAAAGTATAATATATATGATAAATAGTATGTACATGTTCATAAAGCCTGTATTTGCATGTATATATGTGCATATGTACAATTAATTACAAAATAAATACTCAATATTTTGGTATAATAAATCTCAAAAGCTAATAGTCAAATTATAAAAAGAATTTTAAAAGGCATTAAATTAAAATATTATTTGTTAAGGAATGGCGAACTAGTTGAATTCCACATCAATGATCAGGGAAAAACCAAGTAAGCATAAGAAACAACAGAGGGGCACCTGAGTGGCTCATTTAGTTAATCATCTGCCTTTGGCTCAGGGTCCTGAGGTCCAACCCCAAATAGGGCTCCCTGCTCAGTGGAGAGCCTACTTCTGCCTCTCCCTCACCCTTCTCTTTGTCAGAAAAATAAAATCATTTATTTTTTTTTTAAGAAAGAACAGGAAATTCCTGCTTTTGTCAAAAAATTTGTGAAAATGCAAATTTATTTATTTATTTTTTTATTTTTTTAATATTTTATTTATTTATTCATGATAGTCGCAGAGAGAGAGAGAGAGAGGCAGAGACACAGGCAGAGGGAGAAGCAGGCTCCATGCACCGGGAGCCCGACGTGGGATTCGATCCCGGGTCTCCAGGATCGCGCCCTGGGCCAAAGGCAGGCGCCAAACCGATGCGCCACCCAGGGATCCCTGCAAATTTATTTTTATTTAAAGATTGGAAATGTATATTCGAATCCATCTCTGATATCTATTTCAGCTTTTTAAATTCATATTTTGTTGATGTTATTGAAATAAAATTGAAGTGACTCATTTTGGAAAAATAATATATATATTTTAAGATTTTTTTTTATTTGAGAGAGGGAGAATTGGGGGAAGGGCAGAGGGAAAGGGAGACGCAGACTCCCTCCTGAGCAGGGGGGCTAACACAAGGCTCAATCTCAGGACCCCAGGATCATGACCTGAGTCAAAGAATGATACCTAACCAACTGAGCCACCCAGGCACCCCTGGAAAAACAGTATTTTTAAGTCCAGTCTCCTAATCCTTAATCTCACTGATTAATGCATTTTCCATTTTGGGGGGCTTAGATTAGTCTCAATTTTGTCATAAATTTTATAATCCGATTAAAAAGAAGCATGTGAAGAACTAATTTTTTATCAGTAATTAATCTACAATGAGTCAACTAGGTACATTATTCATAAATAAAGTTTTAATTAATAAGTAATTAAATGTTCAAACTTTGAATATAGTTGACACACAATATTGCATTATTTTCAGGTCTACAACACAATAATTCAACAAGTTTATATGCTGTGCTGACCATAAGTATAGCTACCATCTGTCCTGATAAAATATCAGTTACTATATTCCTTATGCTCTGCCTTTGATTCCTATGACTTATTCATTCTTTATAAATGGGAGCCTGTAGGTGGATAAAATTTTAATTCCTGAACTGAGGATACAGTGTTGACTGTATAGTTTATACAATCAAGTACAATTTATGACTTGTTCTTGATCATAGGAGAGTAACAATTAATAAATTAAAAATATAGAACTTAATTGCTACTCATCGGAGTAGAGTTTTGAGTCTTTGCTCCATGTATCAAAGGCAACACAAAGCTGCTTTGAATAGTTTTTGCAGTCTGCTGTACAATATTATTGATGGTTTTTTTGCTTATAAAACAGAATTTTTGGATAAACTAATGCTGCACATTTATATATATAAGCTGGCTAATTGTAAGTCATGGGCTCCTTATCCATTTCAGCTTTACTGTATTTTTATGGAGTACAAAGACAGCTAGAAATAGTAATAGAAGCCCTTTATTGATTTCTTACTGGACACTGGGCTTTATTTACATGACATGCATGGAAATGTACTAAGGCTCAAGTTTGTGAAATCATTTAAAGGCTTAGCAGTGAAGTTCCCAAATGACTATGAATGTATCCTAGGACGTATATTCTATTTAATTAACATAGCATTTGATAAAACAGTAATTGTAAACATTTAAAAATCAGGATAATATTACTTTGAGTTATCTTGAAAAAAAATGTTGCATTTGCCAGGACTGGTATTCATTCTTGCAAAAGATTACATAGTGTCTGCCTATTTAAATGTTCCTAATCTGTTTTCATCACTTGTACCACCTTCCTAGTCCTCAGAGACATTTGTCACTCTTAAACCCGTAAAAGATTCCAGGTTTTGAATGCCATATAATCACTCTAGCCATACTACCACCATACTGCCTCATGTGATGTGGCCCAGCCAAACTCTTTGGAAAGATCTAGAAAGCCTGCAAGAAAGAGAATGCTCAGTCTTCTCAGGAGTTCATGTCATTCCATTGCTATTAGAAGTATTCCTTTTGTCCTTCCATTTTGCCATGCATTTTTTTTTCTTTTTCTTTGTACTCTAAGAAGGTATTTCATTTGTACTTTATACCTTTGGCATATGAAAAATATTTTTGCTAGCTCATAGTGAAAGGGATTGAACATGGTAAATTACTGGTTTACTTCAGTACTTACCTCCATGTAAGGACTGGAGAAGACTCTAGGCTCTGTCTCCCAGAAAAAAACAAAAAACAAAAAACAAAAACAAAACACCAGAACCTGCCCCTAAGGGAGCTGCACTATGATGAGAAACCTAAAGAATCAGGAACTGGCTGCTCTGCTAGCTTGCAAACCACGTTGGCCTGCCTGTTACCTGGGGACCAGAAAGCTATCTCCCAAACTATTGTATCCAGGCCCACACTACCTCAGCCCTAGTCTTTATCAGCAAAAAGAGCATCTCATGCCATGATAGAGCTTGCTAGCACAAGGATCAGCTAAAGAGTGGAAATATTCTCCACCACAGAAATTCCCTCTAAATCTCCTGCTGTATGTCTGCTTAGTAAAAGCTGAACTGCAATCCAAAGCCAAGCTGCAAAGAAATCTGAGGAGTGTATTCTTTGGATTTCTGATTTCTAGCATCAGTGACTTTATATTACTTCAAGTTCCTTCCACTCTGGTGGCCTCTAATCATCTGGATGCTTGTTGGAAATGCAGGACCTGAAGTCCCACCCTAAACCTATTGAGTCACCATCTGCATTTTAACAAGATACCCATGAGATTCTTAAACACATTGAGATTGAGAAAGTAAGTCATCTACAAATGAGTTGAAAAGGACAGAATGAGTCAGGTAGCCATGTGTACCCTGCGCTAAGGCCACAGATGTCACAGATCAGAAGAGTTTCCTGATGTTTTTTCTTAACACTTCAATATTATTTCAGACAGTATTCTTTTATCTTCCTAATTGTGAGTGTAATTTTGTCGATCAGGACTCTGTAAATTTTACATGATAGGAAACCACTACAAGTTGGCTCCAGCAAAAAGACACTAAATGTTTAAGCTAAGTTTCAAACATAAAAAGACATTGGCTTTCAAATGACATCATCAGAAATTTGTCTCCCTTCTTATCTTCTCTGTATTTTGCTTTTATGCTTAGTTTTCTCATAATTGATGATCAGATAGTTGCCAGAGCTCTAATCTGACAACCCCATGTAAAAAGAGATTTTTCATTCTGAAATTTATAGTAAAATGTATAGGGCCAATGCTATTTGCGTTTGGAAGACTGAATTTAAGTCATCTTCCCATTCCTGAGATGATCTTTATGGCCAGGCGTGGGGAGTGGTACTCATGCCCACTCAGAGAGTGACCAGTTAGGATCAACCCCACCTACAGAGAATTGCTGATGAAGAAGAAGAGGTGGTTGGTTCTACAAAAGGAAATCTGGGTGCTAGTGTCAGAAGATAATAATTGCATGAGCAGTAGAAAGTAATAGATACAGTATTATTTCACAGTAATTGCTTATAGGACTATTTAGTAGTTATGTGTTCTACTCTTTAGATAAGCAAATAAATAGGTTTGAGTTGGATGTTGTATAGCTATCAGTCCAGAGAATTTTGTGGATGTAGATTCATGTTACAAAGTGGGATTTTTTTAAAGTTCAGTTTCATATTTCTATATAATTTGTAAGTTCCTTTGATTCATAACACATACATGACCAACTTCAGGCAGATACCTTGATACACCAATCTTTTTGATGCAGCATTTTCCTCCCATACGTAGGACAAGAATGTTGACTATGTGTCTTTATTCATAATAAAATAACTCAGAACATTTTTGTACTACTTGAGCCTAAGTAGCAAATATATTGTCCCAATTTTCACTTTCCCAAGCAGTTAATTCAAGATAAAAAATTATTTTCCCCTCTGTCTTGAATGCCAGCCAGTTTCTTCCTTGTGGAAAATTATGAAAAACATAAACTAAAGAAAGAGTTATAAAACTTGATTCTAAGTCCATAAAAACATCCAACACTACAGAGAATTTTGTTTTCCCATTTAAAATGTATCCTCTGTTGCATATCTTCAGTATATAGCCCTTCTGAAGAAGTATTGGACTGTTCTTCAATTGTTTCAAGCTCCCTAATGACAGAGAGTGAATACAGGATTTCCCTGGAACTTACCCTAAAGTTACTTCTATCATCTACTATATTATGAGTAAATTATATTTAGGTATCCTTAAGGCATTTTCAGGGCTTATTTTGTAACCCAATTACAATACTAGTGTGTAAAGAAATCTCAGTCTGAAGTTTCGGTAGACTTGTTATTGAAAAACTAACTCAGAGATTTGCCTACAACTTGTTAGTGTGATTAAACAAATATGACCATCAAAGAAATCTTCAAAAAGAGCTGATACGAACAACGCTTTGTGTTGAACAGTCATTTCAAGAAACAATTTCCATCTAAAAACATCTCCCAGTTTGAATTAGGGAAACCACCGCACGACTTTAAGCTGTAACACTTGGGCAGCTGTATTTTTGTGAAGAAAATTTTGTGGTTCCCAATAGGATGCATCGGCTGTAAAGAGATAGCTTTTAAGAGTATGTGAGTGAATTAAATTGAATATAACCATGGGAGGTATTTACGGACATTTCTCTCTCTCAGGAGATCAAGCAAGTATTGGTCTTGAGATCTGTGATAATTATGCTCTGTCATTGATATTTTGGATTTCTATATCCCAACTGTGTAATAGTTTGATGGTTGCTAATAATTGCAGCTGCCCTAAGATGGGGTTGCCCTAGAAACACTTTCTGTGTTTGGAGAGCCATTTATTACTAATATGGCACAGAAGTAGAACTAGCGCTGTGTAGATGGCAGAAAGGTTATGCTTAGTGAGCAGGGGCTCCCTAGGGAAAGACAACTTTATTTTTTTTATTTATTTATTTATTTATTTATTTATTTATTTATTTATTTATTTATTTTGGAAAGACAACTTTAAAGTCATGTAGCTCTGATTTTAGGTGCCCATCAACCTGTCCTTACACGAAGGTGGTAGATGGTTTTCCCTGGCACTCTTTCCCACAAAATTGTCCTTTGCGCTTTCTTGTAAATTAATAGGATGTGTTTTCTGACATTGAGGCATCACTCATAGTCTCTGCTTACCTTCTGGAACCCTTCCCCTAAAAGTTCAGGGAAACTCACTGGTCCTGAATTACATCTTCCCAGAGCTGCTATTAATGATCGAAGGTCATATGTTTCCAAGACCTAGAACATAAAACTTCAAAACTACAAACTACCTTAATGCTAAGCTTGCTTTTGTATTCAAAATCTATAAATAATTTGCCATAACCCCATCTCTCATTGTCAGCAGAATCAAGAGTAGCCAAAGATATGACTTTCTGTTTGCTACAAAGGTCAAGTACACAATCTCTTCCACAAAGTTATGGTCAAAATTAAATAAAAATTTTATGGAATATTTCCATTACTTTGTTGCATTACTAAAGGAAATGGCCATCAGGAAGGGAATTTTCGGAGAGGCTAAAAAGAAGACCCAAGGTGTGAGAAGCTATTTGGGATTATGTTAAATGAAGTGGATGAGTTGATATGATGTGAAAATATGCTTTGTGTGGTGTCTTGAACATGGAAAATTCCTTATGAGTGATGATTTTCATTGCTATCATTATTTATCTTTATTATTAAATTACCATGCCCTTAAATGCCCCAAATAATGATTGGATCTATATTTTGTCTGCATTTTAATTATCAAATAAAATTATTCATTATGAAGTTATTCACTTAAATTTCAGTAGCCTTGAACATTTTAGTCCAATCACAAGTAGTAAAAATGAGATAAAAACTTTGGTTGCAAAATTAAGCAGATGACACTTTGATTGGAATAATTTTTAAACACCTGAAAAACACTGATTGATTCTCAATGTAAATCATCAGCTGTAATTATCTAAGTAAGCAAACAGTTTGGGTCCCTAACCCTTCATTATATTATTAAATGTCCACAGTTCCACATAATTTTGTTCCATTATTTAATTCCTTTTTGAGTATACAAGTCCTTAATTATGTCAAACAAGAATACTTCTGGCAGTTTTACTACTGTTTCTTGATAAGCTCTCTGTGATGAGAGGATATTCAGTAGCATAATCAAGATGACCTATTTGAAGAAAATCACTGTTACCTATTCTATCTGATAAACCTCATGTCCTTTGACTTAGATTCCAAGAAGAACCATTTCCCCTCACTGTGGTGCCGAGTGACGTTTAAAAAGTTAGCTAATTCTCCTCACCCTTCCTGCATAATCTCCATCCGCAGCAATAGCGGTGATGTGGGGGCTGGTATAAAGAGAGAGGATTCCAGAGATTTTCAGGCACTGATTGCCCAACTTGAGTTCTAATAATCAAACAAACAAACAAACAAACAAACAAAATCAAACGTGAGTCTCCAAATAGCAGTGTAGTTTCCAGAATGCGGTTCAGCTCCAGTGTGGCCAGAGCAATATCAGAAATGACTGAGTACTTTTCATATTTTATAAGAAGCCCTATTGTCATCTGGTCTGGGATAATTTGCACAATTATGATAAAACAGAAATAGAAAGAAAAATGTAGATACAATTTCCTCCGCCTATCACAAAATCAAGTCAAAGCAAGCTGTTAGAAAGCGAGGCAAAAACCCAACAAAGTGCATTATTGTTCAGTATTAAATGCCCATGTTATGCTAGGAATGGCAAAACAGCATTGCTATTTGACAATATTCTTTTTTTTTTTTAATTTTTATTTATTTATGACAGTCACAGAGAGAAAGAGAGGCAGAGACACAGGCAGAGGGAGAAGCAGGCTCCATGCACCGGGAGCCCGACGTGGGATTCGATCCCGGGTCTCCAGGATCGCGCCCTGGGCCAAAGGCAGGCGCCAAACCGCTGCGCCACCCAGGGATCCCGACAATATTCTTTTTTTTAAGATTTTATTTATTTATTCATGAGATAGATACAGAGAGAGAGAGAGAGAGAGGGAAAGAGAGAGGCAGAGGGAAAAGCAGGCTCCATGCAGGGAGCCCAATGTGGGACTCGATCCCAGGTCTCCAGGATCATGCCCTGGGCCAAAGGCAGCGCTCAACCACTGAGCCACCCAGGGATCCCCCTATTTGACAGTATTCTTACAGGTCAATGACTTTTGAAAAAAATCATGTCATTCTGAATTTTTTTACTGAGGGATTTTGTCAGGACTCCAGCTTTCCCTAATCAGGCAAGGTGGAATTTCTAAAAGGTAGGAGACTTAGATTCACATTTAGAATTACTAAATTAAGTGGATGGAAATTTGATGTTTTGTAGAAATTTCAGGTATGTATCCTCTTCTACTCTCCTTTTCTTCCCCATTACCTGGAGGGATTTGGAGGTTGGGCATATGTTGGATTATTTAAGAATGTAAAAATCAAAGGGGAACCAGTTAAATTCAAAAGCTATTATGCTGAAATCTTTAAACTAATATATCTGGATAACTCCTTCCTTAGGAAGACAAAAATTTATGGAACCCATAGCAATATAATACTTTTTTTTATTCCATGTCTGGGTAACCTAGGCTAGAGTCAGCAAAGCACTCAATGAATCTGTTAGGGTAGCCTCCGTTTTTTTCTAAAGAACAAATGTGTTGTTGGTGATTTGAAATAATATTTACCTTCTTAATTGTTTCTTCGTCTGTGTATGAGGAGACCTTGCAAGGTAATCTGACTTGGACATCTTCCTAATTTTGAAGGAATTATAAATAAATAATAGAAATACCTGCAGTACTTGAGAGTAATGATAAGGCTGTCAGGAATTTGCTTTTGGGATCTTCATTTGGATATTAATGATAACCTACTGATACACTTGCTAATTCACTGAAGGATGATAGATGTTTTCAGATTCAAAAACAAACTCAAACTGCTCTTAAAGGGAAAGAAGAACGTGGAAAACAGTCCTGGGGAAAAGGTGTGTGGTGAGCGCCTACTGTCTTATTCAAGGTTGGCAAAGAAGTAATTAAATTACAGGACATTTATTATTTGATTTGGGTCTTTTGTCATTCACCCAGGACTCTAGGGAGATGATTTGAACATGGGGTTGAGGTTGGGGAAAACCACTCTCAGTTATGCCAGAGGCAATTATTTAGTTTATGTACCATCAGCCAGGTCCTTTGACTCCCCTTCTCCTTCCTGTCGCTTTCTTCAGCTGTTTGTTTTATTTTTCATAAGTATCTCCACAAGATAGAAATAGGAAACATGTAATGGAAGGGAAAATACACCAGGTAATTTATCTCTGAGGTAGATTTGGAAAAAGCAGCTCATAACAGAGGATTCATTAAAGACCTATTCATACCTTCTGGAGCTTCTGTAGAAAGGATATGCGAGATTTTTTCCCTCTTTTTTGACAACACACACATACACACGCAGAGAGACAGAAAGACAGAGAGAAAGTGGAAAGAGAGATTCATTTGTTTTTTCTGTTACCCCCATGCAGGCTTTCACTCTCTAAGACACAGGTTTGGGGGGTCATTCCTCTTTCTACTCCATACTGCATATCCTTGCTGTACAAGCTTCCTTAAACATTCTACTTTCATTCCATAGAGTGACTTGCAGACATCTACTCAATTAAATCCAGATCCTTTCCATGGTGTTTATTATCTTTCACATTCTACAGATACCTATCTCCTCCCTCTCACTTCAAATAATTTGCTGAAAATCCCCCAGATTGCCGGACCGGGGACTCCTCACCATCTTCCCAACATAGTAAGTCCTTCCACTCTTCACCACAGTTTGTGTACTCTGTGCCACCCTAGGCTATGATGCTTTCCCCTCATCTCTCTAATCATCCAAATGCTGCTATCACTCAAGGGCAAATGAAGGTCTCTCTCTTCGATTGTGCTACTGGGAGCTCAAATCTGATGCTAAGATCTCTGTGCGAAAGCTTCTTGAAGCTTGCTCTCAAGCAACCCTCAATGATGAAATAAGAGAAGCAGTACTGGGCACATTGAGGAGGGAACAGCAATGGCTTATCTGATCCCACTGGGGAGCATGGCCACTGTGGTGGCCTTCTAGGGAGGCCTGAAACCGAGGCACGAGTGCCCACGTGGAACCCCCATGGATCACCAGATGCGGACTGAGGTGAAGGCAAGCAAGTTTGTGAGACAGTTTCTGTAGGTGACGAGTCCTTGCAGGGGACTCAGCTGGGGAGGGCTGTCAATGGCGAACATCCCTAGTGGCTGGGATAAGAAGTGCCCTATTCCTGCAGGTGGACCTGGGGAGGGTAACACACTTCCCACCATAGTCTTGCTGTAACTTTCTTGACCTTGGTAGCTCTAGAAAATTGCGGCGAACTTATACTTAGTTTTGTACTTGTTTCATATTTGTTAGACTAGTCTCATCCACAGAGTCTCAAGCTGCAGAAGAAACCTCTTTCCTAGCCCCTGGCGCCACCCTGAACTCAGAAAGGCACTCCAAATACTGTATATTTCTGTATACATAAATACTGTAGATTTCTCTTTTCCCCTCAAACTCGCAGCTTTGCTACGTATCAATTTAAGGGAATAGAATTATCACAAGGGAATATATTTATCACAATATATCATGTTTCAGACACACCTGCGCACTGTACTCTATCTGTATGAAATACACTCTGTGCTGAACAGAAATGTTGAACACAGGCCTTTAGCGGGGCTGGGATATTTATAGAAATTGCAGTTAAACACATCAAAATCAAGATGTTTACCTTTGGCATAAAGTTGTCTTACATTTTATTTGAAAATTAAAAAGTTAAAATTTTAATTTAAAAGAATAGAAGAGCCGTGATTTTAATTGGCACTAATGGTGATGGTCCTGCTACAAATTTCATCTATAATTTTGTCATAGTGGTGAGCCTTCAAAGAGTACTGTTTTGAATATTGTATAATGTTTCTACGTTTAGTATTAGGATGGCTGGATTTAAATGACGGCATTACTATTTTGTAAAAATAAGGGCATTAAAGAGCTTTAATAAGAAAAAAGGGCAGAGAATCTTTAAAATTGGAATAACATTTGAAAAATATACAGAAAAATGTTTGAACTAAAAAATTTGGACATTTCATTATAACTTATTCATGCAAACTACTCAGATTTGTTGAGCTATTTTAGTGTTTATCTTATTTTAACAAGAAATGACAAGCAACTAAGCTGTACCTTTGCAAGGTATTATTACAATAAGGTATTTTTTACTCACTTAAATGAAAAGTTGAATCAATATTTTCACCTCTGCATCTATTTTATGTACAATATCCTGACAGCTAATAAGTTTGAGAGGGGGAGAAAAACTATCAAAGATAATTTTAATGGTTTAAATCGTCAAGGATAATTAAAAAAAACTGTGTTTATGATATTATTTTTTTCTCTCTGGTGCAAGATAAGATACATTTCATTTTGCTTTTGAAAAGACTGAATCATCTTAAGGGATTTATATTGTTTAAGAAACATGTTGCATTTTAACCTTTTTAAAGCTGTTCTTTTAGGAATATTTATTTTTACATCTTGTTTTTTTATGTCAAAAAATGATTCACTTTCAAACACCCTCTAAGATTTTGTTAGCCATTAAAAATATTCAGCTACTAGATAGCCATTCAAGGCAATGTCACAAATGTCTGAGTTATTTCCAATGAAGCCTCAATTATATGTCTTCATTTTTCTTTCTTTTTGATATGAGCAACCATCAAAGACGAAAATGATTTCTATGATGGACAAAAGACATTTTATATTGACTTCTGGGTTTCCCAGAGAATGAAGAGGATAATGAAAAATAAAAAGGAGTGAATAAAGAATGTAATGCTTTGTAATCTTGAAATCTATTCTTAAAGAATCTGTAACTGAAATCCACTTCTGAATGACACCATACAACATTATATCTGTGCTTCCCCAGAAAGACAGCTTTTCTTTTCACAAAAGTTTTATCAATTATATATTTCAAAAATGCCAGGCAGATGAGAGCTTAGTTGGTCTAAACCATCTTAAGTCCTTGCAGGTCAATGGGGCCATTGATTCTGTTCTTTGGACATATCATGAATGTGTTATGAATTGTTGGGTTTCTGTCATATAAGGAAAAATATCTCAGAATAGATAGTTTTGAAGGAGTAACTAGGTTGGTAGTGGTTTTTGTTTTGTTTTGTTTTTTTCTCCAACTCCAAGAGGTCTGCTTAGTTTAATCCTACTCTCATTTCTTTTTAGGAATGATCTTAACTTGTTTCAAGTCATATCTTCAATTCAATAATTTAGGTAAACAGTAAGTTCAGGAGAAAAAAATTGATCCCTCAAAGTAGGCCTTCGTCTGCAGGGACTAAATGACAATTTACAGCATATTTCAATAGTGCATGATTTTTTTCACAAATTTCATTAGCACACCATTGATTGCTCATTTTTCAGCTCTCAAAACAATTTAACATAGTCTCTTTCATGCAGAGGATAACATATTCATATTATTTGATTTTTGATGAAACCAAATGACCCTTTAAATTTGCAATACAGTTCTTTAATTTTGTATGAGTTTCTTTACTGCTGTTCATTTAATTTTCTGTTTCCATTAACCACCTGCAAGCATTTGACTCTATGACAATTATTCAGCTGTGCTACATCATGACTGACATATTTTATAAGTAAAAAAAAAAAAGAAGAAGAAAAGAAAATGGAGGAGGGTTAGAGATCACAAGAGAAAGGAGGAGAAAGCAATCGAACACAAATGTCATGGTTTGGAATCATGTATTTTCCATTCAGCTGAAACATCTGAGTGGTAATTATTGGTCCAACTGTAAATCTAGCCTAATTGCATTTTGTCTTCATTTCTGATAAGCACTTCACGATGATGATGATTACTCCTGCTAAATGCATTCGTTCCATGAATGTTTTCCCACACTGATGGCCAGGGGGCCTTGCAGATAAAAAGACTGCAGACAAAATAGCTCAATTCTGCTACAACTAAATCAGTATTGATTTCTCTTTCCAAGTGACAGAGGGACCCACTATCTATGCCTTTCGTTTCTCTGCCTACACACCACATCGAGGGGTTTGGTCAGTACATATGAGAATGTACTTTAATTAACTGACATAACTGAGAGGCCAATCCTGGGCAATTAGCACTGATTAACTGTGTCACTTGTCTAACAAATAAAGAACATTACATCTTGCCCATTTCCTTAAAGGCCTCAATTGAAAAGAACCCCAGTGTTTGATTTAATTTTTCTTTGTACCATGGAAACCTTTTGCCATGTTGATTTAAATGTAATTTTTGCCTCTTTATACTTATGCTTTTTTTTTCTTTCTTATTATTGAATACCCAGCGAGCCTTTTCAATGATGGCACAGGGACAGGCTGTTAGCATCTTTTCATAAATCTCTGTATTTCATAGTAGGGCAATTAAGCTAAACATTTGGATTTCTGCTACAAATTTAAATGTGCAAGTGGGAGCAAATGGCTATGGAATTGAAGGCCATTATATGGTTTCATCATTGCAGTGCAGCTTTTCAAATTCAGTGAGCTTTCTGACAAAGAAATTCTAGAAAAACTGTAGTTCTAGAGTCTTTCTGGGAAACTCTCCGTATCTTAGCGTCAAGTAAAAGCTATGCAGACTGCAAATTACATTTGACTATTCATTTGGCTGATTTAGACATTTTGTCTTCTTCTTAAACATTTATGAGGAGTACTTGAACCCATCTTTGACAGTAGGGCAAGGGAGAGAGACTGTCATCAAGCTTCTGGAACAGAGGCTCTGAACAAGTCTTATTATGACCCAGGGCTGAACACCTGCAGATGGTGGATAACAGTCAAAAAGACATAAAAAGCTAATACAGAAGTAAGAAGTATGAAGACTGTGCTTTGTAGCAAAAAGGCTTAAATTAAACAGATCTGGTTCTTAAAATCTGGCCTAGTGCTTGGAATGTTTAGAAATAAGTAAATCCTGCTAGAATAGAACTTTCACAAAAAAACATTCTCAGGAGTTGGTTATTTGCTTTCCCGGCATCCATTTCTCTTTCTTCCTGTGACAGCCCTGGCTTTTCACTTGGGGTTCTGTCCTTCTCTTAATTTCAGTCTGTGTGATCTGAAGCAATTTTCACTCTAGCGACAAGTATGGGGCACATGAACCAGACCAATGCCTGTGCTTGGGTACATTTCCTGACCACATGATTCATTTGGGAATCAGCACGTAATCTAAACTTGTCTGATCAAAGTGACGCAGAAGGCTTTTTCTGATGACTTCAAGCAGGGCTCTCTCTTCCCCTGGACTTTAAAGAAGGGGTGTCTATTGTATCTGCGTGGGTTGCCATTATGCACTCACAGAATGAAGTCAACACATAGAAGAAGGTAGGAAGAAGGAGCCAGGGTCATCATTTGGGTTAGTGGTTATGAGTCAATATATTCCCTTGTTGCTTTTTTTTTTTATTTAAGTTTTTTTTTTAATTTTTATTTATTTATGATAGTCACAGAGAGAGAGAGAGAGAGGCAGAGACACAGGCAGAGGGAGAAGCAGGCTCCATGCACTGGGAGCCCGACGTGGGATTCGATCCCGGGTCTCCAGGATCGCGCCCTGGGCCAAAGGCAGGCGCTAAACCGCTGCGCCACCCAGGGATCCCTATTCCCTTGTTGCTTAAGCCAGTTTGCATTGAGAAATAGTTAATTATAGAGACTAAATCTGTCTGAGCAAGAACACTATGAAAAGAAAATCGACAGGGGTAAGAATATGCCCAAGCTTTAGCTGGTGGCCAGCACCATTTATTGTCTTCACCAGCCCCCTTAAACTGTATTCATTAAGCATAAACTTCCCTGACCCAGATGAAAATCCTAACATGGTCATGGTTTGACTGCATATTACCATATAAACGGTTCCAAAATCACTTTTAATTTTAGTAATTCAAAAATAAGATTGCACCATCCCATAGAAGAACACAAACTCTAAGTTGCCTCTGTGTTTGGTCTTTTTACTAGCCTCACAAAGGAAGCCTATAAAAGGAAGAACATGATCCTTTTTAATTTTCTCCAGCTTGTTTTTTTTTTTTTTTTTTCCTCCTTCTTTACTGTGGCTTCAGAATTGTGTGTTTCAAGGCAATGAGGCTTAGGAGGCTCTTTGAGGAAGTCAAGGAGGGGAAACCAATTTATTTGGTGGCTACTGATAGGATGGATATAGACAAGATGGAGAGTCATTTGAATTGAGAAAGAAAAGCAGCTCCAGAATAAGATAGATGGTTAGCACTTTGTTCGTCTTCCATTGGCTGTGACCTCAGAGTAAGTTGTTAAACTTCAGCCTTTGCATTTGAGGTTAAAATCTATCTTTTAGGAGTTCTGTAAGACATACGAGATCCATGTACTCAGCAGGCTTACCCTTTACAGGAGTTTAGTAAATCATTAAGGTCATTTGGGAAGAGTTATCAGCAGGGGTTGGGAGCAGGACATCATACCCCTTGTTAGTCATACAGAGTGAAAACAAATGAAGAATAGTTACTTCATTGGGAGTGTTATTATTTCTCAGAATGTAAAAAACAGATAAAATCCATTTTATAGATTTATTCTAATTATCTATCCTTGCTGGCAAACATTTTGAATCAGGAGTTAACTATTTCTGAGTAGGGTAGACACTAGCACCAACTAAGTGACTTCAGCTCTCTCTGAGCAGATAACCATCTAGGCATCCCTAGGAGCACGTTGGAGAGTGCTTTGCAAGTAGTATCATTAACCCCCTGGCTAGCACATAAATGGCTGTTGGCCAAATAGTTTCTACAAGCAACTGTGATGAATATTAGAGAAGATAATACATCTTGCTTTTTTTACTTAAAAAAATGTTACTTTTTGGGTGTGTGTGTGTCAATTACAAAACAGCAAACTAAAAGTCATCACAGCAGTTTATTCCTTCCTCAAATATTCATGCTTGTATATGGTTGCCTAATTCCTACAACTCTTTATGTATTGCACTCATGTGCTTTGTAAGTTTCATGGCCACATGCATTATGAAACATTCAGTTCTTCAATTCTGAGTGTCAATTTAGGGTTCTACCAATAAACATGCTTTGGTGAGTAGTTGGGGCCTACTTATGAGTAAAAAGTAGAAATTAGTTTATTCAAATTATACCTGTGTCTAAAGGAGGTTGAATATTGTCCCTCAGGGAGGAATATATAGGGTATTTGTGTGTGAAACGTAGGCTTGAAAAACAAAAATTATATGGGATTTTGGAAAAAATGTGATCTGACTTGAATTAAGAGATATGATTATAATAAAAATAGTAAATAAAGCTTATGTTAGTTCTGTAGGAAGGAGTGGAGGTTACTCTGAGGATTAGAGTTGGTAGAGGTTTTCTATCACGACATAACAAGTCACCAAAACCTAAAGCATATAAAAATAATATACATGTATTGTCCCATAGTCTCTACATGTCTGGGCCTATCTTCACTGGATTCTCCACTCAGAGTCTCACAAGGATGAAATTAAAGTGGTTGTCCTGTTGTATTCCTTTCTGTTGCTTGGAGCCCTCTCCCAAACCCAAGTAGTTGTTAGCAGAATTCAGTTTTTTGTGGCTATATGATTAAGGTCCCATTTTCTTGCTCACTGCTAGTTGGACACTAATAGCCAGGTCACTTCTTTGCCATTTGCTCTGCACAAGCTCTCTCACTTGACAGCTTATATTTTTAGAGCATCCAGCAGGGGAACATGTCTGATGCCCATGAAGGCTCTCGTGCTTTCGTTACCTGATTAGATCAAGCTCTTCCAGCATAACTCCTCTTTAATTAAGTCAAACACAACTGATTAGGGGCTTTAATGACACCTGAAAATATTTTTTCATATAAAATAGCTAGTTTTATATCTCACCACATTCAGGAGTTCTTCCCAGAATTGAGGGGGGAGGTTGTAGAGACATGTATACCAGGGCATGCGAACCTTGAAGGCCATCTAGAATTCTCCTTACCTATTTCTATTTGAGCAGTATGACTTTAAGTGCCACTAATATTCCCCCTCCCCCCCGCCCCAAGTATAGTGTCCTGGGTAATGATGAAAAGGGATTCACTGAATCTAAGTATCTAAATACAATCATGAACAATCATGGTTCTTTTGGTCTCTCTTTAGTATATTAAGTATCTAAATACAATCATGAACAATCATGGTTCTTTTGGTCTCTCTTTAGTATATTCTATACTCTCTAATAGGAAATTACATGGAGATATCTGCTTCTTGCTTCAGGACTATCATTACTAAACCTTAGTCATTGTTTATTAATTTGCCTGAAGAACAATCTTTAATTATGCAGTCTTCACCAATTGTTTTTAGGATCGGCTTTGATTCCATCTAAAATGCTCAGAAAAATATTGGCTGTGATTCTGGGAAGCTATAGTGTTCTTTCCTTTAACTAATTATTGTTTTGCTTTAATCAGTGCCATCCATGTATTCTGCTTATGAAAATGGAAGTTTGATGTCTCCGTGAAGGAATGAGCTAATTTTATCCTGAAGTCTGAGACCGTAACGTCTGCTTTAATATCATTACATATCCAGTGACATTAGTAGCTTACTTTATGCCCAATATCATACATAATTAACTATTGCAGGATCAACGCCTCAGGGATGAGGCTTAAAGCCCCCATTTAAAACGTTTCGTTTTCCTGATTTTGAGAGTTTGAAATTTACTCCACCTTAAAATAGCAGGACCTGAGGTTACTGGTAGCCTTGCATCCTTCACCTATTGGATGTTGGAAGCAGTTAAAATTAGAGGAAAACTAGAAGGTTCACCACTGACTTGAGCCAGAGGGTTTGGGGATGAAACATGTGTTTTCCTTGTATGCTATCAAAATCAGCAACTGCATACAATGAAGAAAACTATGTGTTCTCAGTGTTAGTTCAGGTACTTTTCCAAGTGTAGCAGTCTAGGTGTGTGTGTGTGTGTGTGTGTGTGTGTGTGCGTGCATTTATGGTGAATGACTTTACAGAGTTCTGAAATTACACAATTGTAAATGTTATTTTCCAGTACACCTATTTGGGGTTAGTTGAGCAAGTTGTATTTAGCATTTTTCTCTTTGTCAATTTATTGACTGCCAATTGGGAAGTCAACAGATGTGAAATTATCCTTAAAAATGTACTGCCCATTCTGGGAAGTGGCTTATTTCATAATATAGGTGTTTATTTTACTAAATAATTATTTTTAATTTCTGACATACAATATAAATACGTTTTTAAAGAGTTGCAAATCATGCAAATGTGCCAAGTGGTCATCAAGTCAGACACCTAGGATGCAGCAGGCCCAGCCTAGCCTCTGAGCCTTTTGGTCTGATTCCATCAGGGTGATCACTACCCTCCCCATGGGGTGGGCCTCTTATATTGCAGTTGATGCACCAGCTGGTATGTCCATGAACTCTGCATACCTGCATGCAGTGTGTACCTGTGAGCCTCTCCTACCCAGCACTGGTGACTCTTACTGACCAGCTTGATGGGCCACAGACAGCACTGTCCATGACAGTGACTTGGTTGCAGTCAGGCCGAGTGCTAACTCAAGTAATTCTTAAAGTTTTGACAGCTGGTGCAGAGTTGCTTTTCAGAATTGATTTTTTTCAAAATATATAATATGTTCATCTTTTCATTCTTCATTTGATCTTTAGAATTAAAATTGATCATGAATTCAGGTAAAGGGATAGACAGGACTCGAGATTATATATGATGACTATTAATAATGCAACTTGTTTTATCCTCCTTTGTAGGAAGAGCTTGATCATTTCACTCTCCATCAGTAAACATCCTTTATCTATGATAAATCTCACTTATATGTTCCCGGATCCACAATTCAAAGTCAACTGAACGAAGCTGCAGGTGCTACACATGAATGAGAAGGCTGAGCCTGATGGTATGCCTGCATACATTCTCAGAATAAAAATTTAGGATTAAAAAACCTACTATGTGCTAAATACTAGTTTTGAAAAAAAGAGTTGTTATGTTGTATTAGATATAGTTTTTTAATCTTTTTTTTTAGAATGTAATCTCTATAAGTGGCTTAAAGGAGTACTAAAAATAGGATAGTAACTGATGTCCACCACAGGCTCCGCAAAATATGTAAAGATATTAATAGATTTTAGTAAATATACTATGGTTAGGATATTTGTAAATTCTCCTCAACCTTCTAAAGAAAAATGGCATGTTGTTTACATCCATAGCAGGCACAAAAGATTCCATTTTGCCCAACGATTAGCTGAAAATTGTTCTGTTTTGTTTTTTGATAGTAAGCTAAAGGATTTTTTCCTTCTGTTCATGGTAATTTTACCTTTTGTAGGTGTCAGAAACTTCACCTTGGTACAATTATTTGATGATTTGGGTAACATGTTTTGTTTACTCTTCCCTTACGCACAAGGTTTTTTGGTTTTTGTTTTTGAGAGAGAGAGAATGTGCATAAGAGAATGTAAGTAGGGGATGGGGAGGGGCAGAGGGAGAGGGAGAGAGTCTCAAGAAGACTCCATGCAGAATGCAGAGCCAGATAGAGTGCTCTATTCCACAACCCTGAGATCTTACAACCTATGCTGAAATCAAGAGTGGGATGCTTAACTGACTGAGATACCCAGGAACCCCTAGCCCACAAAGATTTTAAAAGACAGTGTAATCATAAACAAATTCAAGATATGTAATAGGGATTAAGTACATATCACTTTAGAAATAGTTCAGATTTGAATATTCCCCATACTACTAAGAGGTATAACTATGAGCAACTACCCAGATGAATCTATTAACTATAATTGAGATTGTACATAAAGCATTTATTACAATGCTGCTTTAGGGTTAAGCATCAGTAAATATTAGCTATTAATATCATTTTATTAGCATCATGATCATTTTATAAGGACAAAATTATACTGCTTATGAGAAGAAAACATATATAAACAGTTATTTGGGTTTATACGGCTATTATAAATAACACTCTGATCATAAAATTTTATAAAAATATTTAGGAGATAAGAAACTTTACAAGTTAAGTGCTAAATATATAGTAAAAGTCAGGTTGTGAAGTTTGACCAGCAATATTGATAGCATAGTTTTGAGATTTTGTATTAATTGAGATCACTTTAAGTTCAGATTTACTGAAGAATTTATTATTTTTCAGAGGTGAAACCATTGCTTTTTTTTTTAAATAAAAAGGAGTATTACAAACACATTTAATAAATAAAGATGAAGGGTTCTGAGATTCTAAAACTATAGTGTGTGTGTGTGTGTATGCGTCCTTGCAAATATATGTGTGTGTGTACACACATATATTCAAATATATGCAAAAATTCACATATTTGCTACCATTATTAATGATTGGCTTTAAAAATTTCATCTATTAATCTGATTCTTTTTTGAATATTTTTTTCTTATCACATATTTACTACCATTATTAATGATTGGCTTTAAAATTTTCATCTATTAATCTGATTCTTTTTCGAATATTTTTTTCTTATCAGAAGGAGAAAAGTAATATTTTTACCATTTTAAGCATTAATTTGAAGAATCATCACTAGAATCTTTTTTCGACTAGTGTTTTATAGTATTCAAACACAGGGTTATGGAATTTTGATATTTCTTTTTGTATCACCTTACTCTCTAGTAAGTTATGAATGACCCTGAATGTAGCAAGCAATGTAGCTACTATAAATATGCTATTTTGCTCTACTGTGCACTTTCTTGCCTTCAATTAAAGCATATTTTCTCCTTAAAATTCTCTATGTTTTAGAGTGTGGCTCTTTTTTTTTTTTTTTTTTTACTTATTAAAATATGAACTAAAATCTGGTAAATGAGAAAAAATCTTCAGAACTATAGAACGTTTAATGTATGGGGAATAAGCTTCTACAGTCATCATGAATATTATAAATTTTAAACATTGACTGGATGTTTTCTATCAAACCACTGATCCCAAACAACCACCATCTTAGCCTCTTTACCTTTGTTTTATTTATTATTATTCATGAGAGAGAAAGAGACAGAGACACAGGCAGAGGGAAAAGCAGGCTCCCTGCAGGGAGCTCAATGTGGAACTTGATCCTGGGACCCTGGGATCACGCCCTGAGCTGAAGGCAGATGCTTAACCGCTGAGAATAACCCTGTTATTCCTGGCATCCCTCTTTTTTATTTTTTTTTTTAAATTAGTCTTCCCTCTTCTAAAGGCACAGTCTGTGTCTCAATTCTGCATTACATCATTTCTTGCCTTGTCTGTTTTGTACCTTGTAACTATGTCCCCATACAAGATCCGTCTCTCTAAAATCTAAGTCTACTCATACCACTTTCACATGTGAAATGCTTCAATAAACCTAGAACTTCCAAGGAGGTGCCATATATGCATTTCTTCCTTTTCCACCCTCAGAGTGGAAAGCTAATCATTTTGTAACATATATAAACATTATATATAAACATTATATATGTTACAAAATTAACGCAGAAAGTTAGAAAGAGAGCAAACAGTCTTGGGCCCTTGGGAGCCAGTGAAAGATGAAATTCCTCAGTTTTCTTTTTGCTTCACATATCCTAGACTAAGTTCTGAAGAAGTTGGCAACCTGGAAACACCAACAGATATAGACTAAAAAAGGCCTTAAAACAGCAGATCAGAAAAGAAACAGCTGGCAAGACAGAAATCTTTCAAATGTGACTATTGTACTCTGCAGAAAAAGAAAACAAAACAAAACCCAGAAACAGTGCTGTCCATTGTCCAGCACTGACAGCTGCTTAGCTTTCTAGTTGCACCAGGTTCAATGAGCACGCCTGACGCCATACCATACCCACTGACGTAATCTCAAGGCACAATCTGAAGTAGGGACTTTCATCATCACAGTATGGAGTCTTTTCAGATCAGCTTCTTTCACTTTGTAGTGTGCATTTTTTTTTTTTTTTTTGGAATGTGCATTTAAGTTTCTTCCATGTATTTTCCTGGCTTGATGGTTCATTTCTTTTTAGCACTGAATAATATTCCATTGTCTGGAGGTACTACAGTTTATCCACTCATCCACTGTAAGACATCTTCATTGATTCCAAGTTTGGCAATTATATATAAAGCTGCTATATACCTGTGTAGGTTTGGTGCGGACATACATTTTGACCTACTTTGATAAATACCAAGGAACATAATTGCTGGATCACATGGTAAGAGTATATTAAGTTCTGTAGGAAACCACCAAAGGTGTCTTCCTTTGTGGCTGTACCATTTTCATTCCCACTGGTAATGAACAGGGTTCCCATTACTTCACATCCTTGTCATATTCTTGCTAACATTTGGTGTTGCGAGTATTCTGGATTTTGGCCATTCTTCTAAGTGGTATCTTAGTGTTGTTTTAATCTGCATTTCTCTCATGACAAATGATGCCAAGCATCTTTTCACATGCTTATGACATCTATATATGCTTACACATCTCTTTGGCGATGTGTCTGTTCTGGTTTAGGGACATTTTCTATTTGGTTTGTTTGTTTTCTTGTTGAATTCTAAGATTTATTTGTATATTTTGGATAGCAGTTTGTTTTTTTAAGTCATATATGACTTTTGAAAATATTTTCTACAGTCTGTGGCTTATCTTCTCATTCTTTGTGAGGTCTCTGTAGAGCAAAAGTTTTAAATTTTAATCAAGTCCACCTTATCAATTACTTTTTTTTCATGGATCACATCTTTGGTATTTAAAAAATTATCACTATACCTAAAATCTTCCAGTTTCTTTCATCGACATAAGCCTGTTAAGATTGTCCGTTTTTTCTATGAGTTTTGGCAGCTTTTGTCTTTCAAGGTGTTGACTCATTTCATCTTGATTCTCAAATTTGTGGATATAGAGTTGTTCATAACATTTCTTTATTACCCTTTTAATGTTTGTTGGATCTGTATTAATGTCCCCTCTTTCATTTCTGTTATAAGTAATTTGTGCCCCCCCCCCTTAGTTATCCTAGCTTAGGCTTATCAATTTTATTGATTTTTTTTTTAACAGCTTTCGGTTTCATTATTTTGTCTATGTTTTTCCTGTTTTCAAGGTTTTTTTTTTTTTTTTTCTGCTCTAATTCTTCTTCTTTTTTTTTTTTTTTTCTCCTACTTGCTTGGAATTCAGTTTGCTCTTCTTTTTCTAGTTCCATTAGAACTAAAAACTTATAGATTTTAGATTTTTCTTTTTTTATAATATGTTTAATATTATAAACTTCCCTCTAAGCACTGCTTTTACTTCATCCTCCAAACTTGGATAAATTATGTTTTCACTTTCATTTACTCAAAACATTTCTTAATTTCTTTTGAGATTTCTCCTTTGGCCAATGTGTTATTTAGTGGTGCATCGTTTAATCTCCACATATCCTTCCAGGAGATGGATGAGCTCTGCATAGCCACTTCCTTCCAAGGGCACAGTATGGAAAAAGCAAAACAGGAGTAGCGTTACAGTGTCATTCATGACAAACACTGCTTCAGGCAAATGAGCAAAAGTAACAACAATGGTAATGAGTAATGCTGATATCATGTACCCTTGATATGGATGTGTGAGAATGCCCTTCACATCTGTCTTCCTTCCTCAGAAAGCCCATAACCACAACCTAATCATGAGAAGAATATTAGACAAATCAAGAGGTATTCTATAAATTATTTGACCAGTACTTTTTAAAAATTTTCCAGGTCATTGAAAACAATTGAAGTCTAAGAAATGTTGCAGAAAGAGGAACCTAATGAGCCATGGGGACTAAATATAATGTTCTCTGGATGGGATTCTGGAACATTATGTATTAAGTAAGGAAATCTGGATAAATATGAACTTCTGTTGGTAATAATGCTTCAATATTTGTTTATTGTGACAAATATATAACAGTAATATAAGATGTTAATGATAGGAAAATCTAGGATTGAAGTATATGGGGTATGTGGAGCATATACTATTATCTTAACAACTTTTTATACATCTACAACTATTCTGGTATAAACCTTTTATTAAAAAATAGAAAATAAATAAAAAATAAAATTAAGTTATATCTCCAAGGCATAAAGTCTAGGATGCTAGAGACAGAAATAGATAATTATAAGGGTAGAAGACTTGTATTTCACTTCAATAGGAGGAGGACCATATACAGAAATGATACGAGTGTTTTGAACAAAATTACAGACAAGTCTAATATGCAGGCAGTCTTATACCTTTAAGGAAATGAATTACAGACTTTCACTGCAGAATTCACCTAAAAAGGGAGAGAATAGACTATATATGATAATTTCAACAATGTAAAAGATATTCCTGTCTGATTAGCTCATAATTTGCTGAGGATACATAGTGGGTCATATTATCTAAGAGGTAAATAGGCTGAACTGTGATTATTCATGAGTTGTGATCAATCATGAAAATGTTTTCTGAAAAGTAGATTTCAAACTTTAGAAAACTAGTTACCCAGTAGGCTTGGAGGTAACTGTGTATGTGGGCAGGGCATCTGAAAACTTTGTAGAACATTATCCAGAATGATAGACTTAAATATGGTGTTTATATGAAAAGTCAAATAACTTAGTAAATTAAATAAAAGGAAGCAAGTGAGATCTAAACCATAAAAGTAGTTAAAAGTTGGGTCAGGTTTTCTTTCGATGTGCTGCTCTCTATCCCCTTTCCTCCGGCCATTAAACCAGAAATTAGGAACAGGAAATATGAAGAGAGCAAATTCTAAGGTTATCATCACAAAATAAATATTAATAACCATAAACTATGACTTGATAATCTCCCAAATGTAGATATTATAAGATTCAATATTCATCATGAGTCATGAGCAAAAATACATCCTGAAACACAGAAACAAAACTCTGGAGAAAATAATCGCACTTTATTTTTCAAATATTTAAAATCAGACACTTATTTAAACTTACTTAACCCAAAACAAAGGAAGACATACAAGTGTTGAAATCCAAGTAGCTAAGTGTATCCATTTGAGTTTACCTTATTTTGCCTAAGTAATATAAGGATATTATAAAATCAGATTTTATAATTTGAATATATGTTGGGGTATTTTGTTTGGGATGTCAACTTTAAATCCCTTTCAATGCATGTCTTTATTCAAATGGAGCTCATGCCTGAAAAATACACCTATATACACATATGTTCATGCAAATGAACATGAAACTCTACAAAATAATAAAAACTTGAGCTCATTTTATTCTTACTATAAACAATGGCCACGACAAATCTGCACACTAAGAAAGTATTCTGGATCATCAATGAATATTATGATCAGCCATATTTGCATAGGAACTGTTAACAGTTAACCATACCTTTAGAATACTAGAGCACTCATTTTTAATTGGTTATGTGAAAAATCTAAAATAACTGTGGACTACACTGTATATTATTACTCTATTCTCTAATCCACTGTGTCTGCTTATCTCCTGCTGATATACATAGCATAATTCAATTCATCATGAAATACTTTTGGATTTTCCTTGCGATAGCCATTATCACTAGAATAACATTCTGTGTTATCCTTTCTTGCTGCAAAAGTGTACTCATTCAATGTTGAAGGAATCAAACCTTCCTTTCAATTCACATGAATATTTCCTGTCTCTGAATTGCACTTTTCTCCTTTTAATTTTGATAACTTCCTAAATTGCTTTTTGTTTTTCTCACATAAATGAGATGACAATGGCGTTTGAAGGGAAATGAAAAAAATACAGAAATGATTACCATTGATTATCTTCCTTCTCTTTGCTTCCTTACACTCTTTGACTGAGTGTGCCTGGATGAGCTGAACAGTTTGTTAGCACATGCTGGGCAATTACTGTGCTGCAAATTTGCAGCTACAGTGATCCTACAAAACACTGCTTTCTTGATCTTTCTGTCCTCAATTAGGAGAGGACATGACTAACAAAAGTTATTCTTATTTTTAGAATTAGAAAAGACCGAATTGTGCTTTCAATTTATGAAAAGAAAGTAAAAATAAGGATAAATACGTGAGTGAATTTAATTTAGGGTGATTTGTAACATAGGCTGCTGCCACTTTGTTGTAAGACTTCATGGATAGCAATGGTTTTGGGAGCTTTTTGGGTTGTTCTTTGTTTTAATCCATTGGGAACTGGATAACCCATTTATCTTAAATAATAGGCATATATGTTTTATTTTTTGAGAAAAAGCCAGTAGATTTAGAAAATTCAACTCAGCCCCAGTAATTCTGCTGGCAGACAATAGGATAGAAGAGACAGTCCTCAATAATCACAGTTCTGATTCAGATGAAGTATTTTGAATATAAAGTGACAGTAGAAAATGGCATAGATTTCAATAACTTTGAGAACCAATCTTCCATTGTCTGAGCAAAGTCTTTGGCTGGTAGTTATTGAATAAGCATGTTTACCTGTGATTTTACACAGGAAAGAGTATCATTTCATAGCAAACTGAGGATCCATGAATTATAAAAGGAATTATTAATGTTCAAATAGTACATCCTAGGAATAGATCAAACTGGAAAGTAATTTTCCACATTTGCAATTGAATAAAGCATTTGATTTTACTACAAATAGCAAAAGCTGAATCATTTTTAGAATAGTGTTAAAAAAAAGAAAGAAGGAAAGAATGAAAAGTGTCACTCAAGAGCCTTAGTATAATCTTAACATATTCCAATAAACATTCATAATAACTGAGTTGCTTTTCTGAAAGGAACATAAAGGAGTCAAGGTCTACTGTGAGTTACCATCCAAATTTGCTATTTTCGAGGCTATTTCTGACATGAACAGACTGTTGTAAATTGAAAAGAATTATTATGAAATGAGCTTAGTAAGCAGCCTGCTGATGGATCAGAACACATTATCCAGGATTCTTAGCTCAGGACAAATCTGATCAGGAGACAACCAGGAAATCCCAGCTAGCAAAGAGGAACATCAACTGGCATTGATGCACATCCATGCAGAGAAAGTTTGCATCAGGAAGGTTGATGGCATCAGACATGGGACTGAGTCAAAAAACTTCAGACCTAGGTTGGATAGGGAGCAAATTAGAAATATGTTTTAGGGCAGTGTACTACAGTTTTGCCTATTGTGAGAGTTAAAAGAGACATTAGTGAAAAACAGATTTCTAGAATCCATCAAGACCAATTCAATCACAGTAGCTCCAGGTGAGGGAAACTCTGCAAATCTGTGTTGTTTAACAAACATCAGAGATGATTCTAGAAAATTTTAATAAAGGAAATTATCCTAAAAGAGCTATAAAAGACAATTATTCATTCATTGACTCATTTACAATATTTCTTTAGAAAGTAATATATATTTTATATATTTTTAAAATTTTATTCATTTGAGGGCATGTGTGTGAGTGGGGGGAGGGGCAAATGGAAAGGGAGAGGGAGAGAGAGCCTCAAGAGGACTCTGTACCACTGAAAAGCCCAGCATGGGGCTTGATCTCAGACCTTGAGATCATGACCTGAGCCTAAATCAAGGTTTGATCACTCAACTGACTGAGGCACTCAGGCATCCCTTAAATTAATATATATTTTCAAAATGAATTCCATGGTCTACATGATGCTAATCTTTGTAAACAATACAAAAAATCCTCTTTTGTAGCAATTAGACTTTTTAAATTGATAATTCAATTTGTTGAGTCAATATATGAGAAAATAGATTGAACATTTAAATTCAACCAACAGATATCATCTCTAGTAAATTAGTATAATTTAATTATCGCAATGAAAATGACTTCTACAATTTTTGTAACTTACACATTTAAATGTTATCAGAATTTATAATTTAGTAATTTATGTTCTTTCTAAGCCCTTAAATTGTCTGAATAAACAAAAGAACTCTCACAAGCACTTAGGTAATTCCTAGAGTCTAATGAGTCAAGCTTAAATGTGGTGAATCACAATTGTTTTTGAGAATTTAAAGTTGAATTATCTTTTATTTACAACTTAAACTCAAAGACTCAAGCAATTATTCGATTACATATTTTAAAATAGGATCACAATTTTCTGTGACAAAATATATTAAACAATTAAGTCCAAAAGTAACATACAAAATGTACTGATAAAATACAAATAAGAATACCATTGATTTATGTCATCTTTCTATTTAATTCTATAAACCTTCCTTAATCACTAGCAAATAATTACACAATCACAAAATTGTGTAATGTTATCATTTCAAGAAATTGTTTATAACAATGTAATTGGTGTTACATTTTCCCCTGGTTGAGTTGCATATCAATCAGATCTGGACTAGAAAGAGGGAATTAAAAAAAAAAAAAAAAGAAAGTAGGAATTTGGGTGGACATTGTTTGAGGCTCTCTTACAGTCCTTAAGTGGGGACTATATAACAAAGGTTTTGGTCTCTGAGCCCACATCCATAAATTGAAGTTAACTATTACTTGATTCTTAGATCTGTTCATGCTTACAATTCTTTTCCCTACCCCCATCCCCAAACTGATTCAACACTTCATTGGATTTAATTAATCTATGTACTAACTGACTCAATTTTTTCCTTATTCTCCTTCATGGTGGGATGTGATTCAAACCTATTTCAAAGATAATCAATTAGACATCACATTTATACATAGTGGTACAGCTTTTGCTGCCCTTATATTTTCAGGCTCTAGTCCTGGCTCTGGAGATAGAAGAGTAAAGAAGTTAAAAAAAAAAAATGCAGGCAAATTGTTGCTGTTATGCATCTTATATTGTATGATGGGAGAAACATAATAAGTTAAAACGCCAACACATGCATATCTTCACATACACCCAAATATACACATACATTTAATGATTTTCTAATTGTGATAAACACTATGAAGAAAATAATATAGAGTAGAAGGATAAAAATGACAGGTTGATGGGAAAGGGTCTTTTTTTTTTTTGGAAAGAGTCTTTTTAAATAAAAATGACAAGAAAGGCCATTCAGGTGATTTACAGTGGGATCTTAATGATATGAAGAGTGAGTTATAGGAAGATAAGGAGGAAAGTGTTCTAGAGAAGCTATCAACAGAGCAAAGCCTCAGGCAAGGAAAAGGTAGAAGGGAAGAGCAATGAAAAATAAATAAAGAAAGAAAGAAAGGGGAAAAAAGGAAAAAAGGAAGGAAGGAAGGAAGGAAGGAAGGAAGGAAGGAAGGAAGGAAGGAAGGAAGGAAGGAAGAAACTAACTCCAGATACAGCTAGTTTCAAGGGGGGAGCTTGGGGTCAGGGCAGAATCGGATCCCATTTACTTATCATCAACGTACTGATGAATCTTAAATATATACTGTGCCCTTTACCAGACCCAGTTTAGGCAGTTTCTAGAGGTCCTTAGTCCTTCCTGTTCCATGGGCCTCTGCATCATGCTCTAAGGAGAAGCTAGATACCTCTCCTACTGGCTATCCCAACCTTCTAAGGCATGGAGATTTGATTTTACCATTGCCTTATTAGACTCTTTCATTGTAAGACACCATAACTTGGCCAGATCCAGGCAAGACAATTTGATTGATTGGCAAAATGAGTCAGTATTATAACCCAGAAATGTGAAATATTAATTTCTCACTGGATGATGCTGGAACACTGAGAGATAAGAGATAGGTTGGAATAGGCAAAGTACCCTCCTGTCTTCCTCCAAGATGTGGTAGTTTCATAAGTCTACCCATAAGAGCTCCCACTTTACCTGGTAAACTTCCTCATTGGGAAGTGAGGCCTGCTCAGTTATGAATAATTTTAAATTTGCTTCTGAAGTATCATCTCTTCTTTCTTTTTTTCCTCACTCTTGTTATCTTGAAATCTCCCCCAAACTTAAGATTGGCTTTTGGAGCTAGATCACATACTCCTATTAAGACATTAAGGACCACACTGCTGATGGTTAAGTGGTACAGCATTAAATCCCGATGTGTGATGGCAGTACAATTAACTAGTTTTAACCTTTAGTCAACTGGATGAACTCAAGGTGCAAGAAAAGACACTGGGAAGTAAGTATCTATCTCTGAACAGTAATCAATTATGGACGGTATGGTTGGTAGATAGTTGCTTTAATGATTTTTGTCCTAGTTTGGGCAACTACACCAAGTTTACTTCTCTGCTGGAATTTCAGGAGTGCTGATGAATGAAAAGTAAACCACGAACTATTTGAATTTTAAACCAGCCTTGGATCAGCAAAGTCTTTAAATAGATTGAGGAGATTTAATGCTGTATTGACTACTACAGGAGAGACCAATCTCTACGTGATGACGACATCATCCAGAGTATCCACAATTTTTCCAAACATAATACTGGCAACTCAAAACTAAAGCAGTTACTCAATTACATGTTTTGTGATTCTTGCTTCTGCACCTGCTTGGTATTCTCTCTCCCAAAGCTAGAGTGACATTAATAAAACAAATGAATAAATAATATCATGTCTGACCTGTGTACGATGGTATCTCATCTGTTTTAAAATATCACACAGAGTCGTTTCCATGGTCTAGAACTCCATGTTATTTTCTTTCCCAGAAAACCCTATTCCTCTTACTCTTTTTTTTTTTTTTTTTGGATCCCAGACGAGCTTTATTGCAAGTACCCTCGGGCGAGGTTCCACGACTCACGGTGGGGGGGGGGGGCTCTTACTCTTTTATGGCCTTTCTGGCCTTTTATTTCCCCCTCAAATGTTTCAAGCTTGTGCTCAAATTAGATGCCTTTGATATCCTTCCACTTAATACCTTCCTTACTCCTTTAATTCTTTCTAGTCTCTGTTTACTGAAGACTTCTCAGAGTGGTTTTTTGTTGTTGTTGTTTGTTTTGTTGTGTTTTTTTTTTTTTTTGCCCCACTATCCACAGTACCTCTCCTCCCCATCAATCTTTACTTCTTACTCTTAATGTTGAGTATTTGAGGCTAAACTTTGCTTCACCTGCTTTGTTATTGGTCGTGTAATAGTATCAATTTACTTACTTATGCATTTATTTGTTTATTATGTGTCTTCTTCATTAAAGTACTAGTTTTCATGGCAAGGACTCATAACTCTTTTCACTATTAAGTCTCTGTAATAATAAATCTATTCATTTCCTGGCAAAAAATAATTTTTTTGAGAAATTCATACATTTTAAAAATCATTAGTGCTTATGTGAATATTTGTCATACAGTTATGTGCCTAATATTCCTTATGCTGCCCTTGACCAGTGATATGACCAGTCAGTTCCAATGTTTCATGTAAGTGCCTTTGATGAATGTAGTTGGTAGGATCAGAGTCAGGAGGAAACTATATGGATGACTTGTAAAATAGTTGGGATTTATAAAGTTTTTATTGTCAAAAGCAACACAGATTTCTATGATTTTAAAAATTATTATTCTAAAAAGTTAAAATGATAGAACAGTTATGAGTGCATCTATTTGGTACCTACTACTAATTATTCTATTTTCTAGTGTTCTTTCCTTCACCCACCTAAACTCTTAAGATAAGTTTATTGAGGATAGCTAGCTCTTGTTAACTTGTGAATACATGAAGTCTAACACAACGTCTGGTACATTTAGTTGTTACATAAATATTTGATAAGTGAAAAACTAAGTCCCAAGTACAAACAATTAACCTTATATATTTTTGATGGATTCAAAATGTGATTTCCACTTACATACCTTCCTTCAATGTCTTCATTGCATTAATGACTATCTTAAAAGCAAAAGACTAAGAGTTAATAATTTTGTTTCTTAGTAAACTACACCACTGTGAATTTCTTTTTCTCCTTTTTCAAACAAATGAAAAATCTTATTTTTTAGCTTGAACATGCTTTCTCTTTCTTATGAAATGTTATCTTTGGAATTTAAATTTTACTTAACACAGGAGTTCCTCTGCTCTTTGTATAGCTGAGGCTGCATTACTTGTAGCCAATAGTGCTTGTTTTTGTCTTTTTTCTACTGGTTTTTCAGGGTGTTTTGGGCTTAAGAGTGCACAGAGCATTGTTTTTATAAGTTATCTTTTAATTTGAAAAGAGCTTCTAAAAAATGCAGATGAAATATCTCATGCTCTGACTGGAGGATTAGCATAGGAGCACTGATAATCCAACCGACTTGATGGCTATTGTTTAAATCTACTACTGAGATAGATCTTTTCTGGCAAGCCCCATTTGAGGGGTCTCTTCAAAGTAATCCTTTTTCCAATTAATTGGATTTGCCTCCTCCAGGGTCACTGTCAAACTATGCAATTGGCTTTCTTTGGGGTTCAGATTTTATTATGCGTGAGTCCAGCTCCAGACATTTTTCTTTTACTTTTATACTTCTGACCCGTAGTGGTTGAATAAGCTACCTCTTTGGAACCCATGCTTCAGAAATACAAAGACCAGGTTCTGACTTCTGCATAGCCTCTCTAATTAGCCTCTTATTTAAAATTTGAATTCAATTAGTCAATATATAGTACATCATCAGTTCCAGATGTAGTGTTCAGTAATTCATCAGTTGCACATAACACCAGTGCTCATCATATCACTTGCCCAATTAGCTTCTAATTCCATCACTCACTCATTTTCTTGAAAAGAGATATGGTGAAGGTACCTTTCAAATCCATAGATTAAGTCATTATGTCACTTTATAAAGGAAGCATAAAAAGGGGGGGGGGGAGAAAATACATTTTCTATCCATTCCAGGAAACTCATAAAATCCACATACAGATTCACGTTCTTGTGTTGAGGTTAAAAACATAGTATTTATCACAAAGGTAAATTATATTACATTATACATCTTGCGAGGTAAGGGAAAAACTTAAATACTCCAATGATATTATGAAATATGTGGACTTTTCTCATCTTTAATATATGTATATACTATTGTGAACCCAAAATTATTGACACAAAAATGAAATGAGCCATGTAATATTCATAACTTAAGTCTATATTTGAACTCTTCATAGCTAAACATAGCATTAAGATGTTGTCCAAAAGCTAACACTCAGATGGTTGCATAGTTGAGGTGTTTGGAGGTTATTTGGTTTTTAGGTATTGAATTTTTTAAAGTACTTATATGAATATTTCTATATGCTTTCATTTCTCTTGGAGAAATAGCTAGTACAGGAGTCAATGGATCTCACAGTAAGTGTTTTGTTGTTGTTGTTTTTTGTTTTCTTTTAAGAAATTGACATTGACATTTTACCAAAGTGGTCTACCACTGTGCATTCCTCCCAAAAATGTAAAAGATTTTCTTCACACTTTTCCAACACTTATCATAGTTTAAATTTATCCATTCTAATAAATACATAGTTTTCTCTTATTGTTGTTTTAATTTATACTTCCCAAATGACTGAGGATGTGTAGCATCTTTTAATGTGCTTATTTTCTGTCTATACATATTATTTGATAAAATGTTGAAATACTTTGCCAACTTTAATTGTTTTTTGGGTTTTTTTCTAATTAAGTTTTGAACAGACTTGAGCGTTTGAGGATATTCACAATTTTCAAATATTTTCTCCCAATCCCTATTTTGTGTTTCTAGTCTCTGTGTTTTTTGGATAATGGAAGTTTTCATTTTGATGAAGACCAATTTGCCAACTACTTTTTTTAAAATAGATTGTGCTTTTGGTGCCATATCTAAGAAATTGATGCCTTTTGATAGATTACAAAGGTCTTCTACATTTTCTTCAAGAATTTTTACAGTTTATATTTTACTTTTAGAATTACAAAAGATTTTTAATTTATTTTTGTATATGATATGAAGTATGGATCAAAGACTTTTGTATATGAATATTCAGTGGTCCCCAAAACACTTATGCAACAAAACAATCCTTTCTCTAATGATTCGTATCACAAAATTTACACACATACCTGTATATATACAACATGCATTATGTATTACATGCAACACACATATATATAAAACATATTCATATATCATGCATGTAAATTATATATTATATATAAAGTTTCCTTAATAGCTACATAGTTTCATTTAAGAATCAGTAAACTTAGCATGTTCACTTAATCAGAACTCTGCTCCATTATATGGAAAGTGAATCAGAAAATACCTATTTGTGTATATGCTGTATTCATTTTGCACTACTATGAACAAAGGAATATTTTTGCATAGTTATTAGTCCAAACTTACAAAAATTATGTGGAGTAGACATTATTACAGATATTAAAAAATATATTTGGTAATTAGAGATTACAAAGAAAGTGTTTAAAGTCATAGACCTTTTAAGTGGTGTAGGTAGAAGGCAAACCCAGATGCCCGATACTCCTTCTAGCACAGCCTATCATGAGGGATTCAATCATAGCATCAGTTAATTGACAACCACAATACAGTGTACTTTGGCCTAGAGCAGTTCTAAGATTGCTCGGATGAATCAGTATTTCCAATATTATTACTTTCATTCTTCAAAATATAATCACTTGTTTACCCTTTACCTACATAAGGAAAGTAAAGAAGAGAGAGGAAATAAATTATGAATTTTGATCAGAAAGTCTGCAAGTCAAACTACTAAAAAGCCAGAGGTGCCCAGGTGGCTCAGTCAATTAAGTGTCTGACTCTTGATTTCAGCTCAGGTCATGATCTCAGTGTCCTGGGATTGAGCGCCCTGTCAGACTCCATACTCAGCAGAGAGTCTGCTTAAGGACTCTCTTTCATTCTCTTCCTCTGCACCTTCCCCTGCCCACATGCTCTCTTTTATAAGTAAGTAAGTAAGTAAGTAAGTAAATCCTAAAAAAATAAGTAAATTGTAAAAAGCCAAACAAAATCCACTTCTTCCTCACTACAGAATTTTCTCTTAATGCAGACTGTAAAGTGATTCTTCTTAAATTTTAGGTACTTATGGCCTGACATAATAGAACTAGTTTAAGTGAACCTAACTGAATTTCTATACAAGTTTGATTTTCCCTGCAACATGAATGCCTTCCTGAATGATTCCATAGAAGCAACATGACTGACATTATGTATCCTGGAGAGATCAGCCATTCATTGATCAATGGCAGTGGTTTTGGCATACGGTCTCAGCCAGCACTTCGCCTCATTCCCAAAGCAGAGGTCATCTGGCAAAGTTCAGAGTCAAGAGGGACGATTGGCTCTGGGAAGCATATCTGCTCCGGGCACTGGACTCTGCTCGAATCCCAGGTCATTCAGTGTACCGAGGCATGAAAGATATGTGTCAAAGTTTTAATGGCCAAAGCAAATATCTCTCAGTATTTTTCACTCCAAGTTTTTTTACAGAGAGGGAAACTTACAAGGACCTTGTAGTAGTAATTTCAATAAATCCTATGAAGATTTACTTTCAACATCTTGAGTTGAAGACTATATTCTAAACTACAGGGCCAACAAAACCTAAACTGTTCACGAATCTCTGCCCTATAATTATGGTAGTGTGACTCCAGTAATGACATGGATATGCATTTGATCTAATTTTCCTATAAAACATGTAAGAATATTAGATTCAATTCCATGGTTTTAAAGCTTCTGTAATTCCAGACACATTTTTCTATTCATCCATGTTTTGTGTTCAATTCAATACTCCAGGACAGAACATTGTACTAAATTAGAGAAATTCATTTATAAGCAATTACATACTCTCTCTGAGCCTTGGTTTCTTCACCTGAACTTCTAGATGATAAAGTATGACTTCAAATGGATGTTGTAAATATTCTAGAATGGTGTGGTAAGGAAATCAATACACTTCTCAATAAAGCAACTACTTAACTGGTACAAACTAATTTTTTTTAAATGTAAGGTCTCTGGAAATTTTCCTAAGGACATATATAAAGTGTATATTTATTCAGGAAAATTTGCTAAATTTCATTAAGAATGTCAAGCATTTGAGCCATGCATTTGAGCCATGACATTGTACCACATTACCCTCTTCCTAACCGTGTGAGAGAGTTCTAATATGAATGTAGACTCTGGGCATGTGTGACCAAGAAGACACAAGATCCCAGTCTAGCCAGCTCCTAGGCTAGGGCTATGGTTAGACCCCAGAAAAGTTAGGCCACCAGAGTCTTTAGTCCTCTCCAGGTCTATATTTAGAAGTTCTATAATAGACAAGCACAAATGAGAAGACTGGGGTTCCCTTCCCCCCACACAATTCCCAGTCCTAGGATAAGGGCTTCAAGAATACTGAGATCCCAGTCAAGTCCAAAACAGCTTGCCTTTAGAGTAGAGGATCCATGCCAGATGGGGCAAGCCAGGAAGATTAGAGGCTGTTACTACGCTGCTCCCTACTATCTCAATGCCTATCCTTAGAGCACTAGTGTCACTCAAGGAAAAGTGGGCCACTGCCCTCCCCTGCTAACAGCTTCAATAGAGTGGGGTGGAAGTTCTGCCCTGGGAGAGAAGCAAGCCATTACAGATGGGAAGATCTACAGCTCTGTCTTTAAAAATTGACTATGTAATCACTTCACTGGTTAAGCCCGTACTAGGGAGATGATTATTTGTAGGTGGGTGCATCCTAATTGATGCATTCTCGTTGGTAATCTATACAGGGTCACCTAGGTCTGTTTTTACTTTCTCCTTTAATAGCTAGCTATTTGGAAGATTTTTATAAAATTTAAAATATATTGGAAGGTACTATTTGACATGAAGTCACCATTGACTCTTCTGAATACCACGATACTTTCTTCCCCATCAGGTAATAGCTGTCTCATTCTTCTCATGAAAACCGAGGTCAATAACACTTGTGAGCATCGTAACTCCTTTCTTTGCCTCTTGATCTAGTTAGACGAGGAGGAAAATGACTGGCAGGTGGCTTTAGGTTTAGTGGAGCCCCTACTGTGTCTTCTGACAGAAGGGTTATCCCTATTTGGGAACCAGGATTCTAGTCCATCACAGCCAGAAATTGTGGGGAAGGTAAGCTCATGCTTCTCAGGGCAATCACAGGAAGGAAGGATAAACAGGGACTGTTCCTCTGCCCCTTGGAGACACAGCATTACACCAATCAGGGACGTGGCATCAGTAAGTTAGTTTGTTTAAAGACTATACCACATCTAGAAGGTCAGCACTCTAATCCTATGGTACATCTAGTGGAATCACCCTTTGGCTCATCCTCTCACAGAACAAGCTATTGCACCTTCCAACCCCTACCACCAAGAAAGAGGCACATGACCAGTAGGTAGGTCTGCTTCATGGTGTCCATTACAGAAGGAAATATTACTTCAACTTATTCATTGGGTGTTTCAGAACGCTGTCACACCTGAGGGCACCCAGATCAGAATATAGAAGCAATATAACAAAACCTCTAAGTAGCATGCCGCATGGGCCATTGGACCAAAACAAATATGACTTTAAAGAACTTGGTGGTAGAAAAGATGCTGTGTGGAGTTTCTGCCAAGTTCTTTTTTTTTTTTTAAGATTTTATTTATTCATTCATAGACTTTATTTATTCATTCATGAGAGACACAGAGAGAAGGTAGAGACATAGGAAGGCTCCTTGCAGGGATCCCAATGTGGGACTTGATCCCATTACTCTGGAATCACACCCTGGGTCAAAGGTAGACGCTCAACCACTGAGCCACCCAGGCAGCTCTGCCAAGTTCTTTATAATAACAATGTACACCTTATCACTAATGGTTGAGTACAGTCAGGAGGTCTCTGCTGTTCCAGAATTCTGTCTTTACCAGTAACAGCATCAAGTTAACTTCCACAGAAGATTTCCCTGCAATCACCTCTAGCCAATAGAGGTTGGCACTACTGAGCTTCTCAGCAATTGGTGGCCCCCTCACTAGTGCATTTTTTGTTGCTTTGGTGGAAGGATGGGCCTCTAGGCCCTCTTCAAAAACACAGTTGGGTTTTCTAGTCTCTATAATAAATCTGTTTTTTTTTTTAATTTTTAAAAATATTTTTATTTATTTATTCATAAGAGACATAGAGAGAGACAGAGAGAGGGGCAGAGACACAGGCAAAGGGAGAAGTGGGCTCCAGGCAGGGAGCCTGATGTGGGACTCGATTCTGGGACTCCAGGATCACGCTCAGGGCCAAAGGCGGGTGCTGAACTGCTGAACCACCCAGGGATCTCCAATAAATCTCTTTTAGTATGCTTCTATCTCTGAATATATTCCTCAATACTTCGTCAGGGCAGTGGCAGGATCTCCGCTGTATCAGCCATCATTGTACTCATACCCTGGCAGGATATTGAATACTGATGCTTAACTTCTGCTTATCCATGTTCCTATCACATCCTGGATGTTCACAATGTTCAAAGCTGTTTCCCATTTATGTTACTTTCACACTGTGCAGTACATAGCCAAGTCATCTCATTTCCTTTCAGGATTAGTCACTTAACTCCTGGATCATAAACAATATTTCTCCAGTTATACCATGTTGAAATTTGGCACTAGTTACCTAGAAGCATTTCAAGGCAGTGATTTCAGACCTTGACTAAGGTAAGTATTAGCTTGCACAAAATCGTGTAAACTCTGCATGATCGTGGTCACGGTCGGGTCACTTAATCACTTTTGTAAGCTCAGAGGTTCCGGGGAAATTGAGAATTCTTAACTCAGTTAAAACATCTTAATTTTGCACTCAATTGTCTTAACACAGTTCTTAACTATGTCAGTGCACATATCCTTATCCCAGGCTCCTCCTCTAACCTTATCATTGAGCTTCCTTTAGCCTCAGAGACTTGACCATGCTCTATAGTTAGCTTTATCTAGAGCATCTCTCTTCTTACAATCAGAGCTTGAGTGTGAATTTGAGCACAGACTTGTCTTTTGATGCAGGAGATCAAGGTCTCTTTACAGTGTGTTAGAAATTCTTTAACTTTTACACCATGTTTCAGATAATAGCTGGTTGACCTGAGCTCATTATTTTCTTCCGTAAGTGCTTCAGAGGTACTTAGAAACAAATAACTAACTCCACATCCCTTATTATCACCACTGTCTGCATATCTCTCCACTGCTAGACGTATCATAGAAGTCATGGATCCTCTAACATATGTATCCGATCCCAACCTGTCACATGTGAGAGTTGCAGTAATTGTGATGCCATAGCCCACTGAGACGCATCATAACCCACTTACCACCAGTGATGTAATCCTTGTTGTCATCCTGATAGAAAGTTATTGAATTTCTAAATCTTATCCTGAAAAACTGCTTCTATAATCCCCATGACTGTTAATAGCCATTTCCAGTTTGGTTTCTGCTAGAAGAAGACCCTTAGGCAAGTAGGATTTGATGCAAGTAACTTTAATAAAAGATCATCCTTTAAAAAAGTTTTATGGAAAAAAATAAATAAAAATGTGTTATGGAAAAGAAGAAGGAAAACAGAAAGGGAAACGCGGGTAATAGAGGATGTCTTATTGTCAGCTTATCACCAGAGGCAACATGTTCTTCAACCACTGAAGAACTCAGAGCCAATGAAAACCATGGACTTCAGAACGATCCAAGTGGAAGGGCAAAAAACAGTAACAACAACAAAACTAGGATGATTTCTATCAAGCATATATGAAAGTCTGCTCTTTGGGGCTTATTTATTTCTCCTACATTCAACTTACTATGTGCATAGGCAGAGAAGACTTCAGAAGACTTCTCAAAACGCTTTCAGGAGAAGAGAAAGAGACGCTGGTAGTGAACAGGTGGCCAGAATGCACTGAAATGGTAAAGCACAGAGGAACGGGGGAGGTACCAGAAGTATCTGTTGCATTTATAGTCTATTTGAATCTTTTCATGTATTCCCCTCTTTCTTTTTCATTTTATTTGTTTTCTCATCCTATACTCCATATTAACTATTGAGTTTTCAAGGTTATACACTCTTGTAATTGAATCTCTCTCATACGCTCTTGCAATTGAATCTTTATTTCTGAAATAATTTTCCCATCAATCTGTTTCCTAAATTCTTACCACTTATGTTTCCTGTGTTTTCTAGATACCACCTCTTGTTGTTTGTTAATCTGAGCACATATATTTGCTTTGAGATATTTTATCATACCTGTAATTGCTTCATTAACTTTCCAAGTTCATGTTGGATTGTTGTGGCACAACATTCCTGTATTTTGTGATAAATTTTATATTATTTTGTTTTTACTATTGATAAAAATTGATGCTTTTTTCTGCATGTGATTTTTATATACATGCTGCAGTTTGATTTTATATTTTTAATACTTGAATAAGTTGGGGTTTTGATCACTTATCAGCGGACAGACCTCATAATACTTTCTACCACATAGTTTCAATTAATATGTAAGTTGAAGGTTTTTTTGTTAGTATGTTTATTTTTTTCTTATTCAATTTGCTTTTCAATATGGCTTATAGGAAGAGAAGTAGTTGGATTCAGATCCAGAATCTGTAATTAATTTAAGTTTTGTTTGTTTGTTTCCTGTTTTGTTTTGTTTACTTCTATAGGACTGTCAGCAAGTTACATAACCTCAGCCAGCCTCCATTTCCACTCTATAACATGATATTAACAGCACTATACAATAATAATGGCTATTATTTGGGGCATTTATTAAGAGCCAGCTGCTGTGCTAAGCACTTTGCTGACATCACCATATGCATAAAATGAGGATAATAATGCGCACCTGCTCTGATTCTTCTGCACCTTCAGGAATTCCCTACAGTGGTAACATCTTACCTAGCTATCGCACAATATCACAACCAATTGGATCACAAAGGGACATGTATAACATCCATCATTCTTAGTCACACTCAACCAACCTTTCCATGCTGTGTGTATTTAGTTCCATATGATTTCATAACATGTAGATTTTTGTCACAACTGCCACAGTGAAAATACAGAACAGCTCCATCACAATGTTCCCTTGTGCTGTCCAGTTTTGGCACCACCACTTCCCTCCATCTCTGTACCCTAACTCCTAGGAACAGCTAATGTGTTCTCCATCTCTATGCTTTGTCATTTCAAGACCGTTACATGAATGCATTGTACAGCACGTAACCTTTGAGATTGGCTTTTATCATTAAGCATAATTAAGTTGAGATCCATCAAAATTATAGTGGCTATTGATAGCTGTTCCTTTCTGTTGCTGAATGGTGTTCTGTGATATGAATGATTTAACACAGTTTTTTAAACCTTTCATTTCACTCTTGATTGGAATATCAGTATATTTATTTTGGGTCAATTTCATATTACAATGTTATTTTTAACTATTGGAGTATACATTTTCCACTTCGTTAGATCTTCTAAAGTCTCTCACGAAGGAGATTATCAACTCATGATGTTTTCAAATTCCGGTCGTGACATTTGGTTTGTTTTCCTTTAGCTAAACCATTACCTTCATAGGTAGTGTGGGTGCCTTACACCAACAAAATAATCTTAATTTCTTCTTCCCATTCTTTGTGTCATTGATCATTTGTTTCATTTCTATGTAAGCACACGTAAGCATATATATAAACACACACAAGCTATATGCATAAGTGTGCATAATTCAATACATTGTTGCTGCTATTTTGAACAAACCTAGATCAAATTTAGATCAATTAAAAATAAAGAAAACAAAAGTCTTTACTTTACCTTCATTATTTTTCCTTCAATATTCTTTCTTATGTAGATCTGAGTTTCTGACCTTTATTATTTGTCTTCTCCCTAAAGAACTTCTAACATTTCTTGCAATACTCTCTGCTGGCAACAAATTCCCTCAAGTTTTGTCTCAGAAAGTCTATTTCTCCTTCATTTTTCATGGATAATTATGAAGAGTTGGTGGGTTTTTTTCTCTACTTTTTAAATAGTTTACCCTACTCTCTTTTGGCCTGCCAGTTTTTAAGAAGTCAGATGTGGGGGCACCCGGGTGGCCTGTCAGTTAAGCACCGGCCTTCAGCTCAGGTCATGATCCCAGAGTCCTGGGTTGGAGCCCCACATTGGGCTCCCTGCTCCACAGGGAGTCTGCTTCCCCCTCTCCTTCTGGCTGCCGCTTCCCCTGTTTGTGCTCGCTCTCTCTTTCTGTCAAATAAATAAAAATCTTTTATAAAAGGGACATCTGCATGGCTCAGTGGTTGAGCGTCTGCCTTTGGCTCAGGTCGTGATCCCAGAGTCCCAGGATCCAGTCCCACATTGGGCTCCCTGCATGGAGCCTGCTTCTCCCTCTGCCTGTGTCTCTGCCTCTCTGTGTGTCTCATGAATAAATAAATAAAATCTTAAAAAAAAAAAAAAGTCAGATGTGATTTTTTTTTTTTTTTGTCAGATGTGATTCTTATTTCTGTTCCTTTACAGGTAAGATGTTTCCTTCCACCTCTTTGGCTTCCTTCAGGAATTTTTGCTTATTTCTGAATTTCTGTATCTGATAATGACATGCCAAGCATAGTGGGCTTTTTGGTTGTTTTGCTTTTGTTTTTTGCATATATATTCCACTTGGTGTTCTCTGAGTTTCCCGGGTCTATAATTTAGTCCCTGACCTTATTTTGGGTAAATTCTTAATCATTTTGTAAAATATTTCTTCTTTTCCTGTTTTGTTTTTCCTTCTGGTATTCCCATTATGTGTATGTTACTCCTTTTGCAATTATCCCACAGTCCTTGGATATTCTGTTCTGCCTTTTTTTTTTTTTTTTTTTTTTTTGGAAAAAACCCCTCCAGTCTCATTGTCTTTGCTTTTCAGTAATGGAGGCTTCTGTTGGAATGTCCTCTAGCTCAGAGATTATTTCCCTGGCCAAGTCCAGTCTTACTAATAAGTTTGTCAAAGTCATCCTTCATTTCTGGTAGTGTTTTCCTTTTCTAGCATTTCTTTTTGGCTATTTCATAAGATACCTATCTTTCTGCTTAGGTTTTCCATCTTTTCTTAAATGCTGTCTACGTTATCCATTGGAGCCCTTAGCACATTGATCATACTTGTTTTCAACAGCCAGATAATTCCAACATCGCCACCACGTCTGGTTCTTATGATTGTCGTGCCTCTTCTAGTTGTGTTTGTTGCCTTTTCGTATTTCTTGTCAGTTTTTCCTGAAGACCAGATACGTTGTGGTAGGTTAAAAACATCTGTTGTAAATTGACCTTTAATGATGCGGGGTAAATTGGTGAGGACAAGGGAAGAGTTCCTTAGGCCTGTAGTTAGGTCTCGGGTTTTTAGCGAGCTTATAGCTCTGGATTGTGAACTTCACAAATGCTTCTCTGTTCTCACATCTCCCCCTTTGAATTGGATGGAATGGTTAAAGTGAGCCTGCAGTTGACATGTGCCTCTTCCCCAGTGAAAGGCAAAGTGCTAGCTGGAGTCAAGTATTTTGCTTCCTAAAGGCCAGTAAGGCTTTGATTAAACCCCAACAGTTTAGGCTCTAGTTAAATAGCTTCTCCTGAGGGTAAGCTTGTTAAAAATAGCCAGGTGTTCTGGAGTATTTAAAAATCGTTCCTTTTCCTCTCCCCCTGCCAGAGCATAAAGAAGTTTCTCTCCAGTATTTACTCCAAAACTCTAGTCCACCTCCTGGAGGTAAAACTCAAAGGTGTGTGAGTAGGGCGGTGGCCTCTCTTGACCTGGATCCCTGTGGAGTTTTTAACTCCGAGACTTGTCCACACTGAGCCTCCAGTCGGTCATCAACTACAGCTCAAGTTCCTGCTCTGGCACTGACTTCCGTTCATGAGAATGCATCCTGGTAAGACATGGCTCCCTGTATTCACCTATCTGTCCAAATTTTGAGGCACTGGTTTGTCCTGTGTCTTCCCCTCTCTTATGAATCCAAGAAAGGCTATTGGTTTTTCAGTTTGTTCAGTTTTTTACTTGTTAAAGGGTGGTGAATCCAATCTCCTTACAAGGGAACCTGAAATCAGGCCTGGCTTATTTTTTAAAGCGTTGATTGCTATGGCATGTTTATGTGTTCTGGGCCTTAAAGCACACTCACATGCTACTTTTGGTAGTTTCATGTTTGTCTCACTCCTCTGGACATCAACCATTGCAGTTACATAATTTTCTTAATTTTAAGGTTTCCACATTCCTTTCATAAGATCAGTGGTTATTGCATGCAGATGTTTTGTGCAGCCTCAGGTTCAGCTTGCTTTGGGATGATCGTTTAAACACAGCTTTACCTGTGCAGAGAGGAAACTCTTGTTCTTAAGCAAATGGGAAGGTATTTTCTAGCACAGAGTTTTACAGAGAAGGAAAATTCTTGTGTCCTTAAACTGGCCAAGCTAGGTGTTGAATCTCCAGGTGTCACCCATATATATGGGGAAGATCTATTGGGGGCTTAAGGAAACAAATCCAAATATCAACATGCATTCTCTTTTCTGTTAAAGAGACATATTTTATATGCAAATAACAACACACCCAAGGTTGACAGTTAGTGTTCTAAGTAAAGCATAAAGAACTATTCAAAATCAGAGGTAGGGACACATGAAAACCACTAAGTGAGCATTGACTAAGGGGAGAAAGCTGTGGATCTCTGCCAGCTGTTCTCTTCATTATTCCTGGCATCTATCTTCTGTCCAACATTACCCCCTTGTAGTGAGAAGTAATGACTAATTTTACTCAAAACAAAAGTGGGGAAAAAAGAAAACATACTGCTTTACCAAGCTGAACAATTTATCGTTTACTGTATGTGAACATTTTTCTATTTCGATATGCTGCTAGACATCACAGCATGAGCAAAAGTGAGACGGGGCATGTTTTTGGAAATTGAGGTTGGGACCAGATTATAAGGGGATCGGATCCTAAGGAGCAAGGGTTATAATTCTGTAGGCAATAGGGCATTATTGATTATGGTTTGAGCTAGGGATTAGCATGATCTAATTGTACTTCTGGAAGAAGGCTTAGGAAGAAGTGTAAAGATGATTAGAGAAAAAGCCTGTTAGGTGTTTTGTATATTCTCAAGTATAAAATACACAGCTGTAATAAGCAGTAAATATGAAACAAAAGACCAGTTAAGTTTATGTCAAAAATACTTCAACTGGATGATGCGTAGCTACGTGACATATCCAACAACACATGAGCATTTGGTTGAAGGCAGTTCCCTATGGTTAATACTGTGTTCCTTCTGAGCTCAATCCGTCGGCCTATCGATTATTACATCTGTGAGAGATGTTACAGTAATAATTACTTCACTGAAACATTTTAAACTTGAGGTATGTGTAATAATCTATTATGATAAGTATGGGGTCCTTAAAAGTCTTTCTTTTAAAAGTGAAATCCTATTTCCTTTAACTTAACAGGCTGTTACAGTGTTGATAGAAAAATGTTTCCTCTTTTCATCTGAAATTCTCCACAATGATTTCTGAAAACAACCATATAATGGAAAGGTTGCTACCTTGAACGAGTTGAGGAACAATTTTTGACTCGGTAAACAAAAAATTTAAGTGATCAGAGTATTCACAAATATGAAAAATCTTCTTCCATTGTGAGATTTTATAGTTAGGCACCTCTACATGAAGAAATAAGAGTGATTATTTTAATTTGATTGAGTAAAAAAAATTCAGTTACTAAATAAATATTATTGGACATATAATTTGTATGTAGAACTTTAAATCCACAGGTTCATATTTTAATCAGAAATATTTCTCTAAAAGTGTTCTTTTACCGTGTCAGAAAATGCCTGCAGCCTTTCATGACACAGTATTTCTGTTAATTCTCTTCACCTTCCACATATTACCTCCTTGGTCAGATACCTTCTTACTGAATGTCACAAGCTCCGTATCCTATTTCTACCAATTCATTTGCTTAATTTTGCTTTGATGGTTGTTATTTTGAAGCTACTCCATTTAGAATAGAAGGAGGTTATTTGGATTTTACAAGTAAATGACAACAATCAAATCCAATTTGTTTTCTTTCAACATTCTTTGCTATTACAACTTAGTATTTCCACACCTTCTTCGATCTATTAAATAGTGTGGTCTTTTTATCATGGAATCTTTGTCTTCAAAGATACAAGCATATTTGGCATTAGCATAATTTATTTGGGGGAAGGCCAATTGGATACACAAATCACCAAAAAAAAATCTAGAGTAGAAAAATGATTCTGTAAATGTCTGAGAGTTCACGATGGACACAAGAGGCTCTGAGATCCTGAACAAGAACCTAATGTGATCTCTGAGAAAATTATCTGAACTGAGGCTACTGATTCCCAATAGTTTTAATGGGTGAATTGGCTGAATGCTTTAGACTATATCAGAATTCTGTATTTGTTGATGAGGAAAAGGAATAAATAAAATGAGTGGATGGACAAATGTATGACATGAATACATGTGAAGGCAAATTAAGAAAATCACACAAAAACAGCAAAGTTTATGGGGAGAAAAAAAAAAAGGTAGTGTATAAAGATTGGACCAGTATCAGAGGAGGTAAATGATAAGGAAAGGGTAAGTTTAGGTTATGGCTAGTTAAGAACCCTACAGCTACCTATGTATCTTTTGGTGAATGGAGTGGGCAATTTAAACATCTAGTACTTGGATTGTGTTCTAATGATGGAGTTCTAGTCAAAGCCTTAAACAAAGGGATATATTCTTGCAAGGGAAGAAGTATAGAGTGGAGATGGAGACGTTCATGTAGAACATATGTCCACATTTTTTCTTATGTGTTTGAAACAATGTCTAGGTCCTGACCTCTCATAAGTACTTATTAATCAGTTAATCAGTGGATGAAGTTCTGAGACCGAAATGTTCTCCTGAACTCCCCAGTGATAATGGCTTAAAAGCTGCAGCCAGGCTACCTAAAACCTAGTAGAATCATGGCAATAGAATTATTTTTTTCAAATTTTAGTCTGTTTACTGCATATTGTTACCTATTGTTCATGTGGGTCATTTTCTTAATGGGGATTGTGGCTCAGGCTTTAAATGTTGGTAACGCCTGTCAGTAGCAACATTTTTTATTTTATATTAATCAGTTTATTGACTTCCCACCTGTAACTCTTACTGTATTCATTTAGTATATCTTTTTTTTTTCAGCATAAATGTTCCCATGTATCTCATGTTAGTTATTTGAACATAATATTAGAAATGTAATATACAGGAATTATGCCAAATTAGTATCGGTATTTTTTCTGCAGAACTGATGGGTGAATGTTTGAGTTACCCTTATTTGTTTGTAAAAATGTTTCCCCCCGACCCCCAGGAATTTTTGAGGAAAAATATTCCTGTCAGCATAGTTTTTTTTAATACATAGTAAAATATTATCTCTTAATACAAACTTGAATGTATAGGCATTATATATCACTTCTTAAATTTGATGCCAGAGATTTCTAATTTTTACTTCAAATGTTTTTTTTTTTTTGGGGGGGGGATCATAGAGATGCTGTTCAGTGGTGTGAAACTTCCTAAACCTCACAACTTGTGAGACACACACACACACACACACACACACACACACACCGAGTGTATGTGTATATATGTGATTACTTAATGCCTTCATGAAGCTTTGTAGCAGGTGAATAATTACTTGTATAAACTGACCTTAGTGGCTACCATAAAACATTCTAATTATTGCATTCTTAAAGTGACTGTAATTAATGTAATCTCCAAAGCCGTAAAATACCAATATTTCAGGTAGCAGATTATCTGTAACATTTGTTGCACAAGATGGTAGTTTAATGTGCAATCAGTGCTATAATTCACAGTTAATCTTTTAATACGGAACCTTAAAAGTGCCAGTTCTTAATAAATTGCTGCTGTAGTATCACAGGCTTGAACTCAACTCCCAGTGAAAATGAGCAATTAAATGTGCAACAAAACTGAAACTTGAGGGGAAAAAATGCTCCCCTTAAAAATGAATGTTGAGTATCTATAATATTTCATAAGTAAGAAATTTGAGCACTGGATAAGCATCAAGCAAAATTAATAACTCGACTTGACTTTCCATTGCAAAGGCTTTGCCAGCCTATGAAATTAACAAAAACCGTGTACGGATTTGAGCACAGTTCGGGAAAACCTGATCTGTGAAATATATGTTAAAACTATTTATTTTGGAAATATTATTCTTACTCAGCAAGTATAAAAGTTGTCAATTTCAATTGTTGCACATATTGAATAGTTTGGGCCTTTAACCTTGCGGCAACAAAAAAAGTGGCAGTGTGGAGTGGGTCAATAACTAAATAAAAAGATCTATAAAGTGTTATTTTTGTATCAAAAGTTATCTTAGCCACCAGTGCACCTTGTTCTTGAGACCCTGTTAAGCATGCTTAAAGGATTTGAAACTCCAAAAACTTTTATTAAACTGTGGACCACAGTAAATATGTTATTAAAAAGTAAAGAACAGGCTTCTTTCAATAAAACTGTCCTTGGCATTGGGAGACCCCTTAGGAACACAGTACAATTGATCCTCTGAGATGATTTTTCTTATTGTACTTAGCTGTGGCTTTCTTATACTTTAAAAAAATGTGTATTTATGCTATTTAATTATGACAACTAAACTATTGATGGTCTCTCATTTGGATCCTCTTTGATCAAATAAGCGCAAAAATCATTCTGCTTTTACTTATTTCTATTAAAATCGGTAAATGAATTTGAGTATTTATCAGTTAAACCTGTTTAGAGTGTGTGTCTACTTCCCCTGAAGCACTTAGGTAAAAAATCCATTCCTGTAAAAGAAAATAAAGGAATGAAGTAGAAATAATAGTGTGTGTGCTTCTTCCCAACTCCTACTTACCTCCAAATTCTCTATATTATAAATGAGTAGTATTTATGCCTCACAGAAGTGAGAAGGAACATATGCTGTATTGAGGAAAGGGTAAAAGACAACCGTGTAAGGACTTCTCATTGGAAAATGGAAATGTTCAAAGAAACTCTCATTTTCTCAAACTAAAATATAGACATGATAGGAGTTGAATATGAAGAGTGGTTCATAAAATTTAGACCTTGAGATGAAGTAGAAAGAGGACTTAAAATGAAGAAAATATTTTCTTTACACAGCTTTGGTGTGAGCATATTTTGACTACACGTATCAAAAAATATTTCAAAAAAAATTAAAAAAAATATTTCAGTGATACTCATGGAGTGGACAAGGGCTTGAGACTGTCTACGACATACATCACAATGGTTTTTTATTTATTATTTGTTTTTTTATTTTATTTATTTTTTTCATCACAATGGTTTTTTAAAGAGAAATGTATTAGATCAGTCACTGGAACCTATTCCTGAACAATAATGTTACACATTATTGTTTAAAAAAATTACATAGTCTTTTCTGGGGACTATTTTGGAATTGATTCAAAGCCTAAATTCTATACTTTGTCCTTTCCTGCCCCACTTCTGTGTCTGTTTCTCTCTGCCTCCCTCCTCACTCCCACATGTGCTGATTCTCTCTGGCTCTCTCTAGTATGTTACTTTATATACTACTGTATTTATAGAAGAAATAGAAATGTCTAATTAATTTTACTGTAGATTTAGAGGACTTTATATCTTATCTATGAGGGCATGCATCAATTTATTTTGTAATCCAATTTAAATATTCTCCTTTGAGAGTTTGTTTTTTAAGGATCATTTCATATGGAAACATGTTTGAGGATGAAGATTCCTTTCTGTGTTTATTGGGTTTTTATAGTTTTCAAAAAAAAAAAAAAAAGAGAACACTTATTAGCAAAAATTTAAATAGTAACACCGATAAACCATGAACTATGAATAACTGTGAATGTAAAAAAGGTGCATTTAATCTCAAATTTTAGAATGTATCTCCTTGTAAAATTTTCATGAAGTCATATAGCTTTAAGTGTAGTATTTAAGAGCCTCCAGGAGGTAAGCCTGATGCTCTCTATAATCACAAGCCTAAGTCATCTTTTTTTATGAATCAGTTCTTTTAAACTCAAGCATCTTTAATTTTCATAATTCTTTATCGCTGAAAGATCTTAAAATATGCTATTGAGTTTTACTGGATCTCTAGGTAGATGTAAGTCCATTCAAGAGAACATGTTTAATAGTTGAATAAAAGCTTTATTGCTTTATTTCAAAATGAAATTCACATACATTTCCAGGATAGCATCAAAGGTGTTGCTCAGGGATTAAGAGACATTTGGGGGGAAAATATGAAAGCATTTAATTCGAGTCCATTTAATTCAATGTTCATTTCCCTGACCTCCTACTAGTCATACCAATATTCCTTCAGTTACCCTTGCTACTATGAGTGGATTATAATACAAAACATCATGAGCTAACATAAAGAATATAAGCAGATCCTAAATAAACCCTGTTCATTCTTCCACTGTTAACTGTGAGGTCTTGCATGTGTCCAGTAAGATCCCTTGGATGCAGTTTACCCCTGGTTAGATACAAGTACTGGGCTAGTCGAATATTACATTTTGCATATATTCAGCTGTAGGGAATGGATACAATCTGAAGACTCTGAGGCCCATGTATGTCTCTCGAAATAAAGGACCATTGGGTTTTTAAATTCTAAATAATCCTCCCTTGTCTAAAGGTGTCCTTAAACCAAACCAAATATAATTTTCAACTTAGACATAATGTATTTCTACTTCATGTCTAAGGTTTATATATTAGACATTGCTTTGTTCAAAAATAAGATACTATAAAATGTAGACAATTTATGTAGATCATATTTTGTTTCATAATGAAGGATGAATGATACTTTAAAAATTATTTTTAATTGAATTATAGTTGCCATACATTATTTCCACGTATACAGCAGAATGATTTGACAATTGTATACATTATGAAACGCTCACAATGATAAGCGTAGTTCTTATCTGTTGACAAAGTTACTACAGTATTATTGACCAGAGTGTTAACCATTGAATAACATGGGGGTTGGGATCACCAGCTTCCCATGCAGTAGAATGGGAATTCTACTGTGTAGAATTTTTGACTCACCTAAAACTTAACTACTCATAGCCTACTGTTGACCAGAGCCTTACTGATTAAAAAAACAAAAACAAAACCCTCTTGATTAAAACATAATTCAGTGTTAGAATGATATATACCATATTCTTAGAATAGAGCAAACTAGAGAAAGAAAATGTTAAAAAAAAAAAACTGTAAGGAAAATATATTTATACCACTGAATTGTATTTATCAATACTCTAAGTTTATATCCTCTCCTGATAAGATGAATCCCGTCAGTAACTAAATCAATATTGTCTTTCATGATAAAAATACCAAGTAACTTATCCAGATGAGTAACATTGTATGTCAGAAATGCAAAGGTAATATGAAAAAGAAATTTATAGTTCTTCATAGGATTAGTGAGTCATGTGTTGATAACGAAGAAATGGCAATATGCTTATGCTGTGGTAGCCTAATGGAGTCAATTGCTTCTTGGTAGCCTAGCCTCTACACTAATGAATAGATCCTTATAAAATTTTATGACACACAGTATTATAGTATTACAATACAGTATTGGTAACATTGTTCAGGTTTTTTTTTTTAAACTAACCTAGGATAGGTATGGAGTTTCTTGAATTAGGAGACAGGTGTACTTCATGCAATGCAGTTTTTTTCTTTTTTAAGATTTTATTTAAAAAAAAATTTATTTATTTATTCATGAGAGACACAGAGAGAGGCAGGGACACAGACAGAGGGAGAAACAGGCTCCGTGTGGGGAGCTTGATGTGGGACTCGATCCCAGGACCCCAGGGTCCTGACCTGAGCCAAAGACAGACATAGAACCACTGAGCCACACAGGTGTCTCCATGCAATGTCATTCTTAAACCAAAGTTATAAAGCAGTAAGAAAACTAACACATTACTAATTGTAGGTTAAAGATCTCTCCCTTTATGCCTGTGTAAGGCTGGACGATACACTCCCACAAAGTCTCACACATGATGTCTTATGCACTGAATGCTTATGTGGTGAAGAGGACATTGTGCCTGTTCTAGCTCTAGATTTTCACATAAAGACCATGACTTACACAACAGAAGTTTATTAACTCTAAGGCGTAATTATTAATCATGAAGTGGAAATGGATCATTATAAAGGTCTTCATGTGCATTGTCACCTTGAGTAGCTGAGGGGGCAGGGGAAGGGTGTTGGTCTTGCAGCCTCAGGGAGGTGGAGGCTGTGGAGGATCTAGAAGGGGAGGCAGGAACCTTGGTCTAACTTGACAGAACTACATTGTAATTTGACGTTTTGCTTTCTCGTTTCCCTAAAAGTGTTTCTACATGACAACCTTCCACCTTTTGCTTTAGTTTCAGTGTGTGTTTCTACGCCGTAAAACAACTCAGAAGCACTCCTGACTCATCAGGCTCCTTCTACTACATTGTCCAAGGTCAATTTGTGTCCAGGTATTGCCAAGAATTCTTTCCAAGATGATCAAACCATCCTTGGCTGGCCTGAAATTCTCCAGGTTTCAATCCTTTACCTTCCTTTTTGCTTTAAGTTGTCATGCAGTGACTTGGCTCTGTCTCAAAACTAATCACAGTCTATAAAGAATGCCTTTCTCACATGGAGCAAACCTGTATCCACATAACAGCTACATTTTTAATGAGGATAAAAAAACTATTTTGCAAAAAGTACAAAGTTTTTATGCCTGCTGTAGGGAGAGCCTCACACATTTCCTTTTTTCAGTTGTTTTTACCATGGTTCTTAGGTTGGATTCATTCTGAGCTGGTGGTGAGCTGCAGACCTCACTGCACAGTACACATCAAGCCTTTCAGCCCATTCTTGTAAGGTCATGACTTTTCTCTACTTTGGGAGCATTTCCAACATCACTAGTGTTACTTCATGTGGGTCCCATGGTATTATTAAAGGTTCATGGCATTACACTGAACTCGGTGAAAAATGTGTGAGAACTGTGAGAAGTCTTTGTACTGTGATAAGGGGTGACTGGAGAGACAAATTGTTCTGTGGACATGACTAGCATCACATGGTGTTTTAAATGGATGTGCTCAAGCTCATCACAATGACAACAGGCAATAGCTATAAAATTATTACAGTTGCACTGTTTGTATTACAGTTAATTTTATGCATTTATGATTTAATGCTGCATCTTTAGATTTAAGATCCCTTTTAAGAGAAGAGTCTGAGTTTGCTATAGCCCTATGTCTGACCTGGGGTTAAGCCCTGCAGATTTTCAGAGGCAGATGTTAGGGGGGCTTCGCTTCCTGCTGCAGATTCCTGGGGTTAAGGTGCCAACTTGGGAGCCTGATGTCCTTGCTCCTCAGGGAAGACTTCTATGCCTGTGCTATTCCTTCCACTTGTGGATCAGTCCCTCCGGGGTTTGATCCCTGCACCTGCTATCCTTCTCAATACCACTTTTTGTTTATTTCCATAGTTCTGGAAAAGGTGTTCTGCTAGTCCTGAGGTCATTTTCAGAGTGTGTTGCATTACATGCATTTTTTTTTTTTTTTTTTTTGCATTACATGCATTTGAAGCCTTGGTGTATTTATGGGAGGAAGTGAGCTACAGATCCTCCTGCTTTACATCTTCCCTGAAATTCCGATTTAATGCTTTATATTAATATAAATATGAACTTTTAAAAAGCATAAGTTTGGATTCTCCCTTTGATCCTTCAGAATTGAATATTTGTGCTAGACAAGACTTTTTAGGGAGATACAACTTAAACAATTCCATAAAAACAAAGACGGTGATTTGTGTACTTCAGATATCTGCATGGCATAGTTCCACCAAAATTTAAAAAACATACAAACTTGAAAGAAAAACATTTCAATACACAAAAACACTAAATATGGATTAATGCTGTGACCCTATTAGTACATCTTACTAATTGATATAAATAATGATTTAAAGCTCAATAGAAAATGTAGGAAAGAATTGAAAACTGGCAACAGAAATAAAAGCAATAAACATGTAGGAATGTGTTCGTTCCTTTAGCATAAAAGAAATCTTAAAAGTAGGGGTGTATTTCCATCTTTCAAATTGATGAAGATTGGTGACAAATAGTATTAGTGGACAGTTAAGGAAATAGACATTGGAGGGAAGTTTGTGTGTGTCAAAAGTACACAAATGGGTCTGTTGGCATGTAACAACTCTACTTTTAGTATTTGTCTTAAACAACCATGTACAGTGATAGATCCAAAGACTTCACAGCATCTGCACTGCTCTTTATTCCTGAGCTGTTGCAAGTTCTTGACCACACCCACCTGTGACCTGTGTGGTTTCGGGCAAAATTTGACTATGGTGGGGAAATAGCTCAATAGATTTTGAGGTCCCAATTAAGTGTGATCACAAAGTTAATCTAAGATTTAATGACATGCATTGTTATTATGATGCTGTTTAAGTAAAAATGACCACGTATTCACTTAAATCATTACAATTAGTATTATGCTTAGAGATTAAAGCAAATTTCTCCATTATGCTTAGCTCAATCCAAGAAGTATTATTGTTTATGGTGTTTGCAAGTAACTATACTTTTTTTAAGATTTTATTTATTCGAGAAAGAGAGAGAGAGAGAGAGAGAGACCGAGACACAGGCAGAGGGAGAAGCAGGCTCCATTCAGGGAGCCTGACGTGGGACTTGATCCTGGGTCTCCAGGATGATGCCCTGGGCTGAAGGCAGGTGCTCAACCACTGAGCCACCCAGGGATCCCCCAAGTAACTATACTTTTTAAATTATGGGGAATGACTTGTATCTAATTTATGGGACTTGTGCTTTTACTGCATACATTTCCATGTGTATCTCAACTGTTTCAATAAAACTAAAATTTAGTTATGGCTAGGATGGTTTATAAATGTGCCAAAATATAAATTCTTAGATAGGCTTTAAAAATATACAATTGTAAGTTTGGTTATTTTTGATAATATTTAAATCAATTTATTGCAATCTATTTCTTTCACTCTATTCCCCAGATTTGATCTTGAAGTGTAAGTGCTGCTTTATTTCTTCACTGAATTAGTATTAAAAATGTATGATATTGGTAATGCTTTTTCAAAAAATTGTTTCATTATTCCTTCAAAATAACACAAATTTGCAATTTTGTTTTCAGATTATGACACTTTTTTCTCATGTCTAACATTTGTGCTTCAAAAAGTAGAATCAACTGAATAAATATAATATTTAAGTACACTATAAACAAAATAAATATAGAGGAGTGTTTCATTCTATATTAGTGAGGTCAACCAAAAAACATGATTTTTTTAATATTCTTGTTATAGACATTTAAACGCAAATATTTCTAAGACAAATGTTTTTTCTTTCTTGTAACTGTCATTTTCAAACACCAGCATTCATTATAAGTAAAATATTCATATTGTTACAAGTGAACATATCTTACCAAATATCTTTTTGGAATAAATACTAATCAGTATTTATATTATAAATTGAAAAGGATGGACAGTTATGTAGTTTAAGGTTGTTAAAGTAAATGTTTATAAATGTTTTTTTTTCAAAGCTGCTTGCTAAAGATAGATGGAGAAAGAACCGATTGATTAAAAACAATGTCAATTGATAAGATAATTTTTTGGTATTTATATTTAGAAAAAAAATTGATTCGAGCATAAGGACTATAAAGGGATTTTCACACGATGAATTACTGACAATGCTAAAATGCTCTAAGTTCAATAGATGAAACTAAAAATTCATCAGTATAGTGATGTCTAGGGGGCTCAGTGGTTGAGCTTCTGCCTTTGGCTCAGGGTGTGATCCTGGGGTCCCGGAATCAAGTCCCACATCAGGCTCCCTGCATGGAGCCTGCTTCTCCCTCTGCCTGTGTCTCTGACTCTCTCTGTGTCTCTCATGAATAAAAAAATAAATTAAAAAAAAATTCATCAGTATAAAGTAACATATCACATGCACTTATTGTCTAAAATAAGGAGTCTGAAATAAGCAAGTAAGTATGCAAATACCTTCCCTCATTCTTTAGGCTGCCTTTTAGTTTTGTTGATTGCTTCCTTTGCTGTGCAGAAGCTTTTTATCTTGATGACATCCCAGTTGTTCATTTTTTGCTTTTGTTTCCCTTGCCTGTGGTAACGTGTCTAATGAGAAGTTGGTACGAACGAGGTCAAAGAGGTTTCTGCCTGTGTTCTCTATGATTTTGACAGTTTTGTCTCCCATTAAGGTCTTCAATCCTTTTTGAATTTATTTTTGTGTACGGTGTTAGAAAGTGGTCCCATTTCATTCTTCTGCATGTTGCTGTCCCATTTTCCCAACACCATTTGTTGAAGAGACTTTTTCCCATTGGATTTTCTTTCCTGCATTGTTGAAGATTAGGTGACCTATAGTTGTAGATCCACTTAATAAAGGGTTAGTATCCAAAATCTACAAAGAACTTCTCAAACTCAATACCCCAAAAACAAATAACCCAGTTAAGAAATGGGCAGAAGACACGAACAGATACTTTTCCAAAAAAAGACATCCAGGTGGCCAACAGACATATGACGAGATGCTCAACATCATTCGGCATCAGGGAAACACAAATCAAAACCACAAGGGGATACTATCTCACACCGATTAGGATGTTAAAATTAACAACACAAGAAACCACAGGTGTTAGGATGCGGAGAAAGGGGAATCTTCTTGCCCTTTTGATTGGAATGCAAACTGGTGCAGCCACTCTAGAGGTTTCTCAAAATGTTAAAAATAGAACTACCCTACGATCCAGCAATTGTACTACTAGGTATTCACCTAAAGGATACAAAAATACAGATTTGAAGCAATACAAGCACCCCAATGTTTATAGCAGCATGAACAGCCAAATAATGGAGAGAGCCCATAGGTCCATTGACTGATGAATGGATAAAGTAGATAGATAGATATAGATATTTATATCTATATATTTATATCTAGATAGATTTATATGAGGTGGTATCTCCTTGTGCTTTTGATTTGTATTTCCCTGATGCCAAATTATGTTGAGCATCTTTTCATGTGTCTGTTGGCCACCTAATGTCTTTTTTGGAAAAGTATCTATTCATGTCTTCTGCCCATTTCTTAACTGGGTTATTTTATCTATCTATAGATAGATATATTTATATATCTATTTATACACACATATACAATGGAATTTACTTTGCATCAAAAAGTGAACTCTTGCCATTTGTAGTGACATGACTGGAGCTAGAGGGTATTAGGCTAAGTGAAATAAGTCAGTCAAAGGAAGACAAATACCATATGATTTGACTCATATGTGGAATTAAAAAACATGAACATATAGGAAGGGAGAAAAAGATTTTAAAAATAGGGAAAACTGTAAGACTTTTAACTGTATAGAACAAACAGGTTGAAAGAGGTGGATGGACTAGATGGCTGAGGAGTATGAAGGGAGGGCACTTGTTTTGATCAGCAGTGGGTGTGGTATATAAGTGATGAATCATTGCATTCTATTCCAAAAATCAATATTCTGTTCTATATTAACTACCTAAAATTTAAATTAAAAATAATATTAAAGGACAATGGAAGTTTGTGATGGGAGTTAACGAATGTACAATATATAAATCAGCTGGCATGTATAGATGATCCAAGGAAAATTCTCCTTAGAAGATTTTCATTGAATGAGAATTATTTTTGTTATACATTACCATCACCAGAATGTTTCCAAGACTTGAAGACAATCTTGATAAATCTGTTTAGACTAAGTAAGCATTTGAATTAGTACAGGATCTGTAAGTCAGGAATGAAATATTTGGTAGAATGGTACAAAAATTCTCTCTCTCTACATACACACACACATATATTCACACACAACTACACTATGCCTATCTTCTTGTTAGCAATTTGCCTGCTATTGGCATAACTTGGCACTCCTTATTTAGAATCAATAACAGTCCTTAGTCCTTCATAATTTTGCTCAAAAGGAACTTATTTTAGCCTTAAATTCCAGTAAAATGTAATTATTAATATTGGTCCATGGTTTGAAGCATTATTGTAGATTACATTATTGAAGTTTGTTATTGCTGTTTTTCTTAGACTTCTGATGTTTCAGTCCATTCTAGTGGAGTTAATAATGGGGCAGAGTTGCTATATGGTCTTGACCCTTACTGAGAACTCCAATTTTTCAATGGTTGGTGGGCATTAATCTGCTACCATGATGACAAAATTTGTCAAGAAAATTAAAATACAGGTTTAAAATACAGTAGTCAAAATTGACCATAATTATTTCTTAGGAAGAATTGATTGGTTGCTGTCATACCAATGAAAATTAGAGAAACTCAATAATTTATGACTTAACAGGAAATATCTAAATGTTCATGGTATGTTATTTCTACACTAAACCAAATACAGAATAGTTTTGATTATAACCCCACGCCATTCCCCCCACCCCTGCATTTGGAGAAGGGGCTAAAATATTGCTTCTCTCTGTTTCCATTTTGATGTCAGTTGTTCCAAAATGAAAATATGTTATTGGAAGTTGCTAATGATATTTTTTGAGCTAAACTGTTGCTATAAAACACATTCTCTTGGAAACAAGTAAACTTCAAATGATACACAGCTCAATCACGTCATTTTATTCTAAGAAAGATCTATGAAAAGTTAACCAAAATATTGTTCTGGAATTATGATAATTTCTCCTTTGAATTTTTGGTAGAGTTCATCCTGAAACCGTCTGGGCCTACTGTTTTTTTGGGGGAAGGTAGTTAATATTGATTCAGTTGATTCAGGTTAATAGACATGGGTGCATTCAAATTATCCATTTATCATTGTTTGCATTTTGGTGTTTTTCATCTTTAAGAAATTGGCCTATTTCATCTAAGTCATCAATTTTTGTAGCATAGACTTGTTTATATTCTTTTCTTTATTCCTTTAATGTCCATGACATAAGTAGTGATGATTTCATTTCTAATATTAGTAATTTGTGTTCTCTTTTTTTCTCTAGTATGGCTAGAAATTATTAATTTCATTGTTCTTTTTAAATAACTAGCTTTTGATTTTGTGGATTTTCTGTTATTCTCCTGTTTTCAGTTTTAGTGATTAATTTTAATGTTTTCTTTTGCTTGCTTTGGGTTTGTATTGCTCTTCTTTCTCTATTTTCCTATGGCTGTTATTTAAATTATTGGCATAAAATATTCCTTCTTTTTAACATATGTTGAATGTTGTATGATTTCCTTGACAGTATATTTGTTGCATACTACAAATTTAGATCTGTTGTATTTTCAATTTTATTTAGTTTTAAATATTTGTAATAGGTTTTACCTATGTGTTGTGAATATTCAACAATATACTTCTAGACATTTTTAAGAATATTCTAGCTATCTTTCTATTATTGATTTCTAATTATCTTTTCCATTTGGGCTTCCATAGAAAAATACCAGAGGCTGAGTAATTTATAAGCAACATAAATTAATTCCTCAGAATTCTGGAGCCTGAGAAGTCCAAGATCCTGGTGCTGGCAGTTTTGGTGTGCTGGCTGGTGAGGATCCACTTCCTTGTTCATAGACAATGCCTTCGGTTGTGTCCTCACATGGTGGGAGGTTGGTCACTATAGTATCTCTTTTATAGGAGCACTAATACCATTCATGAGTGCTCCATCTTCATGACCTAAGCACCTCCCAGTACCATTACATGGAGGGTACAAATTCAACATATGTATTTTGGAGGGAAACAAACACTTAGACTATAGCACAAGTTTAATTCTCATGTCTGAGAACATTTTTATATGATTTTTATTCTTTTAACTTTCTCAAAATGTTTTATACCCAAGAATGTTGTCCATGTTAGTGAATATTTCATGACAGCTTGAGAAGAATGTGTATTCAGATGTTGTTGGAGTATTATATGAATGCAACTTATATTAAGTTGATTGATAAATGTTATTTGTGTTAACAGTATCCGTCCAGATTTTTCTGCCTTCCTTATTTATAATGTAAAGAGTCTATGATATCTCCCACAATTAGTGTTTCGACTCCTGCTGTTTTTGACTCTTGTTATTTAATGACTCTCTTTATTCCTAATTATTTCCCTTGTTTTGATGTTTTCTTTGGGTAAAATTAATATGGTTATCCAGCTTATTTTTGCTTGGTGTTACGATGTTATGCATTTTTCTATTATTTACTTTCACCTAATTCTTTGTTTATAGGAGGTTCCCTATAGACAGCATGCAGTTGGGTCCTGTTTGTAGTTCGTTAACAGAAAGGTTTCAGAACAAGGAAAATTATCAGGAATAATAATCATGATGAGGCTCAAAAATGGATAGAAGGAGAAATAGAGAAGTCTATTGTTGTTGGAGCCATCTATACCCCTCTTTGAGACTTCCTTGTTTCTGATTCTTTTCTTGGTAGATGTCTTTCTCCTCAAAGAGAACATTTGATAGCTGATTCAGCTGTAACTCACTATTACTATACTGAAGCCCTTTTGATGTGTTTTTCAGTTGTTAGGTATAGGGACCATTCTATAATCTTCTACTTAAGTCTTTTTAGTGGGGACCTCTATAGGGCTGAGTTCATCACAAGTGCTATTCCAGTGGCAGAGCTTACTTCTTTTCTCCTTTTGATGAGGTAGGAAAATAAAGCTTGCTGGTGTGGAAGGAATGCCCTTCTCCAGTTGGGGTAAGGTTCTAGAAAATTCTCCCTTGGAGAGTAGGCCTTTGATATGGAGAGGGCTCTAGTAATTATTCACAAGGATTACCTTTCTTTTCCCTCTGTTGGACTCGAGAGAGGCTCTTTCTTGGCACTTTACGTTGAGAATCTGCTGGTTCTTAGAGCTAAAACCATTGAAAATGTGGTCATCTCTCCCCAGACTTTGTCATCCAGAGATTTTTACTTTCAGTCTTGTCCCCACTCAGCCTCCAGCGATTTATAAAAGTTACCATATAAGTGCTACAACTAGATCTTCTGTACTTTCTCAGATCTGCAGGCTGATATAAGCTTTGGCTCTGTTTTAAGCTGTCTTTTCAAATTTGGGGGTGACTGTTCTGCAGTCACAGTTCTCTGATGGTTTCAGGAAAAATAATGTTCAATGTGTTCAACTTTTTCCCCTTACAAGAATGAGAATGAGCGTTTCTAGGCTCTTTAAATGTTGGGACTCAAACTAGAAATCAACATTATTCTTTTTGTTGCTTAAATTGTTCCAATTTTGGAAATGGGGAAATCTTTCAGATTGACCTCCATTTCTCTGAACATGTCATTATCATCTTCATCATCAACATTTAGTATCTCCTTACTTTCTGACAATACATGATTCTCTACTCTCATCTTCAATTTTCACTGCCCTTGCATTAAAACAGCCATTTCTCCGAAGAATTCAGGTTCCTTTTATTGGAGAATATATTTAAAAATCATAAGGATGTGCTTGTTGCTACTGCAGTTCTAGAACTTTCCAACTTTCCCTCCATCTAGTTTCTACCACACCATCTTTGTTTCCAGCAATTGTTTTTGAGTATAAGAAAAATGCACACCAAAAGCACAATGTTATTTAAAATTCTTTGTTTTCTTATTACCTGTTATCTTATTACCTAACATAGAATATCTGGAGATATGACAAAGGAATTTTTATGTTTCAGATACTCTGTAAGTTGCTTCTGTATCCTCTAAAGTTAAAAAAAAAAAAAAAACAATTGTTTTAAAATATTCGGTGATAATGGGGCATCTGAGTCACTCAGTTGGTTAAGCATCTGACTCTTGGTTTAGGTTCAGGTCATGATGTCAAGGCCCTGGGATCGAGTCCTGTCTTGGCTCTAAGAACCAGAAGATTCTCAAGGTAAAGTGCCAGGAAAGTCCTCTCTCGAGTCCATCAGAGAGAAAAGAAAGGTAATCCTTGTGAATAATTCCTAGAGCTTTCTCCATACCAAAGTCCTACTCTCCAAGAGAGAATTTTCTGAAGAAATCTGAAGAAAAAAATCACTAGATTTGACACAGGAATTTTATGAGACTAGTAAAATTAACAAGCTTGAATGCATGTTGTACTCTATTTCTATTTATCACCCTTTACCACCCCTTTGAAGATGGAAGCACTTTTTTTCCTACTTGTTAGGAGTGTTAGTAGCAGCTAAGTCTTAATACTACTCTGGTAATTGCCCTACTTAAAAAGAGCTACTTATACCAAGGCTACACAACCTCATTTTTAGAAGTAACCTTAATCCAGTGACAGGTCAACAAAGGGCTAGGAAGAGTGAGTGACCTTCTCTTGATTGGGGACAACTCTGAAGAGTCATGCCAGGTCCACAACCATGTTGAGGATAGCCTAGGCTGCTGTCATGCAAAGTGTTCCCTGCCCAGTTCTGCTTTTCTTCTACCTGAGTGGTAGTTTTTTTTTTTTTTTTTTTTTTTTTTTTAAGATTTTAATTATTCAGAGAGAGGGAGACAGAGACAGAGACAGAGACAGGCAGAGGGAGAAGCAGGCTCCATGCAGAGAGCCCGATGTACTTGATCCCAGGTCTCCAGGATCACAACCCGGGTTGCAGGTGGCGCTAAACCGCTGCACCACTGGGGCTGCCCCTGACTGGTAGTATTTTTGAGACAACTTCACTCTAGATTTGTACCCAAGTCTTAGAACCTCAGATTCTGTGTCTAAGGAACCTAACCTGTGACAATGTTATTTCCTTATAATGTATTGTGCGATGAAACAGTAGAAGGATGACAAAATTCTTAAGTCTATTGTGCACTTAGGATTTGGATGTCATATATACATACTATTTCCATTTAATATTTCCAGTAACACCTTGAAGTTAGTTTATGAAATAGACCTCCCTCCTAATTATGCCATCATCCAAATAGCATCTATTTTGAACTTTGATTCTAGTCAGGATGTTGATTAAAGTACTTTCAAATAAATAAATAAAAGATACTTTCAATATTTAAAAGGCACTTTGAAATAAATAAATAATGCATCTAAAATTAATTTTCCTGACTAGAAAAAAAAAAATTAACAACCTGAAGTTTACAAAAAGACTACAAAAAGGTTAATGACCTAGAGATTGCTGGAGCTACTTTTATTCCATTTGCCATCAAGTAGAGAAAAGAGGAAAATAATGATTATTTTGTTAAATGGTTTTTCCTTTATATATTCTCATAATGGTAAATGCAGATAATAAGAAAAGAGGAGGAAAGCTAAAATAATTGAATCACTGAGCTATTACCACTGTTAATGCTTTTGTGTATTTTTTTTGTTTTTGTTTTAATTGAGCTATGATTATATTCCAGATATAAATTTAAACCCACTTTATACGTTTATAGTTCAAAATTTCATATATTATCAACCTATCATATATTATCAAAATTTCATATATTATCAACCTAGCATTGATTATATAAATACTCTTCTGAAATACTTTGAGTATATAATATTCTGTTGAATGGATACTTCCTACTTTATTTCCTTGGTGTTATTTTTATGTTGTTTTAAATAGCTCCATTATTCTATTACCACAGTAGGTATTTTTGTGCATGATTCTTTCATAGCATTTGATAAGATTTTGTTGTAGTGCCTTTGAAATGGAATTATAAATGAAAAGGTATATTGCTGTTTTTTATCTTGAAATATATATGATTTATCAAATACATTTTAAATCATTTAAAATGTTACATAAGTATACCTATCTTATCATTTCCTCACTAGCATTATATATTCAATATAGGCTAATTTTAATAATGAAAATGAAAGGTGATGAGTAATCATTGAATGAATGTAAATGTTAAGAGTTGTGTAATATGAATTGTACTGTGAAATTGTGTTCTGAAATGGTTGTGTTCTGAAATGGTTACACAGTTCAAATTGTACAGGATTGATAGGGGAAAATAGGGCAAAATTGAAAAATGTTAGGACTTAGATAAACAATGGTATATCTAGGTGAGTGGCATAGAAAATGGGAATACATAGGGAAATTCTAGACTTCCTTTTTAGGAGGAATTGACAGTTTTAGGTGATGAAATTAGGATGCAGTTGTGAGGAAAAGGTAGTCTTAGACCTTTCAGAAAATGAGCCAGAACCTGAAATTGAGTTTTTACTCTGTGTCGTGATGATTTCATTTTTTGAGCATGCACCCTCCATGTCTGAAAGAAGTATGTGTGGTGCATGCTTGAGAGTACATGACTGTGCACATGTAAAACTTGCATGTACATGTATATTAGTATGTAGGGAGGCTGTGTGTGCATTTGTGTATCTGAGTGTATAAGGGTGATGCATGTATATATATGTATGTGAGTATGCATGGAAAATGCGTTTGTCAGTTTAGGTGAGGGAATGCCTATGTGTAAGTGACTGTTTGTGTGGAGTTACCCATAATTTATAGGATTGCCTTTTGGTAATATCTGTGTGTATATGGATCTACAGCATTATGCGTGTTTATACATGAGAGTATGTTTATATGGGGATGCACATGTGTGTATGGGAGTGTGTATGTGAATTGTGCATAGCTGTGGAGTTTACATCTCTTTTTGAGAATGTGCTTGTGTGTGTGCTTTCTGAGGGCATACATACTTGGATTTAGTCCTGTAAAGTATGGGATGGCATTCAAGACTGAGATGAGATGATCAACTATCAGGGAGGATATTAAGAGTTGGTACAACCACAGATGCAAAGGGAGGAAAATATTTAACAAAATAAAGAGTCATCAGAATCAGCCAAGATGTAGAATGAGGTGAAGTTGCAAAAGGTGACTGGATTACACTACATGAAATCGTTAGTCGCTTTGGCCAGATCAGTTTGAATCAGGTATAACCCAGATTGGAGGATGTCTAAGAATAATCAGGGAATTGAGAAGAGGAGACAGTACACACTATTGTTTCAAGAAGTGGGGTTATGAAGAACAGAGTTAGGAATTTGATAGTGTTATAGGCAAATAGGAATAGTTAGTTTTTTTTAGTTTTATTTTAGGATAAAAATAATATATGTTTTTATACTTATAGAGATAATCTATTAGAAATGGAGAAAGAAAGGACATTTAAAGATTAAGGAGGAGAGGATTCAGTAGACAATTAGAGATATTGGCTTTAAGAGTTTTACAGACATTTCTTCTTTTGAAATTGTACTGTTAAAAGGACAATGTACTTATTTAACAGATTTTTACCAAATGGTGAAGGGAAGGTAAGAGTTCTCCAGTCTGATGGCATCTGTTTTGTCAACAAATAAGTAGATGCCAGTCTAAATTATAAGATAACAGCTGGTACCAAAGAAAATAAATATGAAATAACAAACAAACATGATACATTTCCAGGGAAGTTTTGAGTGTCCTTTTAACCATAATAGTCTTCAATGTTCTGGACCCTAATCCAAGTGCATAATTTTCAGAAGTAATGCTCACCCAGTCAGAGGTGATTATGGAAAATGGAATATATTGGGTTCATCACAATTAAAAATTATTAGGTAATTTCATCTAAAGGAAACAAAGACTAAAGATTTGAGTCAGTTGCAAAGCTGCATTTGTAATTGTTGTTCATTGAATATAAGCTTGAAAATGATAAAATAAGGCAGAAAATGATAGAAAAATATTTTGAGGTTACTAGATTGGGCTGTAGAACTATATTTCCTACAGTATATATTTCTTCCTTCAGTGAAGTCTGTAGAGATTCAAAAGGAAGTGGACCAAAATACAGGATGTTTCATTTGTTATTTGTTACCTTAACAAGTGTCTTAACTCCTACTATTTACCAAGTATTATTCTAAGTACTAGAGAAACTGTAAAAAATAAAGAAATAAAGCTAAGAATACAGGAAAAGAATAAAGGAAAAATCCTTCACCCCCTGGAATTTATATCCTAATGCCAGTGGAAGGGGATAAATAAACGAATGCTCCTATAATATGTTAAAAACCAGTAAATGCTATAAATAAAATAAACATAGCCAATGACTGAAAAGTATATCCTTAAAATTGAGTTGTTTGGACTAAACTAAAAGATAACATTTAAAAAGCAATTTGATGAAGTGAAAACATAAGCGATAAGAATACTTGAGAAAAGAAAGAATACTCAAGGGAGTACATTTAGGCAGAAGGAATAGCAAGTTAGGGTCCTTAATTTGCGACACACTTGACTGGTTTGGGGAAGAGAAAGCAGTTAATATGGCTGTAAAAAATTGCATGTAAATTTTTAGAGATAACCAAGGACTTATGATGGAAAGGTTAGGTTTTATTGTTAGGGTGGTGGAAGCTTTTTCTTTTTAAGATTTAATCTATTATCCACAAAGGACACACAGAGAAAGGCAGAGAGACACAGGCAGAAGGAGAAGCAGACTCCATTCAGGGAGCCTGATGTGGGAATTGATCCCAGGACTCCAGGATCACGCACTTGGGCCGAAAGCAGATACTCAACCCCTGAGCCACCAAGGCATCCCAGGGTGATGGAAACTTACTGAAATATCCTTAGTAGAGTAATGCCATATTATGGTTCATGTACTGAAATCACTGCTGTGGTTTTGGTGGACGGTAGGAGGACAAGGATAGAAATAGAGCTGTTGGGAGGTTATGGAAACATTCCAGTTGAGGCAAGTATGGAATAGAGAAGGGTTGTATCCAATTAAGGTTCTTAAGAATTTAACCATTTACTCACCATGTGCTCAGCCATTGCATTTCCTAAGTATTTATTCAAGAAGTTAAAACTTGCGTTATTCTGGAAAGGAAGTCTAAAGGTATCACTCGCTTAAACAAGGAAGAGCCGTAACTGTGTGGCCCCGCTTTTATTGAACAAAGCATAGATCTCTTTTTATATTAGGTTCTAGTAGACTTTGAGTTCACCATTTGATACATTTACAATGCTACAGCGTTGCTGAAAGGGATCGGTTCAATCTTAAATGTAGAAAGAAGCACTTTGATCATTATGAAGCTGGTGATGGATGCTTCTCGGAGAGAGTGGGTACTTTTAATTCTCATTCTTGATTTTTATCACAAGCCATCATCTCTGCATTGAAATGTTTAAGTCCTGTGGTTGCCAAGATGTGGTAACATGAGGAATTGGGAAGATGTAGTATGAACTATACTTTTGACGTAAGAATGAGAAGAAACACAAATTTAAAACAAGTGTGAAAAGGGGAGTTAATTAAAACATTCTACTAGGATAATAATACACATAAAAAGTGTAACCTAGGTGGCTTGGCTGCCTCAGCGGGTAGAGTGTAAGACTCTTGATCTCGAGTTTGTGAGTTTAAGCCCCTAATAGAGCATACTTAAAAAAAAAAAAAAGAAAAAATATAACTCAGTAGAAAGTATACACTTTTTTTTTTCCCTGAGGAAAAACAGAAGTGGATACATAAAAAATAATTTGAGATGTAAGGAATGTAGTGCATTACATATTTTGCCAACAAGGTAAATTTCTGAGGCTGAAGAATGCTGAGCGTTGCATTGGATTTTTACTAGTGTGAGAAAATTAAAGATGTTAAGCCTAATTTAGAAACTTGAGGATTCGAAGGGCATCTTTTTGTAGATGAGATAATTGTTATAAAATATCATTTAAAAATAATATATTATACTTTCTTCTAAATTATTATTTTATGGCCCTCTGGGGCATTTAACCTTGTAAATCTCATTCATTTCCAACATTTGCCATTGACCTACTTCTCCTAAAGGCTCTATTTTAATGTATTTATGATCATATTTATATTTTATATGCTACTAATTGGTCTTGTAGTACCTCGAGCAGGAACCTCATTTATCTTTGTCCCACGACTTTAATGCAATTTTAGGTAGCCTGTAAGAACTCTGTGAAGATATGTCAGGGACGAGAAAAGTTTTTTGTAGTAAGTGGGAACACATTAAACCTTTGTATATCATTTCATTTAAAAAATGATAGCAACCCTAGGTGCTGTGTTTTCTGATGCAATAAATGCTCTACATCAAAACAAATAAACCAAACAGCAGCACATACACAAATAAGCAGGACAGTGTTGGCAGTGAGTCTGCATTCATTTAATGTAAATTTATTGGACACCTAGTGTCAAGCCCTGGATCACATGCAGATTTATATGACCTGCTATGGCATTGAGCAGTTTTTAAACTGCTTCATGAGTGAACCGATTACTTTGTGTAAATTCTAAAATTTAATATAAGATAGAAACATAAAAAATAATCATTTATGGAGCCTTTTCTGAAACATTATGTTATGATGTCTTTAAAAAGAAGATGAATGGATAAAGAAGATACAGTATATGTGATACACATGCACACACACTGAAATATTACTCAGCCATCAAAAAGAATGAAATCTTGCCATTTGCAACGATGTGGATGGCGCTAGAGAGCATCATGCAAAGCGAAACAAGTCAGTGAAAGACAAATACCATATGATTTTACTCATATATGGTATTTAAGAAATAAAACCAATGAGTAAAGTTAAGAAAACAGAGAGAGGCAAACCAAAAAATAAACACTTAACTCTAGAGAATAAACCAATGGTTACAGAGGGGAGGAGGTTTTGGGAGATGGGCTGATAGATGACAGGATTAGGGAGGGCACTTGCCGTGATGAGCACCGGGTGATGTATGGAAGTGTTGAGTCATTGTATTGTACACCTGAAACTGATATCACACTGTATATTAACTAGCTAGAATTTAAATAAAAACCTAAAAAAAATTAGAAAAGAGGAAGGAAAGATACAGACTTAAGGGTGAGAGTATTGCAAGATGACCGTACAGGAGAATGTCAAACTCAAAACGATCTTTTCAGTGTCTACACCACTGAGTTTTGATTGAACAGCTCCAGCAACATCTTGTTTTGCCAAATAATAAAGGGTGGGGATCCCTGGGTGGCGCAGCGGTTTAGCGCCTGCCTTTGGTCCGGGGCCTGATCCTGGACACCAGGGATCCAGTCCCACATCGGGCTCCCTGCATGGAGCCTGCTTCTCCCCCTCTGCCTGTGTCTCTGCCTCTCTCTCTCTCTCTCTCTCCCTCCCTCTCTGTCTATCATGAATAAATAAATAAAATCTTAAAAAAAAAGTTGCTAAGAGAGTAAATCTGAAATGCTCTCATTAAAACAAAAACAAAAATAATAAAGGGTGATGGGAGAAAAATATCCAGCTTCACCTTACTTTGACAGATGGATATTTCCAACATGGTTGTTTCTAATTTGGAGTATGTTTAGGGGATGGCAATATGAGGGAGAAGTTTTTTTTTCTTTACAGTCTATTATTCAAGTTTGAATCATTAATATGTAAATTTTCTAATAAAAACATGAACCACTCAGGATGTATGTACACATATTTAACAAACCAATGATAGTGTAAGTATTCTGAAAAATCCTTGTTTTAGAAGAGATGACTAACTTAAGGTCTGCAAGATAAAACTACCTTATAAACTTCTCAACTTTGAGAAAACCTAATAAGAGAGCTTAATGCAACTAAAGGCTATTCACATTTTGTTTTTCCTCTCGTGTTTGTATTGTGTTATCTTGTGTTAGATTTCTGTAGTGTCTGGAATTAAATTCCTGAAACTTTCTTGCCTAAACCTGACAGTACCTTTGTGATCCTGGCATCAATCTCAAGAAACCCTGATGCTCCCCGATCTTACTATTTGAGATCGAAGGAAAGCTTTCATTATTTGTAATGGACTGTATATATAATCTTTGCCCACCTTCCTTTTCTATGTAATTCCCTGGTTACAAAAAAAAATTAAAAAGTCTTGACAAGTATGTAATCATTAAAGAATTTAGGACCTAAGCACGGTCTTTCATCTATATCTGGAAGCTAAAAAAAAAATTGAAAATCCCTCCAATTTTTGTCATCAGTCTTTATTTTCATTATACGTGAAGTATGACCACATTTTATTATTTTTGAATTGGCATTGTTAAAAGCTTTTGATATATTGATGTCATAAACAAAGACCACTCTTCATTTGGTTTCCCATAACTTATAGAATCCAAATAAAAATTTGTCCATTTATCTAGCTTTACCTTCATAGTGTACTTAAATTTGGATTCTATGTTTTATTTCCATAATTCAATTTTATCTATATGAAGTTTCTCATTTTGAATCTAAAATTAAAATTGAACTTAAGATTTCTAGAAGTGTCTGCATGTACGAAACTGCTAAAACATTTTGAGAAGCTAGATACATGGAGAGAGGAATTAATATATTTACCAATTAAATTATTTGCCTCAAGTTTTATTCTACATGAAAAAAAATCTTTAGCACTCACAATACATAAGATTTCTGTTTTAGATTAAAGAAATCTGGATTAGAATCCTAGATCTCCTAAAATAATTGTACCTTAACAGAGTGATTTAGTAAATAGATAAATGATATGCAACCAAGAGAGAAAAAAATTTATTTCAGCAAGACTTTCTTTTTTTAAGATTATATTTATTTATTTGACAGAGAGAGAGAGAGAGACTGGCACAAGCAGGGGTTGCTGCAACGAGAGAGAGAGAGAGAGAGAGAGAGAGAGAGAGAGAAGGAAAGGAAGGAAGGAAAGGAAGGAAGGAAGGAAAGGAAGGAAAGCAGGCTCCCCACTGAGCCCGGAGCCAGACCTGGGGCTTGGGCCTCGATCCCAGCACCCTGGCACCATGACCTGGGCCTAAGGCAGAAGCTTAACTGACTGAGCCACCCAGGGCCCTTCAGCAAGAGTCCCTAATGATTGATTATTTGGAAGATAAATTATGTTAAGAAAGGATCTGAAGAAGACAGTTGAGAGCCAGATGCAAATTTCCTTACAATACTTTATATTAGCATATAATATATTAGATTATTTGCTTTGATTAAATACTAAAACCTGCCCCCCCCCCTTGCCCAGTTACTAATAGGGCATCGTTAGAGTATAGAGGGGGCGATATTGGAACATGTGACATTGTTTCTAATGGCTTAAAAACCCTTTGTTTTCTGAATTCCCTATCACATTTAGAAGAATGCATGGTAAAAGAAAGATAATCTAACCCCAGACTTCTGGAACAGAAATTTTGGTCTGATAGCATTGTTTGGAAATCAGCTAAAATTGGAACTGTCCTTGACTACTGCCATTAGGAATTTAAGACTGAAATGAGCCTGCATATTTAGTTGGCACACACGGGCTCTCTTTCAACTGATGAGAGTTTTGATTGAAAAGCAGTGTTTTGTTTTGTTTTGTTTTTCCTATTAAATGCACCAGAAACTTTTCCCAATTAAACTTCTTTTCTAGGGCAGCCCGGTGGTTTAGCGCTGCCTTCAGCCCAGGGCCTGATCCCGAGACTGGGATGGAGTCCCATGTCAGGTTCCCTGCATGGGGCCTGCTTCTCTCCCTCTGCCTCTGCCTGTGTCTCTGCCTCTCTCTCTCTCTCTGTCTGTCATGAATAAATAAAATCTTTAAAAAAATAAATAAACTTCTTTTCTATTTTATAAGAGATAGACATTTTTTTTTTGTCTAGGAAGTATCTAATTCTTGATTTTTTTTTCCCACTATTTATTAACCTATATAATCATCTGTTTTAATGAAACATGGTATTTTGTGATTACAGTGATTAAATTTTGAATAAACTTTAAAATGTGAGAATGGAAAAAAAAAATAAAATAAAATGTGAGAATGGTAAAAACTTGTTTCAATAGAATAGTCTATTTAAAAATATTTTAAGTTCTTCTTGGGGTGCCTGGGTGGCTCACTCGGTTAAGTCTTGGACGTTTGATTGTGGCTCAGGTCATGATCTCAGGGTCCTGGGCTGGGGTCCTGCAGGCCCTACGCTCAGTGTGGATCCTGCTTCTCCTTCTCCATCTGTTCCTCCCTCCCACTCGTGTGTGCTCTGTCTCCATCTCTTTAAAATAAAAATCTTTTAAAAACAAGTTTCCACATCTTCTAAAACAATTTCATTTTAAGAAGTATTTTTCTTTGGTAGTAATAATCTTGCATAAATATATCTAACTTGTATGATGTTAACCATTTCTTGAAATTGCCTTCGGACCTTCTATAATCATTCTCGAGAATGCTCAAGTTGGGATTTGTTGAAGTGAAACCATTTTCATTTGCTTGTGAACTCCTTCTTTGATGGGGGGTGGGGGGGTGGGGAGGTTAGGCCCGTAATACTGAATGAGCACAGTTTAGGAAAACTAGAAGGTTAATGGCACAGAAGCACATGTCCAAAGCAAAGTTTACTTTCTCATTTTCACTCTATTCCTTTGTGATTTAGAAAAAAGTGCTTGAGTTTCACAGGAGAAAAAGAGGCAGTTAATGAAGAAGGACAGAGGCCTCATTCTGTGAAATGAACTAGGTTTGGTCCTCTTTCTTCTTATTTCAGTTGCTAACAAGTCACAAGAAGGTGCCTACGCTTTTATTCCTTGATGAGAAAGTGTAGCTTCCCACACTGACCTTGGTTTGAAAAAATTTCTCTTCATATTAATCTTTTTTTTTTTAATTTTTATTTATTTATGATAGTAACAGAGAGACAGAGAGAGAGAGAGTGGCAGAGACACAGGCAGAGGGAGAAGCAGGCTCCATGCACCGGGAGCCCGACGTGGGATTCGATCCCGGGTCTCCAGGATCGCGCCCTGGGCCAAAGGCAGGCGCCAAACCGCTGCGCCACCCAGGGATCCCCATATTAATCTTTTAAAATTCTTCTTACCTTTCTTTATGATGAGAATACAGACGTTCTACTCCCTTAGCAAACTTCCTATAGAATATAGTATTATCGACTCTAGTTGCCATAAAAGACATTAGAGCCTCAGAATTAATTGTTCTTGGAGCTGACATTTTTGTATCCTTTTGTCAGACTCTCCCTACTGCCACCACCATGAAGCTCCTGGCAGCAATCACACTTCATGATTTCTAAAGTTTAAAATTTTCGTAGATTCTGTATACAGTTGACTCTTGAACAGTTCAGGGGTTAGGGGCACCAACTCCCTGCAGTGTCGAAATTTCACGTATGATTTTAGAGGCCCCCAAAACTTAACAACCGTTGACCTACGGTTGACCAGAAGCCTTGCCAATAAAATGAACAGATGATTAACATGTATTTTGGATGTTATATATAATATACTGTATTCAAGAAGCTAGAGAAGATAAAATGTTATTAAAATCATAAGGAAGAGAAAATACGTTTATAGTACTGTACTACAAAAAAAATCTGCATATAAGTGAATCTGTGCAGTTAAAAAATGCACGTTATTCAAGGATCAGATGTATAAGAGACTCTGTGTGGTGTTGGTCATTATCTGTCTGGCTTATTTTGGTTGGCATAACACCCCTCAGGGTCACCCATGTCATTGGCAATGACACTTTTTCCTTATTTGTTTTAGGATCATAATAATCCTCTGTGTATATGTGTTTATGTATGTGTATGTGTGTGTATCACACTTCCACTATCCATTAATCTCTTGGCTGACACTCAGATGGTTTCCATACCTTGGCTCTTATGAACGTGGCTGCAATGAACGTGGGAATACAGGTATCTCTTAGAGATAGCCCGAGTTGGCTTCCTTTGACTATATACCCAGAGAGGGCTTGCTGAATCATATGGTAATTCTATTTTTAATTTCTTCAGGAAACCCTATACTGTTTTTCACAGTGGCTGTAAGAACTCACACTCCCACAGGAGGGTGCAGTGGTTCCCTTTTCTCCACGTCCTCACCAGCATTGGTTAATCTCCAGACAGTTTGATAACAGAGATCCTCATAAGGGTGTAGTGATATCTCCTGTGGCTTTGATTTGCATTCTCTGATGATTAATCATGGTGAGCACCTTTTCAGGTACTTGTTGGCCATCTGCATCTCTTCTTTGGAAATGGGTCCATTTAGGTCCTTTGCCCATTTTTTTTTAAGTTATTTTGTGGTATTTTTTTTTAATATTGAAAGAGTCTATTATAATTTTTGGATATTAATCCCTTATTGTATCTAATCTCTTATTGGTTTGCAAGTATGTTCTCATATTCCATAGGTTGCCTTTAGTTGATGACCTCCTGCTGCTGCAGAAGCATTTGAGGTTGATGTAGTTTTTACCTGTTTATTTCTGTTGACTTGGCTTTGCTGTCACATCCAAGAAATCATTGCCTAGACCATTGTCGCAGAGCTCACCCTCGGTTTTCTTGGATGGGTTTTATGGTTTCAGGTCTTCCATTCAAGCCTTATTTTATTTTTATTGAGTTGATTTTCACGTACAGTATAACACAAAACTCTGATTTCATTCTTCACATATGGATATCCAGTTTTCCCAGTGCCATTGGCTGAAGAACTGTCCTTTCCTCACTGTATATTCTTGGCTCCTTTGTCAAAAAATAATTTACTATATGTGCAATAGGCTTATTTGGGGGCCCTCTATTCTGTTCCATCTGTATATGTATTGTTTTATATCTAATCATAATGTTCTAATGACTCTTGCTTTGTAATACAGTTTGAGATCAGGAAGTGTGATGCCCTCCTCTATGTTCTTTCCCAAGATTTCTTTGGGTTATTCAGGGTCTGGTGGTATTCCACATTTTTTTTTCCACATTTTTTTTTCTATTTTAGGATACTCTTTTTCTATTTTGGTGAAAAATGAACTTGTGATAGAGATTTTATTGTCAATGCGGATTACTTTGGGTACTATGGACCTTGGACTTGTGATAGAGATTTTATTGTCAATGCGGATTACTTTGGGTACTATGGACATTTTGACAATATTTTTTAATTGCTGAGCACAGGTTATATTTCCATTTATATGTGTTGCCTTCAGTTTCTTTCATCAATATTTCATAGTTTGTGGTGTACAAATCTTTCATCTTAAATTCTAATTTTTAATTGCAAAGCCATCATAAAAGGAATTGTTTTCACAATTTCTCTTTTTGATAGGTGACTGTTAGTGTGTAGACCTACAACTGATTTTTTGTAGGTTGTTTTTTCGGTTTTTTTTTTTGTTGTTGTTTTTTAAATCTTGTGACTTGACTGAATTTATCTTAACTGGTTTTTGGTGGAATCTTTAGGTTTTTCTATGAGAGATGTCATCATCTTCAAACAGATAATTTCCTTCTTTCTGAGTTGGGTGCCTTTTATTTCTTGATTACTTGCTCTGGCTAGGACTTCTGGTACTATGCTTAAAAGTTGTAAGAGTGAGCAGCCTTGTCTTATTACTGATCTTAGCAGAAAAACTGAGTTTTCCCTTGATATGATAGCTGTGGGCTTGTCATACATGGCATTTAATACATTGTTATATATTCCTTCTATAGTCACTAAGTTTTTTAATCTCAAAATGTGTTTTGTCAAGTGTTTTTCTGCAGCTGTTCAGATTATTATATAATTGTTATCTTCTCTTTTGTAAATGATGTATCACGTTTATTGATACACAAATGTTGAACCATCCTTGCAGCTCTGGAATAAATCCCACTCGATATGGTATATGGTCCTTCTGATGTACTATTGAAATTGGATTGCTAATATTTTGTTGAGGATTTTCACATTGATATCCACCTGGGATATTAGCCTGTAGATTTTATTTTTTGTAGTATCCTTATGTGGCTTTGGTATAAAGATAACGCTGCCTCATAAAATGAATTTATAAGGTTCTTTTCATTCTCTATTTCTTGGAAGGATTAGTATTAATTCTTCAAATATTTGGTAGGATTCACTAATCAAATCATCTAGTCATGGTCTTACCTTGTTAAGTTTTTGTTTACTGATTTAGTCTATTCATTTACTGGTCTGTTTAAATTTTCTCTTTTGCCACCGTTCAGTCTTGGTTGATTGTACATTTCTAGAAATTTATCTAGTTCCTCTAAGTTGTCTAATTTTGAGACCTGTAACTGTATATAGTAGAATCTTAGAAACTTTTCTATTTCTGTGATTATATGTGATTATGCTCAAAATGTCTTATCTTTCATTTTATGAGTCTTTTTTTCCCTTAGTAAATCTAGCTAAAATTTGTCTATTTTAATATTTTTTTTAAAAACCCAACTTAGTTTTGATAATGCTTTCTATTGTTTTTCTTGTCCTCTATTTAACATATTTTCAGTTTGATCTTCATTCCTTTATTATTTTGAGCTTAGATAGTTCTTTTTCTAGTTCTTTGAAATAAAGTTAGGATGTTTGAGATCTTTCTTTTCCTTCCTCTTAAAATTACTTGTGCTGCATTGCATGTGGTTTTGTAAGTTTTCATTTTAATTTATCTCAAGATATTTATTGATTTCTTCTTTTCTTGACCCGTTAGTTGTTCAAAAGCATACTGCTTAATTTCCACATTTTGTCAATTTATAGTTTTTTTGGATTTGACTTCTCATTTTTTTAAAGATTTATTTATTCATGAGAGAGACACAGAGAGAGGCAGAGGCTCCCTGTGGGGAGCCTGATGTGAGGCTCCATCCCAAGACCCCAGGATCACACCCTGAGCCAAAGGCAGATGCTCAACCACTACCACTGAGTCACCCAGGCACCCCTAGATGTAGGACTTAAATGAGTGTGGAGTTCATTGGGGATGTGGAGTTTTAGGGTCTTTGCTCTCACAAAAGAGCTTACATAGCGAGTTTGGTAGGGTTTTAAATTCTAATGCATGTCCCTAACTGTAGAAAACATGGGGAGAGGGAGAAGCAGGCTCCTTGCAGGGAGCTCAATGTGGGACTCCATCCCAGGACTCCAGGATCAGGATCTGACCCAAAGGCAGACACTCAACCACTGAGCCACCCAGGTGCCCCTGACTTCTTATTTTGAACCATCGTGGTTGGAAAAGATGCTTGATAGGATTTCAGTGTTCTTAAATTTGCTAAGACTTGTTTTGGAGCTTGATATATCACCTTGGAGAATGTTCCACGTGTGGTTCAGAAATCTTGTTTTGGGCTGGAATATTGTGTGTATGTCTCTTAGCCCCATCTTCTCTAAAGTGTAATTTATAGTCTATTGGTTCCTTATTAATTTTCTGAGTGACCTATCCATTGTTGAAATTGAGGTATTGAAACCTCCTATTATTGATATTTCTTCCTTCAGATCTGTTAATATTTGCTTTATATATTTAGGTGTTCTAATGTAGGATACACAAATATTTACTATTGCTATATCCTCTTGCTGAATTGACCCCATTAGCATTATATAATGCCCTTCTTGGTCTCTTGCTACAGATTTTGGCTTAAAGTCCATTTTTTCTGATACATCTACCCATGCCTTTTTTTTTTTTTTTTTTTTTTTTTTTTTTTGGTTTCCATTTGCATGGATTGTGTTTTCTCATACCTTCACTTTAAATCTGTGTGTATTCTTTATCCATTTAGCCACTCCAGCTTTTATTTAAGAATTTAATCCTTTCACATTTAAAAAAAATTATGGATAGAAATTTGCCATTCCAATTTATTAATGGTTTTCTGGCTGTTTTGTACTTCCTTTCTTTCTCTTTTATGATTAGAGGACTTATTATGGTGGTATGCTTTAATTTCTTTTGAGTATAGATTTTTGCTTTGTGATTACTGTAAGACTACGTAAAGCCTCTCATTGTTCTAACAGTGTATTTTAAGCTGATAACTTTGAATATATACAAATACTCTACAATTCTCCTCTCCTCTCTCGCATTTTTTTATCTTAACATTTACATATTTTCATATTGCATATACATTAATAATATACACTTGTTGAAGTTACAGTATTTCTTATACGTTTGTTCTTTAACCCTTATTACCAGAGTTGTCATGTATCTACCAACACTATAATTTTAAAATTTCTGTATTTATCTATTTACCTACCAGTGACTTCTATACATTCATATGTTTTCATGTTACTAATTAATGTCCTTTCATTTCTGCTTGAAGAACTCCCTTTAACATTACTTGTAAGGTTGGTCTATTGGTGATTAACTCTTTCAGCTTTCATTTGCCTGGAGAATTATTTCTCCTTTGATTCTAAAGGTCAACTGTGTTAGGTAGAGTGTTCCTGGTTGGCAGTTTCTTCTTTGAAACCTTTGAAAAGTGTTTTTTTTTTTTTTTTTTTTTTTTTTTCAAAAACATTTCCTTCTGTCCTGAAAAGAGGGTATCTTTTGCCTGTTCCCTTGGGTTTGAGCTCAGGTGGGATAGCCATTGTGAGTGTCCATGCATCCATTGAGAACTACTTTTTTGTTTGCTATTATGTTGTGGGATTTGTGAATATAAGCCTTATTGGTTCTTAGAGTCTGATATTTCAAAGGTCCATCTCTGGTAGGAGCTTAAAAGTTGGGGCATTAGAGGTATTGTATAAACCCTTAACTCAGGGAGAAGCTGGGAGGTGGCATTTCCTTCTTATCTAATGATGTTGTGCAGGGGTAGGGTTTATTATGAGAGTCTGTCTCAGGCTTTACTACTCGTTATTTGTGGATGTGGATATTTTCTTATTTGCCCAGTATATAGGAGGCAATTAGCTTGTTTGTGTCTTTCTCTCAGAGGAACTGCTTCATGTGTGCCTGTACAATGTATCCATGGGAAAAGGAAGGTTGAGGAGCCTGTTTATCCATCATTGTCCTGATAGAATGTTTGTAAATATACTTACTTTAATAAAATTATTAAGTAACCCCAAACTTATGGAATATATACAACCAACTCTCTGCTGGGCATTGAGATAGGGAAATAATAAAACAAGGTCCTAGGCCCCATGTAATTATTGGGAGCAACATATATGACCTATACATAAACCTTACATATACATAAACTTTATAATTCTGCAGTAAAACACTGCCCTTTAAGGATGGACAAAGATGATTCTTATGATGGAAGGGGAGGAGCCATGGAAATCTTTATGGAACAGGTAACTTTTGACCTAACTTGAGAAAATTCACTCTGAGCTCTAAAAGATTGTAGACAAGAATAATGAATGCAAAACATGGATTGGGGGGGGGGAAAGGATGGAACACATACAGAATAGAAAATATGTCAAGACTGGAACATTTCATGTGTATTGCAGCACAATGGGAAATGCACAGAAAAGATAGGAGCCATGTGTATTGACTTGTATGTCCTATGGAAGAGTCCCTACTTTATCACACAGGCAATAGGGAATTATAAAAGTATTTTAACAGGACAGCAATGTACCCTATTCTAGCCCCCATTTGGTAAAAGTAAACTTTTCTGATTGCCAAATAAATTCTTAAACACTGTCAATAAAGTAAATTCATCTTTATCCCTGTCCTCTCTTCTAAGACTCAGTTCTTGCAGCCACAACAATAAATACGGGAGGTAGATCCAGCTTGATTTCTCTCAGTGATTAGCAATGAGTGAGGACAGGGTTAGTGGTAGAGGTATACCTGTAAAACTGCAGATCTTCCCCAAAATGCATGCTTTAATATGCATTCCTCTAAGGAAAAAACAAACAAACAAACAAAAACAACACCTTTGTTAATTAACTCTTGATTCCATCCATGTTTTCTCAGAAAATAATCCTTAAAACAGATTTCAGGCATAATAGTCATTTTGGGAAAGGCAGAGGCATCCATATAAAATAAATAATATTGGACTCATGATTATTACTTTGATTTACACAGAAAGGGAAAGGATAAAGTTAAGTAGATCTAGGTATTAGCTTGAAAACAATGTAGAGAAGAATTTTTTTTAAATGGTAAGGGGATTTGTATGGGAGAGAGAGATCAAATTCTCAGGAATAGATAAAGACTGGATAAAGAATTTCCATAAAATTTGTTGTTGAAATGTTAACATTTTCTAAATAAAACAGTAATTTACCCTATGGAAAATTTAGAAAGTATACTACGACAATATTAAAATCACTTAAAATCTTATCTATAGAAAACCTGAATATTTCATATTTCTTTTAAATCTTTCCTAATCCTCTTTAAAACTCCTTTTGTATATTTAAGACTAATTTTTATTTTAGAACCTGTACATATATGAGAGCAGGCATGTTTTTGATCTGTTGTTGGTTATCAGTGGAATGTCTTAGAACATAGCAATGACCTTGGTCAAACAGAGAATGATGTTCACATACTTACTGATCGAGATATTTTTCTGTACATCTAAAGCATTGGGTCAGATGCACCAGGCTTTCAGTATTTTTTACAGTCAACATAAATTTAATAATAGGCACCTGCTTTCTGGTTTGGTGTTAGCACATAGCTATTTGTTTAGCTCTCTTTTAAAAACTACACTTAGAGCACCTTCCTGGCTCATTGGTAGAGCATGTGAGTCTTGATCTTGAGATTGTGAGCTTGAGCCCCACGTTGGGTATAGACATTGATTAAAAATAAAACCATAAAAATGTAAATAAATAAAATGATAAAACCTTACACTTAAAAATCCAAGTGGGCTTCCAGCTGGAAAGATTTGGAACTGAAGAGAATGTAAATCTTTGAGACACAAGAACTTAAGGACTCAATGCATAACCTCTCAATCCTTCACACATGTATGTATTTGTTCTTGACTGACTGAATTGTCCTCCCCAGAACTCATTTGTTGAAGTCCTAATCCCCAATATCTTAAAGTGGGACTGTATTGGAGGTAAGGCCTTTAAATAGGGAATCAACATTAAATGAGGTCATGCAGGTGGGTTTTAATCCAATATGAACAGTGTATTTATATTGTGCATAGTTTCTTAAGCCACACTGTATAATTTATAGAATAAATAATTTTTAAGTACATAAATATCTTAAAGTTTTGCTAGGTTGTGCTTCTTAACTATATAAATTTGTATTGCCAAATAATGCATTTACAAGGATTTTAATCCCTGGTCCTTTTTGTTAAACTCTCCTTTTTTGTTAATGTGATTTTTCCCCCTAATGAAATAGCAGATCTAAGTGATTTGATGAGAGGGAGAGAGCAATTGGATGCCTTTTTGGCTCTTCCTTGATTTTATATTTCCACTAAAGATCTGAGATTTTTTTTTTTTTTCAAAAATCCTCTGCATCCACACATCACATGACATTGTGGGCTCTTTCTATTACCTTCCAGGAATTATGAGTCTTTATTTCTTCTCATTTTATTCTTCATATAGTAATATAAATTTGACATAGAGGTAAGTAGGTAGAGCGAGATAGATAGATGTTGAGACTGGGACAAAAGAAAGCAAAATATTTGGTATGATATGTAATAGGAAAAACTTTTTAATTAAATATTAAGCTCCCTTTTAAAGTTCAATTATTTATGTAATTTTTTTCACAGTAAGCATACATGGAAAAGCATATCACTTTTTAAATCAACATCCTTATATTTTATTTACAAATCATTATAGAGAAAAGAGCACAAATAAGGAAATATTGTGTCAGTTGTCCCAGTTATGTAACTAAGCACACAAAGCTATATCTTTCCCACTTTTAGTTTATGTTTTTTTATAAATATAGGTTTAGTGAAACTTTATTATATATAAAAACATACTGTGCATTTCTCCTAACATGAGAAGTTTTTACTTATATGTTTTGAAAACATCACATCTTCAGTGTACTGTCATGATCATTTGACATGGATACTGCAAATATCTAATTGAAAGCCTCAATTTTCTTAAGGTAGGATAATAAATATGATCAAACCCAAAAATAAACACTGTAAAACAGAAGGTAAATTAATATTTTTAGATCACAGAAATCTGTCTGCAAATCTTTCTTTGGGTATAGGAAAGAAGGAAACCAAAATTTTTAAAAACTGAGTTAAAACAGCCAAATTGAAAATATCAGAAATTATCGTTTGGCTTCCATGAAGTTAGTTTTCTTCCTCATCTGTTTATCAAATAAAAAGGAACACTCATGAATTAGTTCTTAATATATATTTAAATCATTAGTATTTGTGGAAAAATTGATAAAAATCTTTCAGGATTTAGTTTTAATTAGAATTAAATAACATTGAAGGACTAAAGTGAAATCAATAATTTAAAAAATTATTGAAAGAATAAATTTAAGAAAGGTATAGCTTATTTCCAATATTTAGTAGTTTGATACTTTAAGTTTTTGATGACTAGTCAACTTTATGAAGTGTCATTACTTTTCTTTCATGCTTTCTGGCCAAATGTCTAAACTAGCATTTCCTATGTTGTGCCATGGTATCTCTTTAACAGATTGGGGATAATTCAGGGGTATTGTAGAAGGATAATTGTAGACAATGTATTATATTTTTTGTGTCTATGAAGAGCAAATGCTTTAGTAAATGACAAGGCTCTTACACTTGCAACTAAAATTTATTTAGATAATTTAAATATTAAATAAAATATAACTGAATAACTCGTGAGTTTAAAGTAGGTCTGGATTGTGGTAGTAATTATTAATATTATTCTATGAATTTTTTCAACAAATACTAACTGTCCATAATATTTGAGGCAATACTTTACAGTACAAAGAGGTGAGTTAAAGAGTGTCTTCAACTTGAAGAAATGCCTTTGTTGATCAAAGTTGAATCAATACATTCTTCATGTGTACGTCTGTGTTTGCCAACTTCTCCTCATGATGTTTCTTTCTCTTTGACTCTTAAATATATCCTAGTTGTAAAAATTTTGTAATAGAATATAAAACCAATTGGCAAAGAGAAATGAAGGCAAATTTTGCAATGGAAAGCATAATTAAATGCCTTTGAAGCCATTTACATTGATGAGATTACACTGGTTTTTGATCAATCACTTTTTTGAAACCCAGTGGTCTTCTGGGGATAAAATACTTGCAACATTACTGAGTTGAAATATAAAGAGTTGAAATTTTGGCATTTGCTACAAAGTATTGGTGGTCATGACCATGATTATTTTCCATATTCAAGGCAAGCTAATGCAAAACAAATGTTTACATTTTTATTCAGGGAAAAACTTGGCAGTTGATAAGAATGAATAATGAGAAATGAGATCTGAAATTGAATACTTCAAAAGATCATGTCACTATAGTCAAAATAAAACTAAAAATAGAAAAAACAGTTATTTACTTCTTTTGAGAAAATAATCCCCTTCTGGTACTGTGTTCATGGTTCTAAACATGTATATTAATTACACCTGCTTATAGAGTTATATCACCCAGTGATTGACTACAGAAAAAATTGGTAATGTGCATACACATGTATCTGTACACTATTAGTGTGATGGTTTCAATGATGTCTGGGTAAATATTTGAACTCCTAGTACTTAAATGAGTTAGGTTCTTTTCCACTGCTGAATTGTAAATAATTGTAAACAAGTTTTCCTAGTATAGGATTATGTCTCTTAGCTGTTCAGAACCACATTTGAACCCAACAGGATGTGTGTGTGTATCTATCTACACACACATATATATAGTATGCATATATTTATTGATAAATACATATATAAATATATAAAAGTGTAAAAATGACTCCTATGTTTGTGGGGCCTGGCAAGTCCAAAATTTTCAAGGAAGATTAACAAGAGAGAGATCCTGGAAAATATTAATGATGTATCTTAATCCCAAAGACAGAATTACTTCGTCCTCCGAGAAGGTTAGGCTTTGTTTCATTAAGGTCCTCAATCGATTGGATGAGGCCCATCCGTGTTATGGAAGACAATCTGCTTTACTCAAATTCTACTGATTTAAATTCTACTCTCTTCCAGAAAATATCTTCAAAGTGACATGCACTCTGGCCTTTGGTTAGACCACCTCATACCTGGATGTGGTGGCCTAACTAAATCGGTACACAAAAGCAACCACCACAATGGCTGGCTAATCTCCTAACTTCTGGGTTTCAAATGCAAACAGAGAAAAGAAAACTATTTTGGTGAAGTAACTATATTTATCCAATAAATTTTCTTGACATCGCCTTGGATACTTTTGCTAGGATAAAGAATGTTTGAGATAGTTTTTATAGTTACAATATTTGTGGAGTGCTGCAAGGTGAAAAACAGACATACACAGTTTGTTTTTTCTTCATGAATTGGTTGCTAACCATTTAGCATTTACTCATAATCCATAAACATGGTAGTCAAATTCCACATTTTTAGAAGGTATTTCCTAAACTAGCCTGGAAGATATGGTATGACCAAATTTAACATACATGGTTTTGACCATCTATTCATACTAGAATTGACATTGAGCCTAGAATGGTGTGACAAACAGTAAATACTTTTGATTTGTAAGAACAAAAGTGGAAATTAAAGCATCATCAAATGGGTGCAACATGATTCAAGCCTGCATTCTTGGATGGAGCATCTACAATATTACATTATTATGCAAATTAGGGGTTGCTGTCACATTTTCCTCTTATTTTCAAGTTTTGCTTTCATTGCCATATTTCTGTATATTTAGAGTATATCCTTTGATTAATTTTCTCCAAATGCTTGTCCTTCTTTCACTTTTTTCCCAGATTAAAAAAAAAAACTTTTTTTCCGATGCATTTCAAATAAAACATACTACCTCAATTGATTCTGAAATGCACTTTATACAAATGGAATCAAATGGAGTAGTTAAGCAAAAACATGGGACCCTTCTTTAAGTATATGGTAGATATTTTAAGAGCTTTCAAATACTCAATTACTGCGTTGTTAACTGTGAATTGTGGCCAGAGAAAAAAGAAATGCGAACAAACATCTAGTCTGATGAAAGCTATTTCTATTCATTAAGAAATCCTCTGAAATGTTTTTTCCCAAGACCAGTGTACTCCTGACAGTACAGCTAACAAATTGTATATTCCTCACCATTTATTTTCATGAACTTAATTGACCATTTTAGGAAAGAAATGGCCCTTTATGATAACAACAAGATAAAAGCTGGTAATTGACTGAAATGCTTGAGTACAGCTAGCTAAAACCACTTTCCACTAATGGAGACCTGAATGAAAGGCATGAAAGTTTCAGCCAATTGCAGAGAAGGTCAGAAGATTTTTTTTTACCTTCTTTTTTTGAAATGCATAAGAAAACAAAATGTTTTGATGATGCATCAACTTTAAAAAGGTATAAAAGAAAAGAGATCACATCAAAAATTGTTTTGTAGAGCAACTTATTATCATACACCATGCATGATGTATTATGGAAAATTGATATTATTTTAAAAGCTTTTTTTCAGTATTATGCTGTCAGCCCAAGGTTATTTCATGTGAATAAGACCAAGAGGATTCATTAATATTTTCAGAAGTTGGTAACAAAAAATATTTTAGGAAACAAATGTTTGATAATCTAAATTATTGAAGCTTTTAAAAGCTCATAAATGATTAAAGATTTTATATTTATCGACCAAAGAGTATTTGGCAAAATGATTAAAGTAAATTTTATAATTATTTGTATAAATTTATCTTAAAATAACAGAATTCCCATGCATGTTATTACACAGTTTAATTTTTATATTCATCTATTTATTTTTAAATGTAGTAAAGCTGGTAAAGTCCCTCAGCAAGGATAAAGATATTTAATAGTTTATATCTATTTATGATTTTACTTTTCCATCTAGTCATTTAACAGGGACCTTATCTATTTATTATTAGTATAAATTAATTGCATAAATTGAGTACCCAAATCATTAGTCCCGTCACAAAGTCACTCAAAGGTACACATGAATTTATATCCCGCTAATCATTTTAAATGGGCATTCTCAATGAATCACAAGAAACTAGAATTATTCTGCCTTGTTATTTTATAGAAACCTTAAATGAGGGTATGTTGCTTTATTAACAAAAAGAGGTTTTCTTAAAATGTATGTGCCTATGAAGAAAAATGTAAAAAAATAGTAATAGAAAATACTAACGCCTGTTGATTTACCACATCCTCTAGATAAAACACTGCTTTTTGTAACTAGTCAGATGTCCTTCCCTAGACCCCAAGGATAATCCATGTCTTATGAAAGGCATTAAATAGTGAACACTTTTTTTTTTTTTTTAATCATCCTCTATCAACTTGTTTTCCTTTCTACTTTCCAAAGTTAAAACTAAGGAGTCTACCTGCAATGAACACTTGTGTTCCCCTTCATTCTTCCCTAAAACAAGTCACTTGTCAGGAAACAGATTTTTCTGCTTTCTCGAACTTTGCCATTTTCATTTTAAAATCCACTGGATCCTCTCGTAACTGCACTTAGAGAAAATTTCGCAGTACTTTACCAGTTATACAGTTCCTGGTAGTTTATTCTATCCTGGTTGTTGGAAATAATCCTGTTAGACAACTTTGACCTTTTCTTTTTTGTGTTTCCATAGTGGGTCCAGGCTATGCTTCCACTTTCTTCTTGATAGTGACTAATGCCATGTACCCATAAATCCAGATCATCTGTTATATTTTTCACTGATTCTGTATTTCAACTATTACCCTAAAGTGAATGATTGTTCTTTTATATACCACCAGGCCTCATGGGTTCCAGTTAGGCTGTCTACTGGAAAAACTCACACAAGTATGTTTATATTTTCATAAATAATCTAAAAAACTAACCTCATTTTTCCCCTTCCAAAACAAGTCAGTGTTTCTTTTAATCATCCATGAAATTGGACTTACCTTGAGTTTTTGAGCCCAATATTTTTCAGTCACTTAAATTCCATCAGTAAGATGACACAAAGCTCCTTTCATGTATTAATGTTATTTGACAACTATTAGTTTCACCTCATACCTGCTACTCGTCCTTCCATGTTTTATCAAGTGAGTAAACTGAGCTTGAGAAAGATGAAACTTCTTTCAAGTTACTATGTGGAATTCCTAATCCATTATTGATGATAAATGTGAAATCAAGAGGGACAATAGTAAGCTGCCTTATATAGACGGTTGTAAATATTCAAAAATTGATTAAGGCTAGGAAAATAGGAAAGCTATAAGATGATAAGAACATGGACTAGGTAAATGACAATGTAAGGAAGAAATTAAATAACATTAAGAAGTTTGAATTAGTAGAATTATTTCACTGAATTTACGCTAGTGCCTGTATTTGCAATTTTCTTCCTTTAGTTTTGATTAGTGTCTTGATCTTTTGAAGTATTCAACTTTGTATCTGATTTCTCATTTATTCACTCTCCCGTCAGCTGCCAAAATAATTTTAAAGTTTGATGAGATATGTAAAATCCCTGTGGCAAATTCCACAGGAAGATACTTCTTACTGAGTATTCACTAGAAGAATTATGTATAGAGTTTGCCCAATTATGGTGACTCATAGAGTGAGGGAAGAGGAAACTAAAGAAAAAGCTAAGCTGAATAATCTCAGAAATATGGTGCTGTGTAAGTTAATGATTAATACATTCCTCTTTAACTTCTTTTGTAGACTTAAGTGATGCTTTCTGGCACCCCATCCTTATCCTCAGCACTGCCTGACTCAAAGGTTAGGGCGGTCCTGCAAATATGCCAAACCTTCTATCTTCATCTTTTATAATCTCCCACAATGAATGCTTTTACTCAGAGCTCTGACTTTATTTACAATTTTTGTCAATTGTATAAATTGATAGTTTCTTACATCTAGTTCTTAGAGAGTGCAGCTAACTTTAGAACTGCCTGATTTAAGTATATACTCATTCAAAAGCTTCAGCTGGAAGAATTTTAATACAATCAAGTCTATATTTAAATTGAAGTCTTTCTCTCTTATTGAGCTTTTCCAGCAAGCGAGTCCTGATATCAAGGACTTCGTGGAGGTTTCTAAGTTTACATTGACCATTCTGGCAATGTCACGGTGATTACAGTAGTTTACTAGGGCTGGCATAACAAAATAGCACAGATTGAATGGCTGAAACAACAGAAATTTGTTTACAGTTCTGGTGGCTAGAAAGCCAAGATCAAGGTATTGGCAGATTTAGTTTCTTAGGAGGTTTTCCTAAGAAAACCTTGGCTTGCAGATGGCTGTCTCCTTGCAGTGCCCTCACGTGGTCTTTTCTGTGCGTGCATTCCTGCTGTCTTGTCTCTTTAGGTGTCAGAGCTTCCTCTTCTTGAGTCAGATTAAATTAGAGCCTACCTTAATAGCCTCATTTTTTAACCTAAATCACTTTTTAAAAGATCTTCTCTTCCAAGCATTTATGTTCTGAGGTACTGGGGGTTAGGGCTTTGACTGAATTTTGAGGGATACATTTGAGCCCTTAACACTCCATACTCTGGGCCCCCAAAATTCATGTCCTTCTCACGTGCAAATGATCTCCATGCCAGTAAAGCCAAAGGTCTTGACCCACTCCACCATCAATCCTAAGTCCCAAATCTCATCTAAATTAAAATGTAGTTGAGTCTGAAAATACGATTCATTCTTCCTCATCATTCCTTTCCAACTGTGAACCTGGGAAATGAGACAAGTTATTTGCTTCCAAAATACACTGGTAGCACTGGCGTAAGATAGATGTTTCCATTCCAAAGGGAAGAAATTGGAAGGGAAAAAAAGGGTCACAGGAACCAAGCAAATCCAAAACCTAGCAGGGTGACTTCTGTAGACTTTAAGGATGGAGAATAATTTTTTTTTTTTTTTTTTTTTTTGTCTCGGTGGTCTGTCTTCTGAGCCACCAGCATTGGTGCCTCCGCTTCCAAACCCAGTGGGGCTGTAGTAGGAATCTTCCTTCATTTTGTCCCATCTCTGTCCCCTTTTGTACAAACTGACAGGGTTTCCACTGGTACTGATAGAACTCTAGCTCTGTTTTTGGTTTCTGATTAGATGGCTGGTTAAATCATGAGTCCTATACATAATCTCTTTATCAACTGATCATACAGGCACAATCTTGGTGCTTTCACCAGAACATGCTTTCTTATTTTTTTGCAATAAGCATCAGTTGAGAATTTTTCAAATCTTAAAGTTGGGCTCCCTTGTGCTTAACAGTTTCTTAGGTTCATAACTCTCCTCTCACATTTTACTATAAAGGTGAAGAGAAACCAGGCTGAACATTCAACACATTCTAAATTCTTAGCTAAATATCCAACTGCATCTCTTACAAGTTATACCTTCCGCATAACACGTAAGCACAATTCAGTTCATTGCTACTTTTTGACAAAGATCACCTTTCCAGCAATGTCCAATAACATAATCCTTATTTCCAGCTGAGATTTTGCCGGAAACACCTTTACCACCAATTTTTTCTACTAATGGTCTTTGTAAACAATCTAAGCTTTGTCTATCGTGCACCTCAAAACTCTTCCAGCATCTACGTATCAATTCCAAAGCCTCTTTTCGCATATTTTGATGTTTGTTGTAGCAGCACCCCAGTTCCTGGTATGCAAAATCTGTATTCAGGTTTTCCAGAGAAACAGAACCGACAGGATATGCATGGTGTGTGTATGTATATATACGTACACGTATACCCACACATATGTGGAAAGTGAGATACTGAGATTTATTTAAGGAATTGAGTCATGAGAATGTGTGGGTATAATAAATCCAAAACCCGGAGGGGAGGTTGGCAAGAAGGGGACCCAGGGAAGAGATAGTTTGAGACCAAAGACCCTTTGAGGGCACAACTTGATTCTCAGAGGACGTCAGTCTTTGTTTTATTGAGGCCTTCACTTGATTCTATGAGGCACCCGTGCCCATATCATGAAGGGTGATCTGCTTTACATACTTAAATATTAAGCTCATCCAAAAAACACCTTTATAGAAACCTCTATAATGATGATTGTACAAATATTCAGGAAACATGGCAAGGCCCTATTAACATATACAACTAACCATCACAATTATGCTGCTTTTTAAGTTTGTAATACTTATTTGATAACATTTAGTTTGACCTTTAACTCTAGAAGTACATTGAATTGATGTCCTTGAGCTTCCTTAATTAGTACAAGCCTATACATAGAACTACAAAAATTGTGTCCCAAACATAAGCCGAGCCACAGTCACAGTCGTACCAACTTGATTAGTTAATAGTATCTGCTTTCATTTCATTTTATTCCAGCCCAGGCTATGTCAAACCCTGCACAGAGAAATCATCAAGTAATTTTTATCATGATATTTTTACGATCAGTCTGAAATTTACATTTAGCTAATTTGGCTGTGGGATATGTGGATAATTAAGTGAACAGACCACATAGTTCTGCTTTCTTCTCTTTTTATTCAATTTTAAATTTATATATTTTGCATCTACAGACAATCATGTATATGTAGGGTTTTTTTAATACAGGCACTTGTCTACTAAATTGAAGTACATAAAAGCACACATGAACAATAAAAGAGGCCTTATTTGTTTCCAGGTTATCTTACATACCATTTATTGATTAGTATACAAATAGGCAATTGTAGTACTTTGTTGGGGAAGATACCAGTTCAAGGAGAACTGACTTAACAAAGAGCTATAAAACAAAGCATGGGCTATACAGATAATGATATTTCACATAATTTGACTTCACATATAATTCTTGTTTACAATGAAATAGGACAATAGAACAGTATCTTGGTGATTTCGGATTCTTAAAGTGTTGTACCAACAAGATCTGTATTTGTGTGTACTGCATCTAAATAGTATGTCCGTACTTTGTATTGTCTCATAATTTTATAGTGTCAAATGATGCTGATGTACCTCTTGATAAAACCTGTCAGAATAAGTGAGCATATGTAATCAAATCACTCTAGGTAAAAGTGATGCCAATCTCATCTAAACCTTTTCTTCCCTTTGCTTTTTTTTTTGCTTTTTTTTTTTCTTTTTTAACCCCTGAAAGACCTCAATTTTACTTCACTTAGAATATCATACATAAGTGGAGGACTATTAGAGGATTTCAAGTATAATATTTGCAAATAGACAGTGGTGTCTGACATGGAGAGTGTTGCAAGATGTGCCTACATCTTTGGAAGTTCAACTAATCTGTTGAATTATCTTTTATTATCTCTGGAGCATATTGTCTTTTGTTGCCTGAGATCTTTTGTGAACAGATACTAACAAAGGAAAACAAGCTAACACCTTGAGAAATTATATCTGACATGTTTTCTCTGATTTTCTGCATTGATAATAGCCCTGCATCAGACACAATGAATATCAAAACATGCTATAGGTATTTCCATGTAAGTTTCAGTAGAAGAGACATGTAATTTATTTTCCTATTATACAAATTAAATACTCCCATATAGTATCACAGAAAGCATGTCCTTAGGGGAGAAGATTTGAAATAAAATTTATGCTCATTGGAAGAGCCACTTGTTTCAATGATTATATGTTATTTTCATGGCAGTACTATAGGAGAATTGCTAACATGGAGTAAATTTTATAGGTTTAAGAGGAAAAGGAAATAGTGAGGCATCTGGAAACCAAAGGTTCAGAGGGGAGATTGCTGCAATATGTTATTTTTGTTTAGCAAAATGATACAGAAATTGTATGGCCCTATCTATACTTAGCTGTTAAACTGTCCAGAGATAAAAAACAAGGCTAAAATGTTTTTAAGTCTTATAACCATAGTAGACATTTTAACAAAGGGAAGATTAAACTTATCGATACCTGTAAAAATGTACAATTACCATTTTCCTGATTTGCCTGTTACATAATAATCAGAAAATTTACATTTTAAGGTAAGCATAAGTTTCTCGAGGACAGGAATTCATCTCTGCTTGTATATATTAATTTCTCACAACATTTTGTAAACTGCCAGGCATGTGAAAATTAATCAATATATATCTGCCTATGGATTAACATTTGAATAGATAATTCTAAATCAGCAGAGTTTCCGTTTTCAACAGAAATACAGAAAGGAAAATCACAAGTTATATAAAAAGAAATCCAAGGATGATATTTAACATTTGAAAGGATTCCATTAAATAGGACATTCAATAGTACATTACTAAGGGAAATTACTTAGCATATTTATTTAGGTATAGTTGTATGTCTAATTTGCAATAATCATATCATCATGTCTGAGATGGTGATTTTGGATTTTTTCCCCCAAAAGAAAAAAAAAAAAAAAATCTATGCTTTGTTCCTGATGAAAACAGTAAAACAAAATTCTAGGGTAAAATGTCACTGTCAGCACTGGTCCTAAAATCTGCTTCCATATCAACTACATAGATAAAATTTGAGTGAGGCACAATTTATAATTAAAATTGGTGTAGCCACGATGAAAAACAAAACAAAGATGTGATCAGCAGAAACACAGGCAGTCTGGGACTGAAACAAAGGAACTTTTGGGGGTTGCAGGTAGCAAGTAGTCTTAGACCTTAGGGAATTTGACGCCTGGGGGCTAATTGAGATTAAGTTATCCCAGCTGGTAGATGATCACAATCTATGTGAGGAGTTAGGAATATCTGGAGGAAAAAAAAGTAACACCATAAAAAGTGTACCCATTCATCGTGGTTGGAATACTTAGGGTAGTGGGAAATCAACAGAGAAGCCTTGCAGTGTAGGTAGCCAAGGCTGGTGACTGAACTTCTAATATACTAAATATCATCTTACACAAGAAACTCTTACTGGCTAATAACCAAAAACATTTAAAATTAAAAAAAAAAAAAAAAAAAAAGGAAAAACAACCTTTGCATTTGAACTTTGGACCTAATATTGTGTTCATAAAACCTTGACAGGAGAAAGACAAAAACAACAAAACTATGATGATAATAAAACCTCCCAGCACAGAGGAGTGTGCACTGGCCCTGACTGCCCTTTGCTCCAGATAACCCTTCCTAGGATGTGTGCACCTACCCACTTTGTGGGCTCTAGAGAGTGTGTCCTTCTGGAGCAAAGAGCAAGAAGGCAGAGTCTGCTTCTGTAAGCCCATGGATCCTTTCCTGGACTGCTAACCATCACAACTGCAGCCATCTGTTTGGGCCCATCGATCATTGCCCTGAAACTCTGTGGATGCTGGGAGAACTGATGCAAATATGCCGATAACGATGAAATTTGTTACGCCTTTGACTCAAGCCTTCTGTGTTCAGTCAGCATCCGTGAAGCTGTAGCAGGCTAATTTGTTAGATGGCAAATACAGACCTAAGCAACACCACGGTGAATTTCCTGGCTTTTAATTTTGCCTTATACATTCCCAACAGGGTACTGGAGAAGCCTGCAATCTAGAATTGTCAGAGTATACAGACAAAAAAAAAAAAAAAAAAAAAAAAGCCTCAACAAACACATACTCTGTCTAAACAAAAACAAGAAAAGGACATCCAAGCCAGACAAAATATGTAGGCCGTTGCTACTCCAGCCAGACAACAGCAAATGCTGTGGTCCCACTCCCAGCCGTGTGGCAAAGGCTGAGTGGGAAGACACAGGCTTTCATGCAAGGGCCAGGGAGGCACCCTGACTTCCTGCCAGGGTATTATAACATGATACCAAACATGTCAGAGTTTCCCTGAGAAAGTACTCCTCAAACTCAGACCCAGGAAGACCTCAAATGGAGTTTAAGAAAGACAATAAATAGATAGCAACACTGAAATGACAGAGGTGAGAATTCTCTGACAAATATTTTAAAGAAGCATCATAAAAATATTTGAATAAGTGATTATACACACGCATTTAAAAATAAAAACAAAAGAAGTAAGCAGAGAAATGTCAGGGGGGGAAAACAACAGATGGAATGGAGAGCCAAATATAAAGCTTGGTAACAAAACTGTAAGAACCGAAACACACAAAACACTTGAATAGATGGTTTCAACATTAAAAGGGAGAGGACAGAAGAAATAATCACTGAATTTGAAAATAGGATAATGGAGCAATAAGTAGAGAAACTGCAGACACGTTTCTATAGAACATGTGGGAATATATAACAAATATTAGTGATTGTGTCACTAGAATTTGAGAAGGGCTGACAAAAACCTACTCAAATAAATAATGGCTGAAAACTCAGCAAATTTTGCAGAAGATACGCACCTACCAATTCAAGAACCTGATCCAATCCAAACAGGAAAACTGTAAATACACAAGGCATATGTCACAAACTTCTAAAGAGAAAAACATACAAATCTTGACAGTAGTGAGCGAGAAAAGGTGTCTTCCTAAAGATGATAAAAACAAATAATGACAGAATGTCATCAGAAATGCTAGAGGCCAGAAGAAATGGTCATAGCATTTTGTAAGTGGTAAAAGAAACGTCAACCCTAAATGGAGTAAAAGTATCATCAGGAATTAAGGAGAAATGGAGACATCCTCAGATGGGAGAAAAATTAACCTAATCTGTTACCAGCAGACCTCTTCTAAAAGAAATGTTAAGGAGTGTTGTAAACAAGAAAAAAAAAAAATAGCAACGAAGTAACCATGGAGTATCATGAAGGAAAAATAAGGTGGTAAGCAAAAGTATGGGTTAAAAAAAAAATTTGATTTTCTTTTTCTTCTTGATTCTCCCAAACTATGTTTGATGGTCAAAGTAAAAATTATAAAACAAACGTTTGAGTTTCTCGGTTTACATAACAGACATACCTAAGACCATTCATTGAAAGTGGGAGAGGATGAAGGGACATAGAGGGGGTAGTGTTTGTGCCCTTAAATTGCTATACTGATACCAGTAGACCATGATAAATTGTGTATCTAGTACCTAGAATAACTACTCAACTGCATACACACTCAAAAAAAAAATCATATGACGGGGATAAAAGGCACAGCAAAGGGAATATAGTCAGTGGTATTGTAATAGCCTTGTGCGGTGACAGATGGGGGCTACCCTTGTGGTGAGCGCAGCATAATGTATAGACCTGTCAAATCAGTATGTTGTACACCTGAAACTAATGTAATGTATGTCAACTGTACTTCAATTAAATAATAACCCACTCAGCAGGAATCCAAAAGGAAGTTAAAAAAATAAAAATGACCCATAGAAAGGCAGGCAAAACGAAGGAGAAAGAAAACAGAAAAAATAACAGTAAAACAGCAGACTTAGGCTCACATGTATCAACATTACATTATAGGTACATGGTCTCCCTACACTAATTAAAAGACTGATAAAGGCAGCAGAGATTAAAAAAGTAACCTCCCAAATTAATGCTGCCTATAGGAACATCACTTCAGGTATAATGATATAAACAAGATGGAAAAAAGAGATCATGAAAATATTAAATCAGAAGGGGCTTCATGGATAATCAGATAAAGTAGGCTTCAAAACAAAGAATTGCCTTAGAGGACACTATACAATAATAAAAGGATAATAATAGCTCTGATTCTACATAATGTTTTCAGAAAATTCAAGAAGGGGAACACTACTCAGTTCATTTTGTTAAGACTGTATTACTCTGATGTCAAAAAAAAAAAAGGAGAACTGTTCTGTCACTCATGAATATAGATCAATACCTCTTATGCAAAAATCTTTAACAGCAAATAACAGTCAACGGTTCTATAGCATGACTGAGTGGGGTTTGTTTCAGTGATGCATGGCTAGTTACATATTGAAAAATCAATTAATGTAACCCACCATATTAGGAGGGAAAAAAAAGAAAATTATCAATGCAGGCAAAGGAATGCAGAAAAAACAAATTTCACCTCTCATACTTGTAACCTGTTCAGAAAAATAGGAATCTGTGACATCTCAATGTCATACATAGTGATGGAAACTCTAGCCACTGCAATAAAGCAAGAATGAGAATAAAACACACACTGTAAAGAAAGAAATACTGTCCTTATTTGAGGATGATCTATTTGTCTAATCAGAAAATCTTACAGAATCTATAAAAACAAACTCCTATAACTACTTAAAGCAAGTTTTAGCTGTAACTAAAAAAGTCAATTAAATTTCATTCATTGTTCAATGCACACGTGGGCATTGGAATGCAAAATTAACATAACTCCTAAATGGTGAAAAAATTAGATGTATACCTAATAAAACTTGTACGGGACTTATATGCTAAAAACAGCACTTAAAAACAAAAATTGAAGTAGATCTAAAAATACAGAGATATGGCATGTTTATGGGTTAAAATACTCAATGTAGTAATGATACCAGTCCTACCCAAATTATTGTATACATTTAACAGAATTCCTAACAATATCTCAACAAGATGTTTTTGAGCTATAGACAAAAATATTCTAAAATTTATGTGAAAAGTCAAACTGGAATACTTGTCAATTTTGAAAATGAATAAAGTTAGAGGGAATCAGTCTACCCAGTTCAAGGATTATGATATAGCTGTGTTAATCAAGGACATATAGTGTTGGTGGAGTGATAAGGACACAAATCCATGGTATAGAACAAAAAACCCAGACAAAGATCCATGCATATACCCTCAACTGATATTTTGACAAAGCTGGAAAGGCAATTTAATGGAGGAAAGAGCTTTTTAGGAAATGATATGGGAGTAATTGGACATATATGGTCAAAAAAAAAAAAAAAACACAAAAAAAAACAACCAACCCCAACCTAAGTCTCATGTGTTATACAACAATTAAATAAAAAGTCATGTACTTAAATATAAAATATGGGACCATAAAACTTTTAGGAAAAATAATTGGGGATCTAGAACTAAGCAAAGAGTACTTGGGGTTGACATCAAAAGCATAATCCATGAAAGGAAAAAAGTAATAAATTGGACTTCATCAAATTTAAGAACTTTTATTCTGATAAAGAGCCCATTAAGTGGATCTATCTAAAAAATTATCTACAGACTTGGAAAAAATATGTGTAAGCCACAAGTCCAAGAAAAGATCCTCATCTATAGTATGTAAACAAACAAAAAAACACCTCAAACACCTGTAAAACACAAGGAAATGGATAGACATAAGACATGGATAGACGTTTCACCAAAGGAGAAAAACACAGAATAAGCACATGAAAGATTTTGAATACCTTTAGCCATTAGTAAATACAAGTTAAAATCACAATGAGATACACATCTGTCCGAAAAGCTAACTAAAAAGTAGTGATAAGACCAAATGCTGATGAAAATTTATAGGAACTGAAACACTTATACATTGGTGAGCAGAATGTAAATGGTAGAGCCACTTAGAAAACAGTCTGGAAGTTTCTTTAAATGCTAAACGTGCAGCTAATATATGGCCCTGAAATTTCACTCAGAAAAAAATGAGAACATATATTCACACAAACACTTACACATGTATTTATAGATGCTTTATTCATAACAGTTAAAAAAAAAAGGAAACAATTCAGACTTCATCAGGTGAGAAGGGAAACCAACTGTGGCACATCCCGACCCTGGAATATTATTCAGCAATAAAAAGGAACAAACTATTGACACATGCAATAACCTGCTTAAATTCTCAGAAAATTACACAGTAAAATCCCAATAGTTTACATCGTATCTGATTCCGTGTGTACAACATTTCTGAAATGACAGCATTATGAAAATAGGTGGTAGATTAGTGGTTGCTTGGGGTTAATGAGGTATGAGACTTAGAATGAAGTAGTTGTGGTTATAAAAGTGCAAACTAATTGACCCTGTGGTGATGGAAATCTTCTTTACCTTCACTCTATCAACATCCGTATCTTGGTTACGATATTGTACTATAGTTTTGGAGCAAAAGAGAATTGGGTAGTTGTACTTGGTATCTCTCTGTATTATTTCTTATATTTGCATTTGAATCTAGAATTATCTAAAAATGTAAAGAATAATTTTAGAAAAACAATATCAACTTTTGTGCAAATGAAAAGTAGTTCGGGGAGTCGGTTTGATAATTCAAGGGCCTTAGGATAATTTCATCGAATTACCACACTCTTAGATTTACATTGAGCAGACTTATTAGAACATTTGACTATTTATGAAGATTCATTGTCTATTTAGCTGCCTGACAGGATCCCAGATTAGATTTAACTTACTAAAGAAAATGTAGAATCATCATCACCATATTGCATTTGGTTTTTGTGTTGTTGTTGCTGTTATTGTTTTTACCATCGTTGCATTATATAGGGAATTATGCAAAGACTTTATTGTAATTAAGAAGAGTAATTCACCCTAAGCTAAAATTTTTTCATGGCTATTTATTGATTATATTGCTGATTTTAGGCATGCATGTGGGAAGAGGCACGGTTATCAGCTTTGCCCCTCGTAACAAACATTCTAAATCAAAATATAAATGTGTGACTTAGAATATATTCCTGCAGTACTAGTATCCTACTGCGGCTAAAAATATCTTTATGAAACCCCTACAACATACCTGCCTCAATTTGGGCATTGAATTTAAAATTTTTGTCATGATTTTTACTTCATCTAAGTGTTTTTTTGTTTTGTTATTTTTGTTGTTGTTTTGTTTTTGTTTTTTTTTTTGAGTATAGTACAGTATGAAATAGTGGGGATTCACTAAATTCACTACTTGGGCATCAATATTGAAATTCACCCCCTCCCAATACCAAAAAATAAAATGAGGAAGATAATACAATGCTTATCTCACAATGCAACAGTTAGAAATCAGGTGGAAAATGCATGGGAAGATACTTTTTAAAAATCATAACTTGCTCCATTCCCATTTTCATGTACCACTAGTATTTTCTCACTGTTTAAAGTGCTCACTTAGGTGCCTGATACTTTAATCAGACTGTGGCAAGGTTGGTGTTTTATTTTATCTGTATTTCAGATCCCTAGCAGTCTGTGCACCACAACTAGTTCTCTAATTGTTGAATGAATAAATAAATAAATGCAGAGATAAATTAATTTGATTTTAAAAAGCTCCAAATTGTTTGCTTATAACCAACTTGACTTTGAAGCACATAAAAAGTACTTTTTAACTTAGATCCTGACCCAAAGCCCACCTCGTACTTTTATTTTTTCCTTAGCAAAAGGAATTTAATTCACAAGGTTTATATGTGAAATCAATTTTGAGCAGTATCTCTTTCCAGTGAACAGTGCAGTATATCATGTGAAGGGCATTTTCAATCATTTCACTCTCGCCTTAACCCTCACTGTCACCCCTAACCTGAGTCACTATGAACTTAGTCTGGGCTTTTTTTTCCCCCCTGTAAGAGGATTGACCTGTAAGAATCACATATTTTTCTCAGGGTTGGAGGTGAACACTTTATTCATCAGGCAGTTTAACAGATTCTTTTTCAAGTTACTTCCAAGTGCCTACCTTCAACAAATGGTCTTAGAAATGATGTTCAAAATAAACTCAATAGTTCACTTTGGACCCATTTCCAGTCCTATTCCAAGAAAAGGATTTATTGACTTGATGTGTGAGCTCAGGTACTCTGCATCTTGGTGGATGGGATAGGACAGTAAATCTCTGTGAAGACTAAAGGGGCAGGGGAGCAGGGGTAGGCAAGGAGAGCCCATTGACTGCAAGCAGGTCTGACACCTGCGAGGGAAGACAGCAAGGACAGGTCAGTTCAACAGCCTGAGGCAGATTCCTGGGCAGTTTGCAGAAGAATTTGATGAGGTTGATGGATATTCAGCAAGCCAAAGGCCCCACAATACATCGAAATTGGCAGATGGAAGTATGGCTTTAGACCCATGTGGTTGTGGGCTCTGAGAGGTGGCGACTGGGACTGGGAATCTACTATGCTTTCTGCAGCAGGCTCTCTGACAACTACATTTTCATGGCTGTGACATGTGGGTCTGAGCAGAGTATATGGCATGGTGCCTTCTAGATAATTAATTTTGACAATCATTACAGCATTTTTATCCTCAAGGGAAAGAAAGCTACTTCTAATCATTTGGAGATTTAAGTGCTATTCGGTCATCCAACCGAAGAGCATCACACTTGAAGAACACAGTAATCATATCCATGCGATTTATACCAATGCTTTTAACAAAGTGTAATCAAGAAGTATTTGTTACTTGAAATATTCCTGTGTATATATTAGAGGATTTGGAATAATCAGTCATCAAAACTCAAATGTCATTCCCTCTTATATTTACATTTGTGCCCTCAATTAAAAAAAAAAAAAACACACTAATAATTGTTCATTTAAATGGCCCCAAATCCCTAATTCAATTAAGGTCTTTCAGAGATAACAGGCCATGCCCATATTCTGACATAAATCCCATGAAATACTTATTACCTAAATTAAAGCAGTGTACACTGATGGCAAACATTGTAGTAGTAAACAATGGTTTGATTTTAGACTCAGAATTGGATGGATCTGCAGTACTTCTCCTAAGTAATTGAGTAGCTTTGATTTTGTTTCATTGTCTATTAAATAGAAAAAAAATACCACCTTCTTAAGATTTTGAAGATTATTTGAGGTACATTTGGTAAAGAATTTAATGCAGTGTTGAGCAAATAGTTAAGTGCTCAAAAAATGTATACTTGGGAGTCCAAGTATGGTTATTAGTCTTACTAAGGAAGTTAATATATCTAAAAAATTAGTCAACATTTTATTTGAATAAGCTTCTCTAATTTATGTTTTGAATTGCCAAATGGGGACGTAAATAGTGAGTATTTTATAGATTGCTGTGAGGATTATATATGAAAAAACGACCTTAACATGAATTATGTATGTATATATCTCTATTAAGCTTGTAGTATTTAACAAGCATTCATGAAATATCAGTTATGGTCATCCTTACTGTCCTTATCTTCCTCTACTTTTCTCGTTATAATCATCAATTTCCATGAGGGACAACATGGTATCACATAGCAAAATATCTACCAGTAGAAAAGGGTCATTAATATTTGTTGTATTGATGACACTGGCCCTGAGAATGAACCTAACTATTAGAATTCCCAACGAGTGAGTAACCATTTGAAAAAGGTGTATTAGAAAGTGGAATAAGAAGGCAACTGCTCTCCAACTCTTTATTGTTCTTTTCCTTTTTAGTGTAATAAAAAAATAAAATCATATGACATAAGTTGGAAACAAAACAACAACAAAAAAAACAACCAAACAGAAGATCAAGATAGACCTGAGTGGAGTCTTGATATGTTGCACTTGGTGTTAGCTTATTGTATTGCCAATTGTCAATTTTCCTTTACTTCAGAAGGGATAACAGCATAAGAAAAAAAAAAAAAACAAAAACCCTCATCGAATTGAAACAGCATTGAGAGAAGGAAGTAATGAATTATCAATTTGAGGTGGCCTGAGAGAAATTAAAATATTTAAAGTAATGAAATTCCAACGAAGAGAAAATAAAAGCCTTTAATATATATACCAAGGCACAGCTCCTCTGGCACATTTGATATAATTACCATAAATTTTAATATGGAGTTATTAGTAATAGTACAGTTCATAAATAGGAAGGTATGTAATATAAACATGTATTCACATTTTTTCTTCTTTGACATCTGATGTCACTGTAGCGTGATAGGATGGAGAGACAGAGGAAATTCTGGTACCCAGGAATACCTTGAGTGAAAATATTTTAGTGCAAAGTAAAAACCATAAAATTCACTGTACACATAATTTTACCTATTGAAAGGTATCTCATTCTTATATTGCAATGAAATAGACAAAAGAAAATGCTATTTTAATAAATGCAGGATCCAAATTTATTATAAGGGATGTACATGTGTGTGGATTCAATAATCATATTTGCTATTTTAACTCCTTAAGTGAAGCCATTTTCTCATGATCAACTGTTAGTGATAGCTATGATTTTTTTTTTATGTGAGTGCAGTCAACTAGCCAGATTCTCCAAGCTAAATAGATCATTTAACAGTGACATTCCAGCTTTATCTTACTTAATAGTAAAGCTTATATAGAATGTTTTTGAGAAGTGTTCTCTTATATAAAGAACTGAGTTTCTCTACTATAAAGAGAATTGGAATTCCATATTTCTTTGTTTGTATTCTCGACTAGGTTGTGGATATACTCATTGTTTTCGTTTGGTATTTGTTGCTCCATCATGTACACTGTTGATGTCCAGACTCCATTGTTAGTAAAAACCTTCCCACTAAGTATGTTTGATTTATATTAAATAAAGCTTGCACTGACTCCTTTCTACAAAGTTCATAACAAAATTGTAAGATACCTTATACTAGTTTAATTTTAATTTGGTGTGATGTTACTGAAAGAGTGATTAAGATAAACATGTACCCCTGACCCCTGTACAATACAGGGGTAAGATGTGCTGACTGCCATGCAATCAAAAATATGCATAGAACTTCCCCCTAAACTTAGCTACTTATACTCCACTGTAGGTTGGAAACCTTACCAATAGCATAAATGGTGAACACTTATTTTTATACGTATTATGTAACACATTCTTAAAAAAATTAAGCTGCAGAAAAAATGTTATTAAGAAAATCACAAGAAAATGTACTTACAGTACTACTATATTAATACTGTGAGTTTGCCGTGTGTTTACAGGATACGTTGTCTCTCATTACCTACGTCTCTATCGTCCTATATGATACAAAACATTGTAGATGTTACACATAATCTGACAATATAACTCAAAAAATAACGTGAAAAAGAAAAAATATATTTATTTACAAGTGTAAGATTTCATTCATTGATAATGATGAAGCAGCAGTATGATTGCTTTATGGGAGACTAAGGTAATCAATATGATTGCTTCATGGTAGTCTCACCTATACACTAATAAATTGTTAGAAACTCTTTATGGAATACCGTATTATAGTCATATTGATAATACAGTATTGGCAATATTGTTACATTAAAAAAAAACACTTACCTGTGATGATAGGCTGGTATGCAGTTGCTTGAATTATGAGACAGACCTACTGTATGGTAATATAATTCTTTGAAAGCAAAGTTATGAAACAGTAAGAAAATTAACAGATTAATTTTATGTTAAATCTCTCTCATCTTATGCTTAGGTAAAGATAGGCCATCCAACTCCATACAAGTCTTGCACACGATATCCTACACAATGAATACTTAGGTCATGATGATGACTCAAAAATGTCTCTTGCAGTCCTTGCTGTACAGTTACTTGATTTTTCACGCAAAGACAATTCTGTACACAAGTTGACTGACTAGAAGACATGATGATTATCTACTATTCATTAAATAGAAGTGGATCATTTTAAAGTTAGTCATATCATTGTCACCTTGAGTAGCCGAAGTGCAAGGGGAGGGGTTGATTTTGTGGCCTCAGGAATGGCGGAGCCAGAAGAGGTGGAGAACGTGGAATGGAAGGCAAGAGAGGCAGGAACACTTGGTCACACTCTACAGAAATACACTGTAATTTCTACCTGTTTGCTTTTTCTATTATTTCTCCAAATTGTTTCTCCAAAAATGTTTCTATACAGTACCAATCTCTCTTCCACCTTTTGCTTTAGTTTCGGTGCCTATAAAATAGAAGGGTCCATGTTATAAAGAGAAGTTAAAAGTAGTAGAGACAGAACACGTCTGCCATACTGTGTAATGTCAATTTGTTTTAGGTCCCTGCTGCTTCTGTTCCCCCCCCTCCCCCCCCCGCCCCATCATCTGATACTGGTCCAGAAGCATCAAGTCCATCTTCTGTTAACTCTGCTGGTGTGGTATCTCTTAACTCTTGAGTCTGTCAAAGATCACGTCTTGAAACCCTTCACTGCCAACCATTTTTGCCATATTCACAGTCCCTAAAGATTGCCTTGGTTGGCTCTGTCATAGATCATGTGAAGTTGTGCACAGTGTCTGGACACAGTCTTCTCCAGAAAAAAATTGTGCTTCAGTCTGTCTAGCTTTCGTGGCCTTTTCCCTAACTATGATGGCATCTTCAGTGGTATAATCCCTCCTTACTTTGATCAGGTTGTCTCTGTTGGGGTCCTCTTCCATGACCTTGACAAACTCTTTCCAAAGAATATCCTGCCTAATAAGCCTTAAAGGTCGTTATGACTCCTATGATCTGGAGACGTCATTTATGGGGGCCAGTAGACCACTGTGATGCCCTTGGTGTTGAACTCTTAAGGTTATGGGTGGCCAGGGGCATAGTCCAATATCAAAAGAACTTTAAACGACAGTCTCTTGCTGGAAAGGTGCTTCCTGCTCTCAGGGACAAAACATTGATGAAACCAATCCAGTAAAAGGGTTTTCATGGTCCAGGCCTTCGTGTTGTACAACAAAAGACTAGCAGCTGGTGTTTATCTATTCCTTCAAGGCTTAAGCGTTAGCAGCTTTGCAGATCAAGACAGTCTCAATCATCAACCCAACTGTATTTGCACAAAACAGTACAGTTAGCCCATCCCCACCTGCCTTAAAACCTGGTGCTTGCTTCTCTTCCTTACTACTAAATGTCCTATGTGGCTGCCCCCCCCTCCCCCCGCTGCTCCCCCAGCATCAGGTGCTTTCATCTGCATTAAAAACCTGTTAAGACAGATATCCGTTCTCTTCAGTCATTATCTTAACGGTGTCTGGAAACTCATCACCTGACTCTTGGTTGGCAGAAGCTGCTTCTGCCTTAGCTCAACACTTTTCTCCTCCTAGCTCAACATTTTTAAGCCAAACCTCTTTATAAGCTTATCAAGCCATTCTTTGCTGGCATTACATTCCCTAGCTTTAGACCCTTTACCTCCTTTTTGCTTTATGTTGTCATGTCATGACTTTGTCTTTTCTCAAATCCTGTTAGAGTATATAGGTATGTCTTCCTTTAATTTTTTTTTTAATTTATTTGAGAGACAGAGACGGAGATAGTGGCAGAGATAGCAAGAGAGAGCATGAGTGGGGAAGAGAGGGAGAAGCAGGTTCAATGAGGGACTGGATCCCAGGACTCATGACCTGAACCACTTAACCAACTAAGCCACACAGGCACTCCAGGTATGTTTTTCTTAAAGCAATCCTGCATTCATGTAAAATATGCATTTTTCAATATGAGGTGAAGTACATAATGCAAGACAATGGTTCTTATCCATAGCTTTAATTATATCAGCAAAATTCCTTTTGCAATATTATGTAACACATATTCACAGATTCCTAGGATTTGTGGGTAGAAATCTCTGCAGGTGTTACTCTGTCTACCTTACTCCAGAATCAAAATTATTTAAAATATTTTATTTATGACATTTTCATACATTTGCACTTATTGTAAGATTTTAAATAGAGCCAAGCTTGCATCAACTTATTATGTTTGTGCTGCTTTATTTTTATTTTTGATTGCATCTTTAAGAATAAAGATTATGCTACATTTTGCTTTATTCCATGTAGTATTTGGAAGAGCACAAAGCTCATTTTAGTCATCGTAGTACAGAGTTTCTCAAAATGAGTGTGTCTTCATCTCAAAATTGGATTGAGACAAGGGAATCTTAAGTTTCAGTTTTGTTGAGTTGTCATATTTTTCTTCAGTGATAACAACAATTCGATCCCATTTCTTTCTTGTATTAGGTGATGAGAAAAAAAATTTTTTAACCTAATTCCACTCCCTAGTTTTTTGGTAAAAAAAAAAAAAAAAAAAAAAAAAATTTGTATACACACACACATATAGTACTTAGGTTACTCAAGCACTATGTTTGGCACTTAAGATGTCTCTTTCAAAGAATATGCAATTGCCATATTTATTTCTATATGTAAAAACTGCAAATTTAAAATTAGTACCACTCTTCTGGTCATGTTAAGGACTATGCATTCATGTAAATATATCAAAAAATGGCTGTGTAAAACTTTGTTTCCACTACTATCTTGTACCGTTTCCCTATTCTTAGGTTATAACTTTGCTTGCATCTAATCATAAATACACTTTGAGAAAGGGAGAAAAAATATAAATTCTATAAACTCTTCTTGCATTCATGGATGATATCTTTTGTAGATTAAATACTGCAACATACTCCATGAATATTTAATTGAAATAGTTATTCTCAGTTTGACTTGGAAGGGTTTTTAATTCATTGGAATTTGGGGTTTTGATAAATGTGAGGATATTGGTAAAATTATACAAGTCGATTCCAAATTTTTAATTAAGCACTTTTAGAGGTGCCATTAGGTGCACTTACATTGCGTTAATTGAGCGTCGTTTGTTTTACATTTATCAACTCATTTGTTCCCCACATCAACCACAGAGAGAAGGCAGTAAATTGCAAGGTGTTGCTTTTCCAACTCAGAAGATCTGTTTAAAATGCAGATTCTGAGTCAGTAGTTCTGGGATCTAGAAAGCTTTTCTGCATGTCTAACAAGCTCACAAGTCACACAGATATTGTTCCTTCAGGGACCATACTTTGAAGAGCAAAGCCCTGAAAAAAACCATTAAACTCAAAGTCTGGAAATGTAAACTTTAGCCTCAGCTCTAATTTTTCAGTTGACAACCTAAAGCAAATTACTTTATCTCTGTGCTGCGTCTTTTCACTTCTAAAGTAAATGGACTTGAGTTATTATTCTGTAATTTCTTTTTATTAATTAAGAAACTACTGATCATAGAGGTAAAGGTAATTCTCAAATTCACACATGAGTGACAACTTCTGTTTTCTGACTCCAGGTTTTCTGATGTCAAGTTAAAGCTTTTCATTTTCCCATACAAGCAATAGAACTTGAACCTATTTTTTTTGAACCTATTTATATAGAGCATCATAGCTGAAAATAAGAGAAATCATGCAGAGCTATTTTACAAGATACCTTGAGAAATTTTAGTAGATTGAACTGTTATTACTTTAATGGATTTTATATTTTTCATGCTATATCAATAGTTTTCTCTCTATTTTATTTATTTCCACTATTCATTATTTTTATTCCGTAGCCCTTTCCCCTGCTTTGAAGCAACCCTTGACCAAGTGATAGCAGCACCTTTAAGCAAAGCTGTTCTTCACAGCAGTCTTACATCACTGCCAGCTGTGATTTCATTTATATTGAATCACTGTAATTCCTGAACAATTTATAAAGTTTCACAACCCTGATTTCAACTTACATTTTCATGAAGTAAAGGTACATATAGACCATATTCATCTGTATGCTTCTTCTTTCCATTTTTGTGACTAAAGTTGGGCTTGCAGATAAAACTTACTGGCACACCTTCATTGGTAGAAGCATCGTTCTAAAGCAAGTGTGGATAAAAATCTGAAAACCCTTACTTGCAGGTGTATTGCATATCTCATTGGCATTGTTGCACTTATTGCCTCCTCCAGTCCACACGACTGCATTTGGGAATGGATAAACAGGTGCACATGGGCATAGGACCAAATCTAAGCCAAAACACAAGTGACCAGTGTGCATCTACGTGTTTAGGCCAACTGGTAGTTTTTTATTGACTGCAGATGGTTACTGACTTCACAATAAAAAGCTGCCCGTTGACTGATTATGTTTTTAAATAACCCTAAAGTTTTTTTGTTGTTGTTTTTGTGTTTTTTTTTTTTGTTTTTTTTTTTTTTTTCCTTATGGCTAGGAACTGCAATTTGTATTCAGGGTAAATTTGAGTCCACATGACAGCCTCCTAGCCCAGATGTGCCCTTGAAGCCAGTGGAGATTTCAATTCTCATTTCTAGCCTAAGACTGATTGATATTTTAAGAACACCAAGAAATGAGCCACTTCAACACTACTCAGCTTTCCCTGAGGCGTTCCAAAATTTGTAAATATGTGCTTCCTGGAGCCCGAATGGAAGCATTAAAGGAGACTCAGAGTCAAAATATATATGTAAATTATTTTATTTTCGGAACATTTTTTACAGTAGTCCTGGCTGAGAAAGTGCCTCATAAAATGCATCAAATGTGTTGTAGGTGTCAACTCTTTTTTCTATACTAAACGACCTGATATGACATGTGGCCTGAACACAACACGCACACATACATACACACACACATTAATACGTCTCGTACTCTCCAGTGTTATATAATCATGAGAGTCCATGAGTATAAATGTAGAGTAAGAAAGAATGTGATTGTAACTATAAGAACTATCTGAAAAAATACTTTGTTTAAAAAAATATATTTTTTTTATTTATTCATGAGAGAGACAGGCAGAGACACAGGTAGAAAGAGAAGCAGGCTCCATGCAGGGAGCCCGATGTGGGACTTGATCCCGGGTCTCCAGGATCATGCCCTGGGCTGAAGGCAGATGCTCAAACACTGAGCCACCCAGGGATCCCTGAAAAAAATACTATTAAAAACAAAAAAAAAACTTTAAAAAGTGCCGGTAGTACTCTTTTTTGCTATGGGGCTTCAGAGATAAGTACAGGGAAAAAAGGCTTTGGCCTTCATCTCAGGTATAATACTTGATAGCAAACTTGGAACACTCTGGAACAAGTTAGTAATGTAAAGTGGGCACTGCCTTTGGAAATACATGTCTTGTTTTCCAAATCAAATTTGCCAGTATGTGATCTAATAAGATTTTGGCTGATTTATATCACTTCCCATTTTGGGCAGCAATATCTTCATCTACAAAATAAACTTGGATTTGATGATCTCTGTGCTCTCATATACCTAAAATTCTGTAATGACTTTAAAAGCTATTGAAAGCAATTATAAGCATTGTTATCCCTCCTCTCAAATCTCCACTTACTGTGTACTTTCTCTGCCTTATCTCTGTAGCATTTTATAATTAATTGATATAAAAATGAATATATATAAATATAAAAAATAAAATTTATATACTTCCTAAAGAGTAGAGTGTAAGCTCCATAACAGAAAGCTTTATTTGTTTTATTCTCAGTGTCTGGCAAGTAGTACACATTCAATGAATATTCTGTTAATGAGTAAATGAATCAGTAAACATCTTCCAGTGAAATGAGTGTATATATAAATATATACACACACACATACATATATCATTCTATTTTATCCTGAATGTTTTCCAGGTAAAAATCCTAGGCTATAATTTGGATTGTATCCAGTTAAAAAAGAGTAAGTACCTTAGAGTCCAAAAAATCAAATAATAATTCAGTGTGCCTCAGACGATACACTATGTCCATTTTAATGCTGTAGCTTCTATTTTCCTGATAAATTGACAAAGAGGTTAACAGGGAGCAAATTGATCATTCATATTAAAATGACCCCTTGTCAAATAATATAATGGAATAGATACTTTTTCTCAGCTTTCCAGAAATGCACTCTATGTTTAAAGCAATATATATCTTTGAAATTATAAAAACACAATTTCACAAGATAAAATGTTTAATAGTGAAATAGTAAAACAAATGCTTTGAGACATTAAGCGATTTTTAATTGGATTGAAAAGTGTTATATTCCAGTGTCGTCTTACTGAATAAATTTTCAATTAAGGAGCAATGGTCAGAATCATTAAAGACTTAGAAGTATCTATATAAGTGGAGTAAATGGCAAGAATGTAAAAATAAACATCGGATATAACAAGACTCATGATGAACAGTAAATGTAAAAAGACTCATGCTAAACACAATGTAAAGTATTGCATGTAAAGTAATAAAAAATTGAATAAAATGTTAGTTTTAAAGTAGAAATTAAAATGCACTATTAAATAAACATTTAGAAGGAAATTATGTTTTTATAATATATCTCCCAAAAGGAGCGGATCAAAATGAAATACCAAAACTGCTAAATATTAATTTTTAAAAATTTAGCTAAAGCCCTTTAAGTATATGTCATAAAATTTTTTGACCAAATTTGAATTAGTGTTTTATGGTGAGCTTACATTGTTATCACACATATTGTTATTGGCTATGAAATAAGTGAAATTCTTGACAACTTGCTTAACCAGATACTAATTAAAATCATATGCTAAATCACTACAACCCGGCGTATAAATATGACAGATATTATTGGCTTCCAAGATAAAGCTTTCTAGGATATAAAATTTTTTAGATACTATAATACATTATAATAAAGGAGATTAAAACCAATCAAATATATGGTATGCCTGAGTCAGAAAAGAACTATGTTACATACTCAGAAGCACAAAATATAAAAAGGAATACAATTGTGTAAAGAAAATCAATATCACAATGACTGTAATGAAACGCATAGGTAAAAAGTTGATTTTTCTAGCATTTATTTATGACTAAAATAGGGAACAAAATATATATAGAATAGCTTTATTTTTTATCTAATATGCCACCAACTTTCATGTAGCTTAGGCACTGGATTTCTATAAACATAATGATTAATTGCACTTATATTAATTTGGTACGGGCAGGTAGTTACTATTATAGGCCCCCACTGGTCTCTATCTCATGCTGCTAACACTTTGGGGTGTAGTACCTGTGACTTCTCGGTAAACGGTACACAAAGGTGACAGGATATCACTTTTGTCATTATGTAAGTCACCATAGTGTGGAGGCCCAGGTGACAAGGCACTAAGGGCTGTTTCCAGCCAAAAGCGAGCAGGGAACGAAAGTCCTCTACCTAACGGCCTGTGAGAAATTGAATCTTGACAACAGACACTTAGAAGTGGACCATGCTGGAGTCAGGCCTTCAGGCCTGAGTCCTTACTTGCATTCTTATGAGAGACCCTGGAGCAGGAGATCCAGGTCTCATGCCAACACAGTGGAGCCAGAGAACATTGTCATCATCCTCAACTTTTAGTATTCTTCGAACACCTGGCTGTTTTCATTGTTAGGACAAGAGCAATGTTATTTGAAGTTTTCCAAATCCTAAGGGACATCAGAATCTCTGTTTTATTTCAATCTCTCTATTCCACAATTAGAAAAAAAAATACAAAAATAAATAGTACCTTGGAGGTGTAATAAAATTAAGTTTAATAAAGGATATTAGAAAACTTCCCTAAATTTAATCAATGTGCTGAAAATTAGCCTGGAGGTTTGGTTCTTCAGAGAAAATACCTTTGAGATTATGGCCAAGAAAACAAAACCACAAAGAAAGAGTCAGGCAGTGGTAAAAGGTAGAATTTGGCTTTTTAAAACCATTTATGTAAAAAAGCTATCTCTTCCCATAACACACGCACATACACACTTATGCAAAACCATACACATTTTAATGGAAAAATGAAACTGTACAACTTGTAGAATCTGTCACTACTACATGAGCCATAAAGAGGATTGCACTGAGGAGGCAAAATGTTTTAGCTACAGTGAATCAATGTGTATAGTGTAGTGATAAAAACAACAGGATCCATTAGAAATTGGTTGTGATTACTATCTAGACTTCCTGAACAAATTCATTTGTATCGTTATAAGGAAATGCATTTTTTTCTCTATGTAAAAAAAAAAAAAAAATGTTCAGATGTATGTATATATGACTTTTCCCCTTCATAGCACTATTTTATTGAATTATATCTCTAAGCATAAATCTGATTTTTATATAGAATAATTTGCTACTTTTAGGGAAAGTTATCCAGTATTATTTTATTCACTGACCAGCTATCCAAATGGTATAATTGGTCAGTCAAGTAAGTAGCTTTAGAAGTTAGGTAACCAGTTACCAATTAGGAAATATGTGCGGCTCAGTAAATAAGAGAGTTTATAATAAACATGGAAAAATATTCCTTATGGGAAAATATTTGAATATTATGGAGAGAAGCGATATAGAAATGGCTTATAAATATTAGGATATATGAGACAACTGCAGAAATACATTTTTTTTTTTTTTTGGCTAAATTCAGTCAACTGCATAGCTCTCAAACTATAGAATATTCAAACTAAATGCAACTCAATCTTTTTTTGGCTTGAAAGAATCTGAGCTTGAATCACCTCCTCTGTAATTGCATTTTCCTGTTTCTGAGAGTACAGGTGATGTCATAATTACTGAGTGGGCCTCCAGAACATTCAACTTTATCAGAAGGAAGCAAATTAGAGTTTACTGGAAAACATACAGAATCAAGAGTAAGGGAAGTGGTGTTAATGGAGAATTTAGAGAAGAATTTCGTAGTGTTGTTTTCGGTTTATTTTTGCAGTATGCATGCCATCAGCTTCTACATCTAGTTCATTGTAGGTATAGAAATGTGAAAGAAATTGATAAGCATCTGTTTTTGTGGGAAACATTCTTTTAAAAGTATGACTCTCAAAAATAAATAAATAAATAAATAAATAAATAAATAAATAAATAAATAAATAAATAAATAAATAAAAGTATGACTCTCATTTAGCCATCAGTGCTTTTGAGCTCTGTCACTGTAAATGAAGACGTGCCGATCATGTGGTGTCTTGGAAATAGTGAATTAGGAGAAAGAAAATGGACAATAAACTGAATATCACCATTTAAATAAAATACTCCCTTTCACTTGTTTCTTTTCTTTTTAAATTTTTCTTTCCCTTTGAAGAAAGGGAATTGTGGGATCCCTGGGTGGCGCAGCGGTTTGGCGCCTGCCTTTGGCCCAGGGCGCGATCTTGGAGACCCGGAATCGAATCCCACGTCGGGCTCCCGGTGCATGGAGCCTGCTTCTCCCTCTGCCTGTTGTGTCTCTGCCTCTCTCTCTCTCTGTATGACTATCATAAATAAATAAAAAAAAAAAAAAAAAAAAAGAAAGGGAATTGTGACAATGAATAAAAAAATTATCAGTACTTTTTTTTTTTTTTAAGATTTTATGTATTTATTCATGAGAGGCATAGACTGAGAGGCAGAGGGAGAGGCAGACTCCATGCAGGGAGCTTCATGTGGAACTCTATAGCAGGACCCCAGGATCACGCCCTGGGCTGAAGGCAGTTGCTGAGCCACCCAGGCGTCCCTAATTATCAATACTCTTTAAGGAAGTTAAAACACTGCTTAAAAACAATTTGCAATAGCAAATGTTTTATAACCATAATTTCCTTTTGTTTTCTTGAATATGGAACATCATTAATAATGATGGATGAATAATAATAATAACAATAACACTGTTCAAGGTACTGTGTGAAGCAACTTATTTAATCCTTATAAGGCATATTTTTATCTTCATTATACAGATGAGGAATCTCAAGCACAGAGAGGTTATGTAACTTATATATATAATCAGAGTAATTGTGATCAAAGGGATTCAAGAGCAAACTAGTTCTAGAGCAAAGGCCTTAATCTTTATAGAAGATTTATAAGAGTATACAAATAGTTACTCCAAATGACACACTAGGGCTTTTAGTTTCTATTGAAAATGTTTTTAAAATAGAATAACCTACTACCTAGTTTTTTGGTTTTTTTTGTTTTTTTTAACCTAGTAAATTTTTTACACCTTATGCTTCTATCTTCACAGTCAACTGATTGGTTAAAATGCTAGTGTTAGAGTTAACTACACTCCTCTAATTTTAACCTCTAACTTCATCAAAGAACATTCATATTTTCCTAATAAGACCTATCCCTTTTCAATAATTGTTCAACCTGGAAGCTATAAAATGATGATGGCTTTTATCACTTTATTGAAACCTGTGATTAGGGAAGCCAAAGTATTTTGAAACATCCCATTTGTATTATTAGCAAAAATGACTGAAATATAAGAGCATTTATATTTGGTGAACAAGTTAAAGATGAGATCATAAAATCTTGACCAGCTCCCTTCCCCAGAGTCCTTACAACACTCCTGCTGGGCAGCCGTGTTGCTGAGTCTGACTCTGCTGTGGCCACTCAGAACTAACATGTTAAACTAGGCTGTCGACAATTTGAAGTCATATGCTGATTACATTTGTGAATATTTGCAACTTCAACTTCCAATTTTAATTTACTCTACCAAGAAATTCCCCCACTAAAAAACTCAATGATTGTTAGACAACTGTAATAAAACCTTCAAACAGTTTTCCTCCTAATACAGTATTTGTTTCAAATAAACTTTTGGTTCAGAAGCCATATGAATTTGCGGGCTATAAAATATTAGGCAAGTAACTAGAATAATTTTTTAACTACCTGTGTCCTGCCAATGGCATAAACAAAGTAAGGAGGAACAACACTCAATTTATTAAATAGATATGGGAAGAGGTGGCTACGTATCGTGTATTTATATATTTTATTTGCACACATATACATAATTTGTCAAAGAAAAAGCATTTTGTTGACTATGCTAACTTGTGTGCGTATGTATGTATGTATGCATATACAAGGATGTGTTAACATAGTCTGGGTCAATGAAATGTTTTTTCTTTGGCAGATTTAACAAAATGTAGCATATGACAGAAGAAATAATCAAAAGACATTTTCTGGATACAACAATTCTGCTGTCATTGTAATTTTAATTTGCTCACAAGAAAGGGCAATGCATCTCTATTATGGAAGAATAGTAACAGGCCTTGCTTTTCCTTTCCTTTTCCCTTCCCTTTCCTTTTTCCTATCCTTTCCTTTTTCCTTTCTTTTCCGTACAGTATGGCTGTACGTACAATAGGTGGGTATAGTATCGAGACTACATACATGGGTATTAGAAAATGCTCACCATGATAAGTGCAGTTACCTCTTACCATACAAAGTTATTACAATCTTAGCGACTATATTTTTTATGCTATGCTTTGCATCGTGATGATTTATTTTCTAATTAGGTTTGTACCTCTTAATCCTCTTCACCTATTTTACTCCTCACTCCCATCCCACTCGCAACCACTAGTTCTCTCCATGTACTTAAGAGTCTTCTGTTGTGTTTGTTCATTTGTTTTGTTAAGATTCTGCACACTAGTGAAATCTATGGTGTTTGTCTTGCTCTGACTTACTTTACTTAGCTTAATATCCTCTAGATTTATTTATGTTGTTGCAAATGGCAAGATGGATTCTTTTGCATGGCTGAGTAATATTTCATTGTGCATCTATCCTACAGCTTCTTTATCCATTCATCTATAGAGAGAGACATTGCTTTCCTGTCTTGGCTATTGTAAACAATGCTGCATTAACACAGGTGTGTATATATATTTTTGAATTAGGGTTTTCATTTTCTTCAGGTAAATTTAGAAGAATTACTGGGGGGTCTGGTATTTCAGGTTTTAATTTTTTGAGGATTCCCTTTTCTCCACATTCTTACCAAAAAAAAAAAAAATCCCAAAAATGTTGCTAATTTTTTCCTATATGATACTTTTTATTTTCCTTTATGTTTCCATTTTTCCTGTACAGGATTATATTGAATTATTCTCATTTTGTTCATTTTGTGTTCTCCTTTTTTTTTCCATTTCATTTTAATATTAAGTGATGGACTATTTGAAAAAATATCTGAATCATCCTCTTGGTTTAAAACTATTAGGTAATTATTGAAAATTATCAGCAAATAAGTAAAATAACCGATATACTTAATTTACCGTGTTTAGGACTAGTAGTATTAGTCATTTCTGCATTCTTTCCCATTGTCTCTCTCATAGTACTACCTCAGAATTTTCTTGACCCTGATTTTTTTTTTCTTTTCTAGTGGGAGAAAAATAGCAGCCAATATATTCAGCACAAACAGAAATTGTTGATTTGAGTGTTTTCTCCCTTATACCCATGCATAGTGCTTTCTGTAAATCCATTCTAATACATTTGCCGAATCCCTACCTGTCTACCATTTATTTTCCATGATAGTATTATGAAAGAAATTTAAACATTATTGAGTGATTTGAGATTGTTGGCTTATTGTTATGAAGTTTTATACATCAGCCCTAGAGTAATGTATCATACTCTCCCATCTTCTTTGCTATCAGTGACAAATAGGTTTTGGAGCTTTTCTCAAGTATTTTGACCTCTTCAATCAAAGATGTATTGTATCAATAGTGCAATCACTGCCATAGGGCAGAAGTTCATGACATCAAGTATAAGATCTACTTCACGATATACATTTTTACCTTTTCTTTGTCATGTTTGCTAAAGGATTCTTTTTCTGCCCTTTATTGATTCCACTGCATGTATCACCACTGAAATCCTACAACCAAAGAATTCATATAAAAGGTGACTATTGTATATCAATATAGACAAGTTTCTTTTTTCCTTGACATATCAAATGTGAGGCTTTCATGTATTTGAAAAAAAGTAAACACCACTGAATTAAATAAAGCAGTTGCAAAGCACAGGGGCATATAAAGTGAAGTTCATGATTTGGAAGGAAAATAAAAGTTATCTACTAATGTCTTCAAAACCAGTGGTGTAAATTTTATAAGTGCAAACACTGTGTGCCTCATATGTTATGCTGTGCTCCCACGCACAAATTATTTAAAATATCTATAATATGCCACATGAATACTGCATGCCAAAGTTCAGATAAATCCAATGTGATATAGACAGAAATACTAAGCTATATCTAACAAATAATTGGTGAAGTCTGCAGTGAAGGCAAAACTATGTGAATATATATATAAAGAGAAAGACTTACATTTTTTAATCCACTGAAATTAGCATAGTTTACTGCTTACCTATACTTTTATTGTTGCCTCCAAACTAGAAAAGCATTAGTGGATTTTGTTTTTTTGCTCTTGTCTTTATTTTTTATTACACACCAGCTGATGATCTAATCTGCAGTCAAACAGAATCAAACAGAATCAAACAGAACACATCACTTCTGATATACAGATAGGGCAGAGTGGTGCGCCAGTTTGAGATAATCCATAAGCAAAACCTCTCCTCTATAACTGAAAGACTCAACCCTCCATAAACTAACTTAATTAAGGTTATATGGCAGCAATCACTTACTAAATGTAGTTTAAAAATCCCCTGTCTTCACAATCCTGCTGTAGCCACTCTGCATTTGTTCTCCATCAAAACCAGCACAACTTTTTCAAAACAAAATTAATGTCAACCTTGTTCTTCAATAGCTTTCAATTGTTCCTACTAGAAATTCATGTCATGTGTTACTGTCTTCTGTTTATTGATGTTCTGCTTAGATCCTCTTACTTACATGATGACTGCATCACCTAAAGAGACTCCACCTTACTAGCCCATAGTGGGAATTAGCCTAGGTGAATTGAAAGTTCCATGTAGACAAATATTCCTATGTTCTACTTTTTTGAATTCCTTGATCCTCAGATTCTTCACTTTCCACGGCCATATCTGAATATTAATAGTAATCATTTTCAGCTGATCTAGCTTGATATCTTAAATGTAAAGATCTTATTACCTAAATTCAACTATGCATCTAATTCTCACTCTTCATTTCCCTTGTACTCTACTTATTAACCTCATTTAATATCATTCATTCTAAGGACCCTTAAACTTCTAATATAAAAGCCAGCGTATGTTTAAAAATATTACCTATGACTATTGATAAAAGGTAAGTTCAAGTTACTCATAGGTATTATTTCTGGTACAGACGGACTTTTTATTTTCCTTTGTGTACCATTTTGGTTTGGTCTTCCAGGTTTTATCTTCCTCTGGATACATCAGGTTGTCTTTATTACTCTTTCTTTAGAAAACACTGCATTTCAGTTTTTATTTGTTCTTTATAAATTAACAATGTGCATGTTTGACTGTAATAAAACAATTTAATCAATATACTTATTGCCTTCCAAATATTTTTAGTATTATTTTTGTGTAGTATATTGTTTCTGATCTAATTTTTAACTTCTCTGAAATTAATCGTTATTTTTCAGCAAATGAGTAATACATTAGCTAATATATTTACTAATTCCCTTCCTTGTTATTCTTCTTGGTGTGACTTTTCTTGTTTTTTTTTGTAATGCTTCCCTTAAGTTTTTCTTTTTTCTTTTTCTTTTTTTTCTTTTTTTTTTAAGGAAATTCTGAGTATAATGTAAAAGGTCTCTATTTTCTTACTGTTTGATAATCTGGGTGAACACAGAAGTCTACTGATAGCTAGATTTTCCCTCAGCTGTTCAAACATGTTAATTACTTGTCTTCAGGTATTTATTCTCACTAATGAGAAGTCATCTGTCAACCTATTAAAGTTCTTTTTATTTTGTCTCATTTTAATGTTCATTTTCCCTGTGATGTATATGGGTAAGGACTGGATTTTTATAATATGTGAAGACTGGTGCAGTCAATGTAAGGACTTAGTATTCTCTCTAAATCTAGAAAAGACTGATTTCTCACAATTTGCTACAGTTCTTTTTTTCTTTCTCTTTTTCCTATGGATTTTCTTTTTATATCCTTAGTACTTTTAATATGTCATGCACACCTTCCTCCTTTTAAAATCCCTATGTGATATTATATGGGGTATTACCTCAAATCTATTATATAATCCATCATTTTAAAGCTACTTTTAAATTTTTTAATTACCATATTTTTTATTTTAGAAGTGATATTGAGTTATTTTTCAAATATATTATCTACAAACAGCATTTATGATTCTATGTCTCTTTATATTTTTGGTCATGTGTTTTTATATTTTTGGTCATATTTTAATACTTCTTTCATGATCTCCTTTAGGTTAGCTATTACATTTATTTTCTGAAAGTGCTAACTCTCCTGTTTTTAACAATTGACTCTCCCTCATCATAGTTTATTCCCTCATCAAGTGACCTTTTTATTTTTGAGCTCATCTTTGAAGGACAGTGTCTTTGTTGTTGTTTCCTCCTGGAGAGAGTTTCTTATGTTGCGGTTCTAGACACATTCTTTGGAGTCAAATTTGCATTTCCAGCTTACGTTATTTTAAATTATCCACTGCATTTGGACATGGAAGATATTATTTTATTTTGATGTTAGGTGCCTACTCCTAAATAGAAATACAATTTCAGATCTCATATCCATGGATGATAGAGGTTCTGCTTTTCTCTTTCTTATAACTAACCCCTCCTATGATTTGAAGTGTGGATCACACAGTTGCAGTTTCCTAGTCTTTGAGCAAAGCAGGATTGTGTTCTAGCTTTTTGTTTCTTGGGGCCTAATGCTACATCTTTCCTTCCAGTTACCATTTAAAACCCTAGTATATGTTTCTAATTATATCTCCATAGACCACAAGGTTTTAACATATATAATTTTGTTTTGTTTTTTCCCCTTTGGCTTCTAGCATTAATGGCTTTCTTTTATTTCTTTAAAAAAGTGATTTTATATTGCTTTTATCTTTTATGTCACATTGAATGGGACTTTCCTTATTATGCCAAAATGGGCTGCTAGAACTTATAACTGAGGAAAAATAGGCAATAATTATCTTGTATTATGAAAAAGAACTGAAGCAGTTACATAGGCTGGCATCTCTTTCCCTGATTGGATATTTGCTTATGCACCCAAAGAACTGATGCTATTTGAACTTGGGAAAAAAAAAAAAAGATTATCATTGAAAACGAGAATGTAGGTATGGAAAAGCAATAGAACAGCCAGCATTATGCTTGCTATAATGTTAAAGATGAAGTCTCCTGGACCCCGTGGAAAGATAAATATTGAATTTTTTTTTAAGATCCTATTTATTCCTGAGAGACACACAGAGAGAGACAGACTCATAGATAGAGGGAGAAGCAGGCTTCTTGTGAGGAACCTGATGAGGGATTCCTCACAAGAAGGATCACAACCGGAGCCAAAGGCAGACGCTCAATCACTGAGCCACCCAGATGCCCCAAATTTTGAAATGTCTTAAGATCCACCATACAGAAAGCTGGCTGCTGAGTAAAGATGTCATGATGTAAGTAGTTGTAGAAATGAAAAGGCCATGCCAGATTATTTTCTTATGCCCTGCAGGGTCTCCTGAAGTATTCACATGTGTCCTCCATTTGATAGAATATTCTTTTCCCTGTCTCATGGAAAACACAGAGGGCAAGTCTGTTTTAACCAAAGGAGAGACAGCACTGTCTACGACAGTGGACAAATTTATACAGAAAGGGTATATTGCCTCTCAGATCTATTCCTCTTTCCCACATGAACATGCCAGAGGAATAGAAACCCAGAAAAGACAAGAAAAAGGTAGAAAAGGAGGACTGGGAGGAGGAGTCATCTCAGGAAGAGAGTATGCTCTACCTTTCTTCTCAAGTCCCTTCTGTGAAAGCCTGACCAGTGGTAATGGAAGGTATAAAAAGTGAGTATTAATTAAACATAGTTGACTTTTTGTATATTTTTTATTAGAGTTCCATTTGCCAACATATAGTATGTTGGCACCTAGTGCTCATCCCATCAAGTGCCCCCCTCAGTGCCTGTCACCCAGTCACCCCGTCCCCCTGCCACCTCCCCTTCCACTACCCCTTATTCATTTCCCAGAGTTAGAAACCTCTCATAGTTTGTCTCCGTCTCTGATATTCCCTTTCTTTTTAAACTTTTTTTTAAATTTTTTTTAAATTTTTTATTTATTTATGATCGTCACAGAGAGAGAGAGAGAGAGAGAGAGAGAGAGGCAGAGACATAGGCAGAGGGAGAAGCAGGCTCCATGCACCGGGAGCCCGACGTGGGATTCGATCCCGGGTCTCCAGGATCGCGCCCTGGGCCAAAGGCAGGCGCCAAACCGCTGCGCCACCCAGGGATCCCCGTCTCTGATATTTCCCACTCATTTTCTCTCTTTTCCCCTTTAATCCCTTTCACTATTTTTTATATTCCTTGTATGAATGAAACCATATAATGTTTGTCCTACTCTGATTGACTTACTTCACTCAGCATCATACCCTCCAGGTCCATCCATGTCGAAGCAAATGGTGTCGTTTCTAATGGCTGAGGAATATTCCATTGTATACCTAAACCACATCTTCTTTATCCATCATCTGTCAATGGACACCGAGGCTCCTTCCACAGTTTGGCTACTGTGGACATTGCTGCTAGAAACATCGGGGTTCAGGGGTCCCAGTGTTTCACTGCATCTGTATCTTTGGGGTAAATCCCCAGCAGTGCAATTGATGGGTCATAGGGTAGCTCTATTTTTAACTCTTTGAGGAACTTCCACACCGTTTTCCAGAGTGGCTGCACCTGGTCACATTCCCATCAACAGTGCAAGAGGGTTTCTCTTTCTCCACATCCTTTCCAACTTTTGGACAGTCTCTTAGATAAATGGTGCTGGGAAAATTGGACAGCTACTTGCAGAAGAATGAAACTGGACCATTCTCTTACACCAGACACAAAGATAAACTCAAAATGGATGAAAGATCTAAATGTGAGACAAGATTCCATCAAAATCCTAGAGGAGAACACAGGCAACGCCCTTTTTGAACTCGGCCACAGCAGCTTCTTACAAGACACATCTATGAAGGCAAGGGAAACAAAAGCAAAAATGAACTATTGGGACTTAATCAAGATAAAAAGCTTCTGCACGGTGAGGGAAACAGTCAACAAAACTAAAAAACAACCTACAGAATGGGAGAAGATATTTGCAAATGACCTATCAGATAAAGGGCTAGTCTCCAAGATCTATAAAGAACTTATTGAACTCAACACCCAAGAAAAAAACAATCCAGTCATGAAATGGACAAAAGACATGAATAGAAATTTCACCAAAGACACGGACATGGCCAAAAAGCACATGAGAAAATGCTCCGCATCACTGGCCATCAGGAAAATACAAATCCAAACCATAATGACATACCAACTCACACCAGTGAGAATGGGGAAAATTATCAAGATAGAGTTGATTTTTAAAGTTGACTAGGCCTCTTACATATTTGAACATGAACACAGAGTAATTGGAAACTGCAAAATGTAGTTAAAGGGAAGGAAAAGGAGATTCAATGGAGCATGATAAAAGGCAGTGATGGGAGAAAAAAATTAAAATCAATTCATTTTGATGAATTGTGTGATAAAGTAGTTACATATGTTTTTGTACCGGGAGTGAGGCCTGTCTTTGCCAGCTCAGCCTTCCTTATTGATGGCATGTCATTTATTTTATAAATGAAATAATCTTCAGTGTGGTAAGAAAAGCAGTTTGCAGATTTTTCCAGTCAAAATATTGATTTATATTAAAGAGTACATCTCTGAAACTCACTGAAAGTTAAAAATATTGAACTTTCTAATGAAACTAAATGTATGAGAAAGCTTTTATTATTAGGAATATGTGTGTGTTTTTAAGCTAAAACAACTATCTACGGAAACATCAGGTGCCCTGCCACTTAGATCTAATAGGCTCACATTCTTACCCTGAGGCTGGGTCCTTATCTACCCTTTTCTTTTCTTCCAATAGATGGATACAAACACGTGATTTTTTTTTCTTTTATCATGGAATGTAATAACACAAATACAGAATGACAGGGATTAACAAAACTGACAATATGAAAATTACAGATACTGTCTGACATATTAACAAGAAAAGCTTATTAAATTGAAAATAATATATAATAGATTAAGAACATATAATTTATATCCTAATTTCCCTGTTGCTAACATAATGTAGAAGAACCTGAATTCAAATCATAGCTCCATATTTACTTGTTAGGTAACTTTTGACAAGTTAGCACACTTTTGAATCATGCACTGATTTGTGGTGAAAAGTAAAATGTGTGTGTGAGTGCGTGTGTGCACATGCATGTGTGAGAGAGAGAAGAGAATGTGCATTTAGATATAGAGATAGGTATTTAGATAGCACTTGTAGTGGAGACCTTGTGATAGATATACAATAAGGATACTGTGTTTTCTACCAACCCTTCTGGACTCCTCCTTGGATAAAGAAATGAGAAATTCAGGTAAGAGGCACACAGAATGGGACAGGCTCTTGGAAACAAGATGAGCTTCTTTGGAGCTGCATATCTCATAACTTCTAATAGGCAAAATAAACAATAGAGGAAAAAAAAGACACCTCAGTCATTTTCTTGGATTAATAGATGATGGAGTGTTCTCCTCTAAAAGATAGACTAGCCACTGGCACTGATAATCCCAAATGATTATGAATCTAGCCAGATATGAAAATAGATTTTCTCAATACACTACCCTCATTGTCTGTAATGATGAGACTCCAGGGATCATCCCTTGAATATTAGAGGTCCTCATGATATTTCTCAACACATCCAACTAATATTTATTAAGTGCTTATTGTATACAATAATTTTAATTGTTCCTGAACTCCCTAGAATTCATGTCCTGACAATTCATTATTTATTATTGTTTTTTTTCTTTTGAATGTTTTCACCTAAATGTATTTTTCAACCTGATTTTATATCTGTTTCTTACTTACATAACTTGCAGATCGATCACTCTAGCTCATACTGGGGCCTGTAAGCAACAGTCACCATATTACCATGTTCTACAGTTGTCTTTATTTTTAGATATATGATAACTTCAAATTTCCCTAGTCAACTTCACTGGTATTTTTCCTGTTTGTATTTTTTTTTAAGTTTCATAAACTGTTGGCCCTTGCATAGATTTTTTTCTGACTAGTTTGACTAATATGTATAGATTCTGCAGATTAGAAATAATTTTGAGAGTAGAACTGATTGAGCATAATGCAGAATTGAATTAAGCATTTGTAATCCTAACCAATAGTCCCCCCCTCTCCTAGATCTTATTTTGTCATTCTTTACTCCACAATTCACACTGACCCAAGGATGCTCTTCAAGATTTTCACTTCAGATTAACCATTTAGCAGAAGAGCATGAAAAGAAATTTGTAGGAGAATTACTCCTTCATGATGCAAAGTGATCTGAGGACAGAGATCCTCAAGGCGAGACATAGATATTAAGGGAACATAAAGATGATTTTAAGGAAGACCTCATTCTAATCTGCACATAAGGTAAATATATATTTGTAGTTTATTCCAAAGGTCACCTCATTTTGCCAACATAGGTTTCAAGACCATGGTAGTCAAAGTATATTTGCTTTTATCAAACACTTGAGAGTTTAGAATACGTACCTAGGATGCTCCTAGGTCATTTTCATTTTGAATACAGCACTTTCACCCCTTAATCATTCCACTTAATTCACACCCAGGGCTTGGAATTTTCATCATCCACAGAAAATTCTTGTTGAAATATAACCATGTTAGTTGGGAGGGAATTGAATTTATCAATAGCATGTTGATAATACTAGCGTATTTTTAAGATATATTTTAGTTATAGGTCAAACTACAGAAAGATATTCTTAAATTTGGAAGTCAAAAAGTTGTAATATTGAAACCTATTGGGGTAAATAACTTGATTTGGGAAAGGAGGAAAATAATGAGAATGTCATTTACTCAGGTTGTACTTTGGATGGCATCAGCTCAAGAAACAAGTCCTGTGATCCTGGAGGTGGGGGAGAGTGACAGGCATGTGTCTGATCTTGAGGAGATATAGTACAAAAAGAAGGAAATAGAAACAGGAATAGAAAGTGATTATTACCTAATTCACCTATTTTTTTTTTTTTTCCCTAGGTCCTGTTCCTAGCCAATCCCTCTTTTTTTTTGGTTACTATTTTAAACTAGTTCAGGAGCCACTGGTTTTGATCAGATTTTCTTCCTTTCTTGGTCTGTCTTGTTTATGCTCTTATCTCTATTATCAGAGGTCATGAAACTCAGAGCTTTGATTTCTGGAAACTTTCCATGCACCTTTGCCTCTGTTTCTATTCCTTCTTGTATTTCTTTGTCTCGCTTTTTTCTCTTTATCTCCATAGACACACAAACACACAGAGTACAAACTATGGATAGTGCAGTACCATAGGGTTACTAAGATAGGAACCTTTGATATATTAAGCCTGAATGGGGCTGGGAGACAGCAATAGTTATTTGCACCTAGAGAATGAGAGCTGAGTCACCTTTTAAACAAAAGCAGCCAGTTTTAGCAAGCCTTTGCAGAAGTCAAGGGATTACTTTGAATTGATTTTCCCATCTAACCCTAATTTTCCCCCTTTTGCTTCACATTGGCTGCCCCCACTTACCAGAAGCCATAGAGCAACAGAGGCCAATGACATTGTCCATACAGTCACAAAGTGTGTACTGTGTCTTAGCGGGAAATCTAGAAGAGTGAATGGAAGGTATCAAGTACAATGCAAAACTGTTCGAATGAATATTTTCAATAGTTACTTTACAATATTCAGGCAATTTATTCATAAAATTAAAAACAGAATTATAATAGGTCTATTTTTTATTGTAATTATCCAATATATTTGCCCATTATCTTTGTTTACAAATGGGTATTATCAGGCAGGAATGTCCAGAGTATAAATGCTGATTGGCTGATAAACTGCACACCGTGAAGAGAAATAATTCCATACCAAATAATAGCCTTTTCATTGCTTCAAAGACATAAATAGTTCCCTTTTGGGGGATTTATCGAGAAATTCTATGAAGTTATCCTATTCAAGAGAGGTGATCAAAAGAACAGAACACCTAAATTAGCTCCTTTTTCAGATTGTGTTAAATATTTAACAGGATTTTAAATGAAAAAAAAAAACATAACATGGGAATATATATTTAATTTTACACAAAAAGAAATTTTCATTTTCCATATGCTGTGTCTTATGAGGTGTTGTGCTCTAAATAAATTATTCATAAATCAAAGATCAAAAGAAAAACACAGGTAAACAATTAGATTTAAACTTTTTCTGGTATTATATGAGATAAAACTCCAAGATTTGCTGTACACTTAAACTTTAGATTATATATTACTGCAGCACCAAGAGAAGCAAATTTCTAGATTTCTATGGCTATGTAAATTATTACCATTTAAAGATGGTGTATCTATATTACATGAACATCATATACAATTATTGCAACATTTCTACTTATAATTATTTAAAACTAGAAGTCTTGGGGTCCCTGGCTGACTTAGCAAGAAGAGTATATAACTCTGGATCTTGGGTTCGTGAGTTTGGCCCCACATTGGGTTTAGAGATAAATAAAACCTAAATAGGAAAAAGAGAAATCTTAAAATCAACAACCATCAAAACTACCTTACTATGTATTACCATTGATAATATGTAAGTTAAAGGTATTATTTGTAAAAGTACAAATCTTCTGATTAAACACCTTAATTTTAGGAAAGAGCAAACAGAAAAGTAGTATTTATGAATTCATTTTTTAAAATCCCTTGAAAGGATTATTTACTCTAAAAGTCTAGAAAAATTGGGACACAAAAAATATTAAACCTATAAGTTTCACTTTACAAAACCACTTACAAATTTCAAAAACATTGCTGCATATTTGGTATGAGGTCCTGGGGTTTAATTTTCTGGTCTTTTGAGAAGAGAAATGTTTGTGTCAGATTTTGAGATGGAATTTTTCTTGCATGAGACAAAAACGGAATTATATTGGAAACCTTATTTTAGGAAACAATTTTAATAACAATTGACCATGAAATATAATAAAGTAAAAACATCAACTTGGTTGTCAGTGACTTAAATGACTGCCATCAAAAGAGTCCTTTTTTTTTTTTGACAGAGTGAAAATATAAATTGTGTATTTACACCCACTATATTTATTTTTTTGGAATAAAATATCCTTCAATTCATGCCTTTTCTGAGTACAGAAAAATAAAACACTTAAAAAATTAGAGTAAAAAGAGCATTCTAATTGCAAATCCTCTACTGTTTATTTTCTTAACCTAAAGCAGGTAGTTTGACAATGACAGGGCTGTATCATCCTTTTAAAATTAAAGCAATGAAGTTAACCTTCATTATAGGATTATCAAGAGACTTAAAGGAAAAATATTTAGAGCAAATTATAAACTAAAATGACAACACCAGGGTTGGTATTGCTACTTATATTTGTACAACGATTTGTAAGAATGACAGTGGTAACATTCATGCCACCTAATGATGCAGAGTGGAAAACATTTGTTACTTGTACTTCAGCCAGGCTTTGGGTTTAGCTTAGAGATGTGTAGCCAGGAAATTCTGAAAACATTCGTATCAAAAGCTCAGGTTAAAAGTGATGTGAAGTTTTAAGTTCATGATCTGAAGAAGTCCAAAGCATTCTCCTCAGTATCTGCAAATTCCTAAGGCATGTTTTCAAACTACTGTTTGCTCTTGACATGTGTTCTCACAAGCCCCAACTAGCTTTTTCCTGGATTAGTCTAAAAGCAAAATTTCCTCCTCCTATTCCTTGGCATGTGCATATGTATGTGCGCTCTCTCTCTCTCTCTCTTATCATCCAGTTACATAAGTATTCTGGGATATAACAAAATGAGTCTGTCGATCACATAAATGATTCATCCTGCACATAGCTGGTGCCTCTCTCTCTTCCTCTCCCTCATCTTCTTACTTTTCCCTAGAATCTTTTCTCTAAAGAAACATTTCAGGGGTGCCTGGGTGGTTCAGTCAGTTAACTGAATCAGACTCCTGTTTTTTGGCTCAGGTCATGATCTCAGGGTTGTGAGATGGAGCCCTTATGTCCGGCTCTGTCCTCAGCGTAGAGTCTGCTTGAGTTTCTTTCCTCCTCCCTTTCCCCATCCCCCTGCTGGTGCATAGTCTCTCTCTCTTTCTCTCTCTCTAAAATAGAGTAAATAAAATCTGTAAAAAAAAAAAAAAAAAAAAATTTTGTTGGTTATGGTCAGACTCTGAAAACCTAGGGTATCCATATTTAATATACATAATATAATATTACATTTATATATAATATACAGATATATTTCATATGGGTACATGCATATATATAATCTCATGTATATGCAATTTGTAAAGATGAATCACAATTTCAGTTATTGGAGTAAAATATCCTTTCAACATAATCTTCCACATTTTGGATTTAGCCCCACGGTAGAATCCTGGATATGTTCTTAAACTTAATGAGGTAAGAGTTCTTTCCAAAATACATAATAAATTTATCACTGGCTATAGTAGTATATATTTTCTACTTGCACTTTAGGTATCAATTTTTCAGTTATCATAAAATAGTAAGTAGCTAGAAATATCAAAATACCCCTTTTATGGGTAGTGGAGAATGGTTTTGAGAGTCTTATTAGAATATAAATTCCATTTGTGTCATTACAGTTTCAGATGTCTCCAACCCATTCTAGTATTTTAAGCCTCTATGTTTTGTTAGTGTGTGCAGCATTGCACTTTGTGGCTCTTAAGTAGGATCCAGTTAAGAAATCAGGAGCTGTTGTAGATATTTCAAAGAGGAAGGGTTTTCCTATCAAGATATAGAAACTTAAAACATGTTGGCAGGATTAGGAAAGTCACTGTCAGACAATCCACTATTGAGTATTTAAAAAAATCAGGAAAGTCAGTTGGGAAGTTCTTAAAGTAAAAATAGAACTACCATATTATTCAACAGTCTTACTTTTGGATATATAGCCAAAGGAAACTAAAGCGCTATCTTTAAGAGCTATCTGAACTCCCGTGGTCTTTGTGGCATCATTCACAAAAATCAATTTAGGGAAACAGCCTAAGTATTGGTAAGTGGATGGTAAGTGGTCAAGAAAATATGGTATACATAGGCAATGGAACAATCTGCCTTGAAAAAGAAGGAAGCCCTGTCATTTGCAACAACACGAATGATACTGGAGGGTATTATGCTAAGGAAAATAAGCTGGAGAATGACAAATACTGCATAATGTCATTTTTATGTGGAGTGTAAAAAAGTAGAACTCATGGACAGGGCGTAAAATGGTAGTTCCTACAGGGTCATTGGTGGTAGCAATAGGAAGAGGTTGGTAAGAAGTTTCAAACTCGTTTTGTGGATTTAATGTATGACATGATGATTAGTGTTGATATTACTGTACTAAATTGAAATTTGTTAAGAGCATAGAACTTGAATGTTTTTACCAAAAAAAAAAAAAAAAAAAAAAAAGACAAAATCCAAGGACAATCCAGGTGGTGGATTGTGTTAACACAATCCTTTCACAATATGGATGTACATCTGTATTGCATTGTATACTTCACATTCATCACACTGCACACTTTAAATATCTTACTTTTTTTTTTTCAAATATACCTCTGTAAAGCTGGGGGCGGTGTGGGGGGGTGTGGATTTTGTGCAGCTAATAAGCAGTGGAGCTGGGTTTCAAACCCGGGCAGCCTGGATCCAGAATGCACACTTTTAACTACTAATCCTCACTGACAGGAACTGTTTTCTCAAATTGCATCTTAATGGTTCTATGACATATTATGCTTATAGAATAATGTAAGGGTAATAATTAAATTCCAGGCTCTCTTACAAACTTGTAGCTTAGAGATATCCTATCCTCTGTGGGTTTCAAAGCAATGAAAGAATTGCTGGATCTGCAACTATTTTTGAAAATGGTGTCATAGAGAGCTCAGCTCTCAGTACACTTACAGTAAAATGAGCATTTTCACGGCCCCCTTCAATGGAGCAAATTTCGTGAGCACTGCAGAGACATTAACCTCTTCATGAGATCAAAATGAATAAATCAAATCCTTGGTATCCTTGATGACTAGGAGGCATGTTTGAATCATTTTGACACATGGTGCTCCCCAAAGTGATATTTACATCACTTTCTAAAAAATTTAAAAAGTATATTTTCTAAAGTAAATATACTTTCTAAAAAAAAAAAATCTATTTAAAATAAAAGTCACTGATAACTTTAACATTTAAAGCAATGTAATAGGTGGGAGTGGAGGGGAAAGCAATCACTACTTGGATTATCCAACAGATAAGGTGTTACAAAGGCAAAGGGGCCACACATGTATTTTATGGAAAGAAAAACAGTAGGGAAGCCCCCTGCATATTGAAGCCAGAGATATTTCAAAGGCTGATCCTTAATTGTATATCACTCGCTGATTGCTAGTTGCCATGGAGTTCTAAATGATCAGACTCTGGGGAAAATATTTGTGAAAAGGTTTTTGCTATTACAAACAAAATTTCATGATCATGGTTTTTTCTTTCTTTCTTTCTTTCTTTCTTTCTTTCTTTCTTTCTTTCTTTCTTTCTTTCTTTCTTTCTTTCTTTTTTTTTCTTACCTCGTTTTATTTTGGTCAAGTTGCTAATTTACATGACTTCTTTCCAACAGTAAAATAGATGCCTTTTTGGCGACTTGCCAATTGTGTGCTTTATTTTTTTTTTAAGATTTTATTTATTTTAGAGAGAAAGAGTGCATGCAAGAACAGGGGGAGGGGCTGAGGGAGAGAGAGAGAATCCCAAGCAGACTCCAAAGTGAGCACAGAGCCTGACAGGAGCTTGATCTCATGACCCTGAAATCATGACCGAAGCAGAAACTACAAGTCAGATACTTAACTGACTGAGCCACCCAGGCTCTCCACCAATGGTGTGTTTTAGAATACTTATAACGAGTTAAAAGATAATAACCCTAAAATTCTCAGTTCCGTTGTTCTTCTCCTTTTTTTTATTCACATATTTTACAAGTTTAAAGAAATGCCTTTTTATAGTTTCTCTAGTTTAAATTTTCAGACATTAATGGAAATACTAAAACAAAATATGACGATAAAAATAGCTCTTTTAAATAATGCCCAAGAGAGCTCCTACGACCGACTTTATCTCTTCCATGCAGGCTCAGCCTTAACATATCATAAGATATGAATTCTATTTAGCTGACACTTTGGTGGTGTGAGTGTTTTTTACAACTAATCAGCACCTGAATAATCAAAGGTGTGTACCATCCATCAGCTTTAATGAAGCATTAAAATACTTTAATGGAACTCGGGGTAATTAGGAAGTCTCTTATGCAGTTCATCTACTAACAAGAACATTTTCAGGATTAATAATAATGGCGAGAATTTTCCAACCAAAAACAGGCCCTTCCTTAGCTTCAGGAATCCCATTTGTAAAACTGGAATTGTTTTATGTATTTCAAGGGATGTTGGCTATAATTAATGATTAAGCTGTTATGAAGTATTAATAGTGCCTTAGTTGAAATTGCAAGCCTGTTTTTCTTCCTTAAGGATCAATCATAAGTGAGAAAGGAAAGTAAGAGCAGTTTTCCAAATATTTAAAATCATATTTGAAAGAATCTTGTGCTTCAAAGGAGATATTTTACTCTATCACTTGATATTTATCCAATAATGTCCTGAAGACTCTTGGAATGGGGTAAAATTTACCGTGTATTAACGGATAGGTTGTGTGTCAGAATTTAACAAAATTAAATTGACATGACTGGTATTTAAAATTATTTTTGCAATTACTTGAAAATCAATCATATTCCCAACAATGAATATCTCCAGCTGCAGAGCAGGAAAATTATTAAACGATCTTGTTGTTGAGCCAGATGCATTTATTGACTGTAATTCAGCAATTGATTTTCTACTGAATATCTATTCTCCCTTTATTTCCTACTTAAAGAGATTCTATTGTATTTTGGGTAGCAATATACTTACATAAAAAAACTAAAATTTCCCAGGCTGTTCTGTGGCCTAGCAGGTAATAGAACCATGTAAAAAATTATTCTGCTGGTTCGATGCCCCTTTGCCCTTACACCCTCTTTCCTATCTGATGTTCAGAACTGGTGCTCTGGTAGTTATTTTCCACACTGTGTTGACCTCTGTGCTCGAACACGACAGAGCAGAGAGAGAGAAGGAGTCTAGGTCTCTGAATAAGTATTAAACTTGTCACAAGCCCTGGACTTCTCATTGCATCTTATATTTTATACCGGAGAGAAACAAATGCCTGTTTAGGCAATTACACCATTTTTACTGAATCTACATTATGAGATAATATGACAAGAAAGTTCAATATGTGGTATACAACAATTTAAAAAAGGAAAGATATGTAATTGAATGGCAAAATAAGTAAATTCAAAAATATTAATATTTCAAAATAGCAAAAATATGATTTTAAAATCTATATAATATAGTACATTGAAAAAAATTAAAGTGTGGGTCCTGGTTCCAAGATCTTGGGATTTAAACCTGGTCCACCACTTAAGGGGTACTCAGATTTGTGCAGTTTATTTTACCCTCTAATTCAATTTCTTGTAAAATGAGGATAAACACAGTGCCAATTTTAAAAGCAGTACTGTCGAAATTAAATTAGACACATATAAAATACTTAGAAGACTATCTAGTCCAAAGAGAGTATCCAATGATAAATTTCCTTTATAAAATGAAGTTAAATTGCAAAATTATGTTGTCATAATTTCTAATGTTATCTTGAAACCATTTTTTAAATTTTTAATTGAAATATAATTTATATACAGTATCTTATTAGCTTCAAATGCGCAACCATATTTGACAATTGCATATATTATGAAGTACTTCCCGTAAGTGTAGTTACTGTTACCATACAAGGTTATTATAATATTAGTGACTATATTTTCTATGCTGTACTTTTCATCCCTGTGACTTACTTATTTTATAGCTGGAAGTTTGTCCCTCTTACTACCTATCACTTATTTTACCCATCTCCCCTGCCCACCTTTGGGCCTCTAGCTACCACCAGTTTGTTTTCTGTATTTATGAGTATATCTCTGTTTTTTTCCATTTGTTCACTTGTTTTCAAGATTCCACATATAAGTGAAACCACATGGTATTTGTCTTTCTCTGTGTCACTTATTTTACTTAGTGTAATACTCTCTAGGGTCACCCATGTTGTTGCAAATAGTGAGATTTCATTTTTTTTTTTTGTATGACTGAGTAATATTCCAGTGTGTGTGTGTGTGTGTGTGTGTGTGTGTGTGTGTGTGTGTGTGTTTGTCGATATATAAAACAATTTCTTTATCCTTTCATCTGCTGACAGAGACTTAGGGTACTTGCATATCTTGGCTGATGTAAATAATGCTGTAATGCCGATCTGGTGAAAACTGCTTTTATGTATTATATTCAGCTTGCTAATATTTTGATTAGGATTCTTGTGTCTTGTCATCAGGGATATTATCTATAATTCTCTTTTTTTATAGTATCTTTATTTGGTGTTGGTACCAAGATAATGCTGACCTTGCTGGTTTAATTTGGAAGCATCGCTTCCTCCTCCACTTTTCTTTTCTCTTTTATGGGAATAATTTGAGAATTACAAGTAGTGACTCTCCCTTAAATGTTGAGTAGAATTCACCTGTGAAGCCATCTGGTCCTGGAATTTCATTTGCTGGGAGTTTTTGATTATTTTCCTAATAGTTTCTTAGTCTGTTAGATTTTCAATTTCTTCCTGATTCAATCGTGGAAGATTTTATGTTTCTAGGAGTTTGCCTGTTTCTTCCAGGTTGTCCAGTTGGTATAATTTTTTAGTAGTTTCTTATAGTCCTTATAAGTAGTATTTCTTCAGTATCAGTTGTAATCTGTTTCATTTATGATTTTATTTATTTGCATCCTCTTTTGTCTTGATGAGTCTGACTAAAGGTATTCCAGTTTTATCTTTTCAAATAACCAGTTCTTAGTTTCTTTGATCTTTTCTATTGTTGCTTTCTTTAGTCTCTATTTTTTTTTCTTTCAAGATTTTATTTAAATTCAAGCTAGTGCATATAAAATGTAGTATACATTTCAGGGATATAATTTAAGGATGCTTCATTTGCATATCATACCCAATGCTCATTACATGAAGTGCCTACCATTCAATTTACCCTATACCCTCACCCACCTCCCCTCCAGCAACACTCAGTTTATTCCATGTATTTAAGAGTCTCTTATAGTTTGCTTCCCTCTCTATCTTAATCTAACTTCAATTTTTAAGTTTACTTTTGCTTTTATTTTTATTGTATTTATTTGACAACAAGCCGAGAGAGAGCACGCATGCGCAGGCATGAGTGGGGGGAGGGGCACAGAGAAAGGGAAAAACAGACTCCGTGCTGAGCCCAGTCTGATCCAGGAACTCGGGGATCATGACCTGGGCCAAAGGAAGACACTTAACTGATTGAGCCATCCAGGTGGCTGTCTTAATCTTATTTTATTTTTCCGGTCTTAATCTTATTTTATTTTTCCTTCCCTTCCCTTATGTTCATCTGTTTTGTTTCTTAAATTCCAAATATGAGTATTTGCCTTTTTCTGGCTATTTCCCTTAATGTAACACCCTCTAGTTCCATCCATGTTGTTGCAAATGGCAAGATTTCATTCTTTTTGATGACTAATATTCCATTGCATGTGTATACCACATTCTTATCCATTCATCTTTAATCTCTATTTATCTTTTTAAAGATTCACTTTTTTTTTTTTTTTTTTTTTTTAATTTGAGAGAGCAGGAGGGAGAGAAAGTGTTGGAGGGTGGGGCAAAGGGAGAAGGAGAGAAAGAATCCCAAACAAAGGGATCCCTGGGTGGCGCAGCGGTTTGGCGCCTGCCTTTGGCCCAGGACGCGATCCTGGAAACCCGGGGTCGAATCCCACGTCGGGCTCCCAGTGCATGGAGCCTGCTTCTCCCTCTGCCTGTGTCTCTGCCTCTCTCTCTCTCTCTCTCTCTCTCTGTGACTATCATAAAAAAAAAAAAAAAAATTAAAAAAAAAAAAAAAGAATCCCAAACAAACTCCCCACTGAGCATGCAGCCCAATTCAGGGCTTAATCTCATGACCCAGAGATAATGAACTGAGACAAAATCATGAGTCCGACCCTTAACCAGCTGAGCCACCCAGGTGCCCCTAGTGTCTATTTCTTTATTATTGTGCCCTGATCTTTATTATTTCCTTATGCCTACTAACTTGGGGCTCCATTTTTTTTCTTTTATTGTCTAACTCCTTTAGATGATTGAGATTTTCCTTGTTTCTATTGAAATAGGACCATGTTGCTATAATCTTCCCTGTTTGATCTCCTTTTGCTGTGTCCCAAAGATTTTGAACCATTGTTTTCCATTTCATTTCTAAAGGTATTTTTTGATTTCTTCAGTTTCTTCATTGACTTACCAGTTGTTTGGTAGTAGGTTGTTCAGCCCCATGTGTTTGTGTTTTTGCCAGTTTATTATTATTATTATTATTATTATTATTATTATTATTATTATTTTAACCTTAAGTTTGATTTTTAGTTTGATACTGTTGTGGTCAGAAAAGATGCCTGGAATGATTTCATTCTTCTTGAATTACTGAACCTGTTTGGATTGTTCTGTTTATATATATGTTAAGTTAAGTCCATCTAGTCTAATGCGTCCCTCAAAGCCACTGTTTCCTTATTAGTTTTCTGTCTGGATGATCTATACATTGATATAAGTGAGGTCTTCAAATCACCTATTGTTACTGCATTATTGTCAGTTTCTCACTTTATGTCTGCTAATAAAATGTTTTCTCTATTTAGATGCTCCTATACTGGGTGCATAGTTATTAACAATTTTTAGATCCTCTTTTAGATTGATCCCTTTACATTATGCAATGCCCTTCTTTGTCTGTTGTTAAACTATTTGTTTTAAAGTTTATTTTGTTTGCTGCAAGTATTGCTACCCCAGGTTTTTGTTTTTGTTTTTGTTTTTGTTTCTATTTGCATGGGATAGTTTTTCATCCCTTCAATTTTAGTTTATATGTCTTTAGGTCTAAAGTGAGTCTCTTGTAGACAGCATATAGATGGGTCTTGTTTTCTTAGTCATTCAATCACTCTAAATCTTTTGGTTGGATCATTTAGTCCATTTAAAGTATTTCTTGGTAGGTTTATACTTATTGCCATTTTATTAATTGTTTTTAGTTATGTTTGTAGTTTTCCTCTGCTTCTTCTTCTTTTCCTCTCTTCCCTTATCATTTGATGACTTTCTTGAGTGTTCTGCTAGGATTCCTTCCCCTTTATGTTTTGTGTATCTATTAAATGTTTTTGTTTTTTGGTTACAGAGAGGATCATACATCCTATGTATGTAGCAGTCTACATATTAATTTGATGGTTGTTTAAGTTCAAACACATACTAAAAGCAGTACATTTATTCCCCCTCCCCATTTTATGTATATGACCTCAAATTTTACATCCTTTTTATTTTACATATCCCTTAACCAATCTTCGCAGATATAATTGATTTTACTACTTTTGTTTTTTAACCTTCATGTTAAATTTATCAATGATTGATATATTACCTTACTATATATTAGAATTTTTTTCCTCTCATGATTATGTTTTTATTTCTGCTTATGGCCTTTTATTTTCTGCTTAAAGAAGTCACTTTAACATATCTTAAAAGAAATGATGATGAGCTTCTTTAAATTTTGTTTGTCTGGGACTCTCTTTCCTTCAATTCTGAATGATTACCTTGTCAGGTAGAGTATGTTGGGTTGTGGGTTCTTTCCGTTCAGCACTTTGAATATGGCAGGCACTCTGGCCTGCAAAGTTTTGGAAAAAAAAACAAAAACAAAAAACCTGATAGCCTCATGGAGTTTCCTCTGTGTGTAACTGTTTGCATTTTTTTTTTTTGCCACTTTTAAGATTTACTTTATATTTAAGTTTTGAAACTATACTTATTATGTGTCTAAATGTTGAAGTCCTTTGGTACATCTTGTGTAGGGCTCTCTGTGTTTCCTAGACCTGCATGTCTGTTTGTTTCTCTTCGTGAGGGAAGCTTTCAGCCATTATTTCTTTAGTTATATTCTCTGCTCCTATTTATGTCTTCTTCTGGGACTTCTGTAATACAAATGTTAGTACACTTGATGTTGATCCAGACATCTCTTAGCCTGTTCTATTTTTTGAGATTCTTTATTCTTTTTGCTGTTTAGGTTGGGTACATTCCACTTTTCTGGATCATTGATGCATTTTTTCTGCATTATCTAATCTGTTATTTATTCCTCTGTTTTATATATATATATATATATTTTTCCATTTTGGTTATTGTATTCTTCAGCCCTGATTTTTTTTTTCTTTTCTATTTTGTCTCTTTATTGAAGTTCTGAGTTCATGTACTCTTCTCTCGAATAGTAGATGGCAAGCATCTTTATGACCATTTCTTTGAACTATTAGGTAGATTATCTCAGTTTCATTTAGTTGTTTGTTTACCTGAGGTGTCATCTTCTATTTGAACATACTCCTCTGTTTTCTCTTTTTGTGTGACTGTGTATATGTTTCTACATATTAGGTAAGCCAACTACATCTGTTGGTCTTGAAAATAGTGGCCATACTTAGAAGGCATCACATGGGACCCAGTAGTGCAATCCCCACTGGTCATCAGTACCAGCTGCTCCAGTGGTATCCCCTCTGTGGACTCTGTGAGCCTTCACATTGTGACTGGACTATACCTGTTGTGGGTGTATTAGTGATTGGGGCTTGCCCCAGCCCAGTTGGCTGCAGTGATTGGCTATAACTACTGTGGATACACTGGTGAGCAGAGCTGGCCCCAGGGTATTTGGCTAATAGGCCCAACTCTAGTTGGTCTGGGTGAGCTGGTGGGTGAGTTTGGGCCCTTTACTCTGGGGCAGGAGTTGCTTTGGAGAGGCCCCAATCCTGGCTGAAGTTGTCTGCTGGGTAAGGCAAGGCAAGTTTTTTGGAGGCATACTGTTACAACCAAGGCTTCCTTCCTCTGTGGTGGAGTAGGAGTCATTTTGGAGGGATGCTTATCGAGGCAGGCATGCTGGGTGGGGTGAGTGGTGCTAGCAAGGTAGTTAGAGATTCCTAGATTGGACCATTCAACACTTCCACTCCCAGAGAAAGCTCCTACAGATCCTTGCCTCTCTAGCCCACACTCTAAAATTAGTAAATCTACCCCATTTTTAACCCAGACACTTTTCAAACTGCTGTTTCTGTGCTGGGTCTTGGACCCAGTAAGATAGCATGCTGACCCTTTAAGAGCAGAATCTCAGTTTACTACAGCTAGAGTTAAAATCTACTGAGTCTCAAAGCCAGATGTTATGGGGGTACATCTTTCTGGTGTAGGTCTCCAGATTTGCGGCTTGGTACTATCTTTCCTCAAAGACGACCTTTACGTCTGAGATATCCCTCCTGTGTAAGGGTAGCCACATTAAGATTTTTGTTTCCATGGTCCTGCTCCTCCTACCCTTCTTGATATGGCTTTTTCTTTCTTTCTTTCTTTCTTTCTTTCTTTCTTTCTTTCTTTCTTTCTTTCTTTCTTTCTTTCTTTCTTTCTTTTTCTTTCTTTTTTTTTTGATATGGATTTTTCTTTACATCTTTAGCTGTGGAAAATTATGCTGGACTTCAGAGTGAGTTACATTATGAATAATATATTGTTGCCTTGCCATGCTTGTGCTAGAAGTTGAGCTCCCTGACCACCTACTCCACCATCTTCCCTTGCTCTTCAAAATTACATTCTCAATCTTATTTGTTTTACTGTTTTATGTAGGGAATTATAATTTTTATTTTTTTAAAGATTGTATTCGTTCATGAGAGACACAGAGAGACAGAGACAGACACACAGGGAGCCCCATGCAAGGAGCCCGACATAAGACTCGATCCCAGGACTCCAGGATCACGCCCTGGGCTGAAGGCAGGCACCAAACCACTGAGCACTGAGGGATCCCCAGGATAGTATAATTTTTAAATTGTTTTTAGTCTTGGATTAAAGTTAATAGGCAGAAATATGCTGAGATAGAAGTGTCTTCCAAAACAAAATGATTTTTCTCTTATAGTTGATCACCAATAATATGATCAAATTATTGTATATAAATCTTATTAAAGATATTAATTTAGATCTTTTTGCTCTGGTACATTTGCATTCTTGGATTGGCTTATAGAATTAGTGTATGACAAGGCTTCTTAGGAGATGGGAACAGGTCAGCAAAAACTTGTAAAGAGAACTCACCAAAGAATTATGGGGAAATAGGTAGTAATTAAAAGTTAATGTGGTCCGACTTAACGTATGGAGGGGAAATGGCCAGAATGTGCGGTCTGACTGTAGCATTAAGAGTATTTACCAAAGCTGTAAATAATGGGACACCAAAGGGTCATGTAACCAGTTAGATATATAAATCTGTGATTCAATATAGATAACTCGGGTTTTATCAACCTCCAGTTGAGATTTAGTACTACAGGAATGGGTGAAAGAAAATAGAAAAAAAAGTGCTGGGCTCCCTAGTGGAGCTCCAAGCCGTGCTACTTTCAAGGTAGTTAGAGGATCCCAGGTTGCACCATCCAACATCCAGGTTTAAGAACAAAAAGTGGCCAACTGAGTCTCTCTCTCTTTGAATGGATAGGAGTGAGTCCAGTGGTTCTGGAGGTCTTTGTAACCTTGGCAAGAGTACTTTCAGTGAAATACTGGAGAGGAAGCAAAGTTAGATTGGTGGGGATATTTGAAGAGAAAATGGGAAGTGAAGTGGTAGATCCACAAAATGAAGACAGCTTTGCTGTGGAGAAGTTGGCAGAGGATGTTGGACAACAATGCAGTATAATTTGAAAATATTAGAGTTAACAAGACATAGCAGCAAGGTGATCTGATTGAAAGGAGAGAAGACCTTGAATTGAGAACAGAGGATGAGAAAGATGACGAAAATGGAGTCACAAATTTACTCACCATATACTTTGGGTAGGGAAAATGTAGGGGTTTTTTTTGTCTCTGATTTTTTCTTAGAGTCCTGCCATTCTCAGGAGCTGATATTTGTTTTCTTTGCCAACCTTGCTGTTAGAAGTAAACATGTGACAGAGGACTAACCACCAAATGCATGGATGTAGAGACGTGATGGAGCTATCCACTTATAAAACAAACAGAAGTGGTTGATGCTTCTACCTTCCTTCTCTCAGCCCTTCCCAAGCTTGGAATATGGGGAGGAAATGATCACCATGGGAAAAAGGCAGCAAATCATGGATACCTAAGTTTCACACAATTTTTGAATCCCTTTTTATGGAGAACCCATTCCAACCACTTTCTACCCACAAACCATGTAGTATCTGGAAGAAATCTCACATAAGATTTTCAGTTTTTTAGTACTGGTACTCAATAGTAATTCTCACTGGTAAACTCCTGTTTTTCTATATATAGTGTTCTTTCCTTACTCTCTTCTCTCTCAGCCTCTAGTTTAATATCACTCTCCACAGAAGACTTGGGTCCCAGCTTCTATTTATTATAAATTCTATACTTTATGATAAAGATTATTAAAATTTTTCAGCAAAAATTGTCATATACTCTAGGGCTATCCCATACAAGAGAATTACAAATAAAGTAGATTCTCAGTAATTGGAATATACCTTGAAATTTTGGAGACTTCAAAATGCAAATTTCTATCTTTAAAAAGCATTTTTTAAATAAAGAATAAAGTGTAGTTAGCGTGATTGTTCTTGTGTTGTTTTTAACCAAGTATTGAAAGTTACAGCAGTAGGTTAGGGATAGTGACCAAAACTAAGAAGGAGCAGATACAGGTGCCAGGTTACTAGTTAGGCATGTTTTGGTGGGTTGGTGATGTGCCATCCTTCCTTAGCCTTGCAGCTCAAGAACAGCCAACTTATTTTTCAGTAGTATTTCATAATAACATGTGCAATGGATTTTGATGATAATTTACACAAATGCAAGTGATAAAGAGGTTAATGACCTAGGTCTGCTTTATTAGAGGCTGAATTTTGTACTGCAGTTAATGTTTCTCCAATAGTGTAAAGAAAATCAATTTGTCAACAAATACATCAACTTTAAAACAGTGGTTACCTACCATTGATAACCATCACCATTCATCTCCCATTTGTGGACCCAAAACCATAGTAGTATAGAAGGACCAAATTTTAACAAGTTGGATGTTTGGAAGGGTGATTGGGGCAGTCAAGTGTCAATATGATCTCTGGCAGGGAGAAGAGGGTGATAGGCTTAAGGCACCCTTTTAATCTTGAGTAATTTCATTTAATGTATGTATTATATTATTGGGGCATCTCAGTGGCTCAGTTGGTTGAACGTCTGACTTTTGATTTTAGCTCAGGTCATTATCTCAGGGTCATGATACTGAGTCCCATGTGGAAATTCATTCTAGGGATTAGCGGTTTGATTTTCGTTTTGTTTATCTAAAAAGTATCCTTCGCCACTCTTTACTTTGGTAACAAAAGGACCCTTTTCCCAGAGGGGAAACAATTCTATATTGCTTGAGTCCCTCTCCACAAATCCAGGGATGAGGATAGGAGACCTGGGCCCAACTAGGTGGAATATTCTAGATCATTGGTTTAAGTAGATGATTGGTTCATTGTTGGCTCCATGACCCAACACGTGCCTATCATGACTTGCTATGAAGTTTCCTCCCCTCCCCAAGAGCTCTAAAGACAGGCTATTTCTAATAGATTAAAAAACTAGAGGTGTAGAGACCTGGAGGTTGATGGAAGTATATTTCCTGCCACAGGGAATCTCACGCCCTAATAGATAAAGAAAGGAACCCCCCAGATTCCTACTTACATGAGTTAATAAGTTCCCTTTTAAATTGTTATAAAAGCTGATTTGATATGTTTCTATCACTTGCAACAAGAGCAATCTTAATGAATTCCTTTTCCCAAAACGAAATAGCATAAAATGAACCAGTTGACACTTTTATAAATGCATGTGTTTTCCATATTCAAATTTCATACACTAGACCACTTGACACATCTATCCACAAGAGGTTTTTTTTGGTAAATATTTTTTTTTTCATTCACATCTCACTCTACCCCAATTTAATAAGGCGATAGGAGAAGAAAAGTACTCAAAACCAACTTCATAATGTTTGGGCAACTTTTCATGTAATAAATAAGACAAGTATTGGGTTTTAACCTTTGACTTGAAGTTTGTATAAAGAAAATATGCATACTTTCCTATTAAATTGTTTTGTAATTGTTTAAACTTGAGTGAAGTTTTTCTCAGTATTTCAAGAAAAATTGTAGCTGTTTTTGTTTTCCCTGTTTATCATGTACTCCATCTTCTAAATAATTCATCATAATGTTGAATAGACTTTTCCAGTACTTATGCTTGTTTCTTGTCTCTGGGTTTCATATGACAAGTCACCTTTAATTTTACAGTTACTGTGAATTTTTCTGTATCTTTGGCATGGAAACTTGTTCAAAGCATTTTAAAAGCTTAAAGAGATTCTACTTCCCTTACTATCTAAGAATATTTATCCTTCAAAAAAATGCCAATAGATTAGTCAGGCACAATTTTCTCTTACAGGAGCCATGCTGCTTTTACTACTGATCGAGGTACCTGAAATTCTCACTAAGATTTTTGCAGTTATTACTAACTTTGAGATCCTCCTCTCTTCTTTTCCTCTGGACAGCATCCATATTTAAAATAAAAGGATCTGAGCAGCCTAGGTAGCTCAGCAGTTTAGTGCAGGCTTCAGCTCAGGGCGTGATCCTGGAGACCCGGGATCGAGTCCCATGTCAGGCTCCCTGCATGGAACCTGATTCTCCCCTGCCTGTGTCTCTGCCCCCCCCCCCATTAATAAATAAATAAAATCTTAAAAAAAAAAAAAAAAAGATCCATCCTCTGTTTAAGAGCCTGAGTTTGATAGTTTAAAAGCCTGAGTTTATTAGCTAGTGGTAGAAGCAGCATGAGGCACTCACATGTTTTTCTTCCATACTGACCATCTCCTATATATGGACTGAAATTTGTGTTTCTCCCTAAATTCACATGTTGAAGCTTTAACCTGTAGTGCAAGTGTATTTGAAGATAAGGCCTTTATGAAAGTAATTAGGGTTAAATGAAGTCATAAGAGTAGGGCCTTGATTTCCTAGAGTTATTTTATAAGAAGAGGAAGAGAGACGAAAGCTCAATTTTTCTCTGTGCACCCTGAGGAAAAGCCCCATGAGCACACAACAAAAAGACAGTGGTCTGCTAGACAGCTTTCACCAAAAATCAGCTATGCTGATCCACTGGGCTTCCAGACTCCAGGGCCATTAGACAATAAATTCCTATTCCTTAAGCCACCCCGTCTATGGCATTTTGTTATGGCAGCCTGAGTAGACTGACACAGACAGGATGCAGGAGTGAGCAGTGCATTTTCCAGCTCTACGGTTTATTTTGCAGACCACTTTTTCTTGTGAATTTTTTATGTCATTAATGTTGGTGTTTTCTGGTCTGTGTCATTGTTTCCTGCTTCTCTGCTCTTACACGCACTCACTGAGAAAATGAAGCTGGAGATACAGGTAAAGGTATAACACTTTCTTATAAAGTAAAATTGTACCCCCAGCCTCATTAGAGTATATATTTAATTTTGGTTGATTCCGAAAGCATTAATCTAGTATTAATATTAAGTGCTTGGATCCTACCAAGGAATCTGAGGTAAACAAGTGAAGAAATAAATACTCCTGTCGTTGCAGAACTTAAGTTTCAGCGGGAGATGGGAGTGGAATGTGTAAGGGCACAGAATGCACAGTAATAAGAATAATATGTAAGTGAATCCCATAGTATAATAGAAGGTAATATGTGGCATGGAAAAGAATTAAGGACATAGGAAAGTCTTGGATGCACATTGGCAGTATTATCAAGGAAAGAAGATAGAAGTTGAGGCCATAGAGTTATTAGTGGCAAAGCTCTTTACAAGGCAAGGTTCTTAATTCTGGTATAGAATAAAAGATAGGGTATTAATGAATTTTGGTGGGAAATATTTTGGTAATCTCACTATGGTAGGCTGAATGATAGATGCCCCTCCAAGATATTCACATCCTAATCCTCATAATCTGTGGCTATGTTACCTTACATTCTAACAGGTACTGTGCAATTGTTATTAGGGACCTTAAGATGGGGATTATCCTTGATTATCTGGCAAGCGCAAGACAATAATAGGGGTCTTCAGAAGAGGGTGGCAGAGGGATCAGTGTTAGAAAGATGAAAGGACAGAAGCAGAGCTAGGAGTGATGTGCTTTGAAGGGGCCACTGACTAGGGACTGCAGACAGCCTCTAGATGTTTAAAGGACAATAAACAGATTCTCCCCTAAAGTTTCCAGAAGAACAAGTCCTGCCAACATGTTAATTTTTGCACAGTGAAAATGATTTCAGAGTTCTCACTTCTAGAATTATAAGATAATAAATGTGTGTTTTTTAAGTTCTTTAATTTGTCATAATTTGTTATAGCAGCAATAGGAAACCAATACATGTCCAAGTGAAATATATTATCTCTTAATAGCATAGTATTAACAGTATTTATGATTTTGTTATAAAAAATCAGATATTTTTTATATATTACAGTTCTTGACAAAATATAAAACTATTTTTTATGGCTATGATTACTTCAAAATTATAGTAATCAGATCTAACACTAGGGAAAACCAGTGCTAAACTTTATGTAATGCATGTGTATTTCTATGCCATAAATTTTCCAGATATTTTTTTTAATTCATTACAAGATACTTGAAGATTTTTTTAATCTTAAAAGTTATTGCCTTTAGAAACAGTAATATGATGGAGGGTACGTAGGTTTAACCAGACTACAGAAGGTGTCCATCGTACAAAAAGTTAATAATCCTCACTATAGAGTCTCATAGGCTACTTGTAAAGATTTTTGACTTTCAGTTAGAAGGAGAGAACACCCATGACAGAAGACTAGTAGGACTTCATATAACTTTTAAGAGAATTACTTTGGTTACCATGTTGAGAAAGTAACACTGAAGGCAAGTATCCAGGCAAGAGGCAGTAGTGCTCAGGTCACTATGGTAATGGTGTAGATGTTAAGAAATGGTCAAGTTCTGATTACGTTTTACAGGTTGGGCTAATAGGATTATTTGATGGAAAGTATATAGAAATGGACTAAGTCAATTGGAGGACCATCATCATATGGTTTCACTCATAGGTGGAATATAAGAAATAGTGAAAGGGATTATAAGGTAAAGGAGGGGAACTGAGTGGGAAAAATTAGAGTGACAAACCATGAGGGACTCCTAGAAACAAAGTGTTGTGGAAGGGGAGGTGGGTCAGGGGACGGGGTAACTGCGTGATGGGCATTGAGAAAGTCACTTGATGGAACGAGCACTGGATGTTATACTATATGTTGGCAAATTGAATTTATTTATTTATTTATTTATTTTTTTCATTTACTTATGATAGTCACACACAGAGAGAGAGAGAGGCAGAGACACAGACAGAGGGAGAAGCAGGCTCCATGCACCGGGAGCCCGACGTGGGATTCGATCCCACGTCTGCAGGATCGCGCCCTGGGCCAAAGGCAGGCGCCAAACCGCTGCGCCACCCAGGGATCCCGCAAATTGAATTTAAATTTAAAAAAAGGTTTGAAAAAAGGAATGTAATTGGATAAATTAAGGTGCATACCTGGATGGAATATTATGCAGCCATTAAAATCATTGCTTTGAAAAAAAAAAAAGGAATGTATATAGAAAAAGTAGATGTCTCTTGTCTGTATATGTTTATTTATTTGTTTGATGACTTAAAAATGTGTGTATGTGTTTGTATGATGAGCCAGTAGAGATTTCATGATGTGGGAAAGTGAAGAAAGAATTGCTAGAGAGAGTTACTGAGCACATAAGAAGGATGAACTATGATGTATAGTTAGAGGCCTGGTTTTCTGTGATGGATGGATAATCATCTCTGTATCTAGACATTAGTTTGGACTAATTATGCAGCTCCTGTTTCACAATCCTTGAGCTTGCAATTCTCCAAACTGGCATATAACCCTCTAAGTTACAATTCAGAGTACTAGTTAGTAATAGTAATAGTTCTAATAGTCACAAGCAAAGACATTGATAATGATCGTTATAAAGAATTCTTCATTGTGTAGATAAAAGCTCAAAATCCCTTTCTAACAAAAGCAACTCTGTTTTACACCTTGTTTGTGTAAGACATTACCTATATGCTTGTAATAAGATATGGCCATTGCCTTCAAGAATCTATATTAATTGAGAGAGCGTTATATATACATTGGGGACATTAAGTAAAGCCTTTGTATGACCATTTATGGAAGTGAAAGAGTTTCCATGAGGAAAGTTAGGATAAATTTATAAATAATGATGGAATTCAGTGCTATCGGAGTTCTGAAGTAGAAGACATCTCATGTAACAAAAATGAATGGATTATTGGATCTTCTGCTAAGGTTTCTCAATTAAGATACTTATATAATAATGTGGAAAACAGACTCACATATACTACCTCAACGTATAAATTTCCAAAGTGGCTAATATATTGATACATTTAATATCTTGTTTTTATGTGCATAAATATATGTGTAAACATGCTTATATATGTATTGACATGTGTGCATATTAATATATAGACATAATGTTTTGGGGTATATATACATATTCTCAAAGTATGTATATGCCTAAGCGTTTGTATATGTATCCTGCAGATATACAGTGAGGACCTATTTTCCTGTGTATAATTCAGTCACTATTTACACCATCAGTAGTTACCACGTGGACAGGAACTTGATAGGAAGGATTCAGTTAATTTTTTTCTTTGCCTGTATCACATGAGTGTGGTAGTTTGGGCTTTAGGATTGTTGCTGATCAGCTTTGGTCATTGTTAGGTCACATTGGTTAAGGAAGAAAACAGCAGAGCCTTCAATAGTGACATTATGGTGTCAGAATTTTAGAGATTTTTTAACTTTGCACAGGACTGTTTTGTTATTATTGAAGAAATTTACCCCTTATGAGGGAGAAACTAGGGCGTTTATTTGTTTTCTGAGGCTGCTGTAACAAATATCCACAAACTTGGGGGCTTAAAACAACAGAAATTTTCTTATGTTTCTGGAGACTAGGAGTTTGAACTCAAAGTGTTGACATGGTTGGTCCATTCTAGGAGCTGAAGGAAAATCTGTTGGATAACTTGGCTGGCTTCTGGTGATTGTTGGCAATCCTTAGCGTTCCTTGGTTTGTAGGCTCAGCACTCCTCGCACTGTTCTGTCTTCACATCACCTCCCCTCCTCTGTGTGTACAAGTGTTCCATTTTTGGCACAATTTGACCAACTCTTGATGAGTTGTTTTTTTTTTTTTTTTAGTATCAACTATCCTAACTAGTGTGAAGTGGTATCTCATTGATTCTGATTTGCATTGGTTAGTGATGTTGAGCACCTTTTCATATACTTATTGGCCATGTGTCTACTTTGAGAAATGTTTCGTCAATTCCTTAGCCCATTATTTAATCAGGTTATTAATGCTTTGCTGTATAGTTGTCAGTTCCTTATGTATTTTTTAAACAAACTCCTTATCAGATGTATGGTTGCAAATATTTTCTTGCATTCTGTAGATCACCCTTTCCCTCTTTCAAGTGTTTCCTTTGCAGTGCAGAAGCTTTTTACTTTGATGCATTTCCACCTGTCTTTTTTCCCCCCTTCTGTGGACTGTGCTTTTCTTGCCTCATGTCAAATCCATGCAATTAATGCTAAGACCAATGTCACAAAGTTTTTCCCCTATGTGTTCTTCTAGGAGTTTTACAGTTTTGGATCTTATGTCTAAGTCTTTAATCCATATTGATTGGATTTTTGTGTATGGTGAAAGATAAGGGTTTAGTATCCTACCTTTATGTGTGGATTTACAAATTTCCCAACATCATTTGTTAGAATCCATTTATCTCTTCTCCATTGTGCATTCTTGGTACCCATAACAGATACCAGTTGACTGTGTGTGTGTGTGTGTGTGTGTGTGTGTGTGTGTATATATATATGGATTTCTGGGCTCTCTCTTCCATTCCATTGGCTTATATGGCTATCTTTATGCCAGAACCAACCTCCTTTAGTTACTGTAGCTTTGTAATATATTTTGAAATCGGAAAGTGTGATGCTTCAAGCAGTGTTTCTTTTTCAAAATCACATTAGCTCTTCAGGGTCTTTTCCGGTTCCATATGAATTCCATATCTGTAAATGGATTGTATTAAATCTGTAGACTACTTTGGGCACTAGGGACATTTTAATGATATTGTGTCATCCAATTCACGAACAAAGAATATATTCCTATCTGTTTTCTTCTTTAGTTTCTTTCATCAGTGTTTAATAGCTTCCAGTGTACAGGTCCTTCACTTCCTTAGTTTATATTTCTATGTATTTTACTCTTTTTGATTCTATCATAAATTCAGTTGAGTTGTCCTAATTTCAAATAGTTCATTATTAGTGTATATACATATTAAATATAGCATGTCTATATATGTTATATATAGTGTATATTTGTGATAAATATGTATTAGAGTGTATATATAGTATATATTATGTATATATAGTGTATACATAGGATACAATATACAAATATGCATATATTAGTGTATGTTAGTGGTATGTGTGATGTGAGAGTGGTGTGTGTGTGTACATACACATACAAATATCTATTATACATGTTTATGTTAGTGTAGCCCCCAAGAGACTATGCTGTGCCCCACCAACTCTGTGAAATAGGTGAGATAAAATCCAGAACCTTAGGTGGTATCCAGACACCTAAATGTCTAGTCCAACATTTTCAGCGCTCAGAAAACAGCTGGGAGCTGGAGGTTCCCTCTCAATCATAAGGCACTGTGTTAGGGTATAGATTTTGCTGAGGAAATGTCTCCACTTTTCCTGCCACTTTTGATGTTGCTAGTTTCACACTCTTTTAGAGTGCAGGAGCCTATAATTTTCTGTTTTTTTTTTACAAAGGGAATTGATCCATGTTATGCTATTGAATTGGTAGGCTGGGGAGCAGTGGGGTGGGAAGAGTTCAGGGCTTTCTATTCCATCATATTAATGATGTCACTCCTCTGCAACGTTTAATAATATGGTTAGGACAGACCCCACCAAAGTGACCTTTGAGTAAATACCTAGAAGAGATATTCAGATATGCAAAAAAAAAAAAAAATTCTCTTCAAGGTTTAATGTGAAGTATTGCATATTAAGCCTATGTAGGAAAACACATAGTTTGCTCCCCAAACACCATTCTTATATATAATTAAGTTTTTAAAGTGTTAGTTTCCCGTCAATTGATAAATACAGTCAAGGAATGTGCATTTCAATGACTTTATTGTGATTTCATTTAACTTCAGTAGCTACTTATTTGCCAATCAGATGATGATCACTTAATATATAGAGCCATTGTTTACACTGTTCATGCCATGAGCTACTTTAGGATTTTAAGTGCACTCTTGAAAACTGTAAACTGTGATTCAGTGGATGACTTTGATGCCAAGCTAAAACCGCTGTAATTGCAGTTACAGACTCACTTGAACTTTCCTCCCCAACTACCATTGCCAGAATGGAAAGGTTATAAAGTTTAAATAAGTCAATGCTGGAAGGGACTTTTACCGCTTCTCTATTCTTTCAAATAATGTTGTCAAACACCTGGGCACCTCATGCTCAGAATCATGATGCTTCAGTAAGGACAAAGACAAATATCAATTCAAGAAAAAAAGTGGCATTGTATTTTAGATGCGGTACAAACATTGCCCAACAGGTTTATTTTCTGTGTGGTATGGTTTGATTTCTCTTAAAATCTGCAGCCATTTTTATACGAAACTGTTTTTACATAAAGATAAAACAATTCCCTCTAAGGAAAGGGGAAAGAGATTAGAAAGTGAAAGACAGAAATCTTCAGTTACAGTGTTCTGCTCCATATAGAGAGCAATGTCTTTAATTACCAATCAGTGTTTTTGAATTAAATCTTATCAAGTGAAACCAAATCTAAACTACATCTCATTGAAAATTAGTACACTCTTAATGAGAAGTGCAATTTAATAATTACAATTTAACCAATCGTGGAAGCTAATTGCAAAAAAGCTATCTAATTGAGATCCTAAGAACTTAAAATAGTATATAGTGCAATACTGAGGATCTTGTGTGCTGATATTCATGGAACAGTTTTTATTAGATCCAATTGTGTGATTAACAATATAGTATTTATATACAATCTTACATAATACTTGTATAGAATAACCTCTTGCTAGCCATAAAAATAACATACATATCCCCTTTCCTCTATTTTTGTACATTGTTAATCATGTGCATTACCAAGATTTCTATGAATTTTACTGAAATATCAAGTCCTTAATGTAATTAAAAGTTTAGGTTTTTTTTTTTTTTTTTTTGCATGTTACACTTTCATTAACTTATTACTTGAGGTATCATTTATGTCATCTTCTTGATAAACCTATCCCTGCCTTTAGAGGGAAAATAGGTTATATAATACCTGAGTAGAACTAACATAAAAATCAAAATACAGGTCATAAATTTTACCTAATTTTTCAGGATCTAGAATATCGGCTTCAAACATACACCCAATAAATATTTGATCAGTTGATTCTCTCTGTTCAAAGAGCATCAGAGACATTGTAAAGACTTAGACTCTCTCTTGAATCTGATTAGCAAAAGGTGAGATATAATTCTTTGATGTTATAACTGCATCTTTCACAGTAGCTTCCTATGATACTAAAATAATTATTCTGTGTAGAGACATAAAAAAATGTAGATACGTAAATCCATGTATCACATTATTCCGGTGTTAAAATACTTGTTAGGAAAATGTTGAAATAAACAGTGACTTATAATCAAGTTATCATAAAATCTGTAAGCCACTGTTTACACAGTGACTCTCTAATGGTAATGCACCTATAGGCCAGTGGGGGATCTTGTTAAAATGTTGTGAACAGGATTCTAATTCAGGAAATTTGAGATGGCCTAAGATTAAGATTCTGCATTTCAAATAAACTCTCAGGCGATGTTCATGCCATGGGCACAAGGACCACACTTTATGTAGCAAGTTTTGTCAAAATGATGTGCATGCATCACACCAGTTCAAACAGGTGACGTTGAAAGACACAAACATTACTTTGTGTATGTTGCTGGTACAGAAAAGAAAGGAAGCTGCCCTTGGCTTCTGTCCCAAATAAAGTAATAAAATTATCACTTGCTGGAAATATCATCCATCATTTCTCCTGCAGATAAAGTCATGAAAAGAATAGGCCTCTACCCCTTTGAAGTGGCCTTCTGTGTTTCACAAATTGCCACTCCTAAAATGAAAGGTCCAGATATGTTCAGTTTTCTCTAAAAGAATTAGAATGAAATAGTGGCTGGTAAGAAGAGTACTACCTAAAGGTTAGGTTAACATAATTACGGTGAAAATACATAGGGAATATGAAACACTTAGGTTCTTGCTGTTAAAAAACTTCTGCTTTGATTAATTGAGACCTGTACGCTCACCTGATTTTAGCAAGGTCCAAAGAATACCTGTTCAATAAATACCCCAGATGATTATGCTCTGACATCTTGTCTCAACCTGAAGCAGTATTTCTTTCTTACTGTCTCTTCTAATTTTCCAGCTGCCATGTCTTGCAACTATCAATTTGCCTCCTTCTTGCAAAATTACCCTCTTCTAATTAGTTGTTTTTGTTGTGGCTTAAGAAACCAGGTAAACAATCTCATTATATTCATGTGTAAAATAAGAAAAAAAAGAGGCTGTGAGCTTGGGAGGAATTTTGGGGTATTTGGTAAATACTTTTAATGGCTTTTAGTGACTTCATTTTGTGCTTCTTTGTAGTTCATGAGAGACTTGACTTCTTTTTTTCTCTTTTCTGTTCAAATTCCAAGTAGTTACGATGGATAAGTAATATTTAGAAAAAACTGTTTTCTGGTTTGAAAGCAATAATAATTAGCATAACTTTGCAAGAAATCCAAGTTAAGTAAAGTAACAGGAGTGCATTTTATTTCCTGGATCTAATTATTTATAGGTTAGAGATTAAGAAACTTCACACTTCTTTACTCAACATGTAAACCTTTATAAGTAGTGTCATCATATAGTGTTGAAAACCTGAAAAAGAAGTCTACAGTCTCCAGATAAAAAGCAATTGGGGATTCCAAGCTTATCTGTATTTTAACTTTTGCTCTTGGATCAAATAGCCTTCACGGAATTGCAGTTAGTCTAGTCACCGAGATCTATATCTATAGCTATGTCAATATAAATGAAGCCAAAACATAATGAAAAATAAATTTCCATCAATTTGTTTTATTTTTTTGGCTAAGATCCAGAAACCCTATATCCATAGTTGTTAGAGTATTCTTACTCCAGGCAAATTAAATCAACTGCATCTCAGGCTCATGTTCACAATTCACCTACAACGTATAAATCCAAAGTATAACTTGGTTCAATATAAGGCTAATGGTGGACCTGTAATCTAAAATAAAATATTCTTATAGACTGCTGATTTGTGCATGCCTCCCCAGAATTCTCCCCTTTTATCACTGATTAAAAGAACTCCTGTTGGCATAGCAGACCCAATGCTTGTAAGAAAGATTTAAAGTCTTGGCAAGTTGATTATTCAAGGCCTTAGCATCCTTACATCTGTCCAGATGTGATCACAATTCATTCTGGGGGCTGAATGTCCTGACATTAGTCGTATAGTTCACGTCAAGGTTTTCTTCTCTATTTAGTCCTTTAGTCGATGCTCTTTTCAGTTTTTTTATGCTTACCTTCCTTTCCAATCTACCTGCTCTCTTACTATGTGTCACACGTTACGCTAGACACTGGCGACGTTGTGATATTTATGTCTTTTACCTGTCCTCAAAAATACAAAATCGTAATTCTAAGTTCATTTGACAGTACCCTCCGAAATTTCTCTATTACTAGATTCATTTGTAATTTTTCTTGGCAAGTTAAAATTTTAAGATTCTGCCCATTGTTTTCCACTCCGTTTTTTTTTTTTTTTTTACCAACCTTCTTCTGTCTTTCTCACTGGCGGTGGGAATGAAACCTTAGTTCATCTTCCTTTCCTTGTTTATTAAATAGATTACAATAGCACCTATCTCATAGAGTTGTCATGAAGATTAAGTGGGAATAACATATGAAGTGCTTTGATCATTACCTGGCATGTAATAAGAGCTCAATACATTTAGCTAAATAATTATCGGTACTAACATCATTATAATTAGTACACCTAAATTTTCTCTGCAATTAACAATCCTAAGAGTATTGGCCATTAGAGAGAACAAACATGAGAAAGCTTTGAGCCTGGTGAGATGCCTGTGCCTGATAGACACTGTATTAAATAAACACAAAGAGGTTTATTCCCCTTTTAATTCCCTTTTGAGCATTTGGATTATATTTAGGAAATAGATAATTTGATTCAAGTTGTCTTTGACACTGCTCTAACTGGAGCTAATCTTCCTTTTTCCCAAAAGAGAGATCAAACAACAGAATGAATCTTGTCTGTGCAAGAGTATCCAGCTCTATTTTAATTACAATTTTATGGTTACCTTCCATTAATAAAAAGTAATACTGGCTTCCATTTATGGTGGGATATTATACTTTCCATTTAAAAGTCACATGTGTAATAAAAGTGAGTTAATTAAAATATTAAGTAAGTAAATAATTTGGGGATGTCTCAACAATTATAAAGGCAGCACAGGAATAAGTTAAGTTTGGGAAATGCTGATATAGTCCCACATTTTTATTTTACATAAGGGAAATCTGAGACCTTGAAGAAGTAGCCTACCCCAGATTAGGATCCAGGCCTAATTACTTTATAAACTTACTGATGTGCATCAACATCATACCAGGTTTTATTATAGAGAATAATGCTCCGAAGGTTCTCATTCTAACCCTATTAGAAAATTTAGATTTTTATAGAGCTGGAACTTTTATCATTATATAGCACTCATGTGCCTACCTTGCACAAAAGGGCTGGGTAATATTCGACTATTTGACTTGATCTCAAAAGAAAGCAAGGGAAAAAATGTCTACCAAAATAGAATTTTAAAGAGAGATGAATTTAAGAATTCTTAAACCTGGGTTACATTTAACCTAAGATGTGATGCAGAAATGTATTGATAAACATACTGCACTACAAAACTGTTATTGATGGAACTATTTTTATTTGAAACTTGTTCTATAGAGCACAGCAAATACACTTCAAAATATTAAAGGAAAGAGGTTTTCTCTTTATGGCAATTATTTAGAGAAATGATATGTTTCCCATACTTCACTAGCTAAATGATCACAAATATATTATCAAAACTGTAGCCTGAAATTTTTGCTCACATTTAATAAATTTCAATTCAATATGAAATTGCTTGCTAAATTACAGCCTAAACACCAAGGGTCAATCTGATAACCAATGATTTGGTGTCATGAAAGGAAAAATAATTTTTTTAGAAAGAAAGGACTATATATTTTCAAACCTAGTAATTTTATTTATTTTTATTTTTTTAAGATTTTATTTATTAGAGAGAGAAAGAGAAGAGAGACTTAGGCAGAGGGAGAAGCAGGCTTCCAGCAGGAGCCTGATGCGGGACTCAATTCTGGGGTCCCGGCACCGTGTCCTGAGCTGAAAGCAGACACTCAACCACTGAGCCACCCAGGCATCCCCAAACCTACTAAGTTTAAAGCACAGTTGTACAACTTTAAAATTAAAGGAACATAAGGAAGCACTGAAAACCTAATTTTTTGGAAGGGTAAATAGATTTTAAAATTCTCCATAATTTTTTAATATTAAAATAAAGTATTAATCAGTATTGATATAAGAATATCCATAGGTTGTGTAACTTTGAAATATGTCCACCTGAGGGCATGTTATATGAATTAACTTATGATAATATCATTATGTATTGATTGCTTACTTGGAAGTCATGGGCTTAACAGCTTAAAATATCTCATGTAACTATTACAATATTCTACAAGAACCTAACAGAGGAAAAAAAACAGGGTATAGATCAGCTATAAACTAAACAGAGTCAGATTTTAAACCCAGGTCTGATTCCAAAGCCATGAATCTCAGCTCTACTCTTCCTTTCTGATTTACATTTATATTCATACTTTACATCTTATTTATTCTAAAAATAAAATTTCATAAATCTTTGAGGCTCCTTGACTTCGATTTTTTTGGCTTGAACCCAAGAACGAAACCACTTTGATTTGTTTTAAAATTACATTTTATTCTTTGTAATTGGAAAGTAGCTGTAAAATGCATTTGTCTTTTTGTGATTGATTATCATAGGTTTAAAGTTAGTTATTCATACCCTTACTTGTTTTTTTTCCTGTCCTTGGATTATTTTATGTTTGTATTTTAAGTAGTATCAGGGAGGAGGCAGTCCTTTGCTCAGCATATTCAGGGTAGAAAGATCAGGATGGTGAGAAGATATTGAAGCAGTGTTTATGCTGGATGGTTAGTGAAACGGAGTTTGTAGTAAAACAAATATGGTGAGAGGATAAGAGCAAGGAAGCATGACTAATGTCTTAAAAAATACTGTATTTTATAACATGAATTATTTTCATATAAATGAACTCAATCCTCAAAACAACTCCAGGATTTATGAAGGGTAGGTATTATTATCCCAGTATTATAATTGAAGCACCTAAGGTTTCAATGTTCAAGTCCTTTGGCAATATGACACAGTTAGCAAAGTGGCAAATTCTGCATTTGAGCTGAGATTTTCTGACTCCATGTTCATGTGCTTGCATGCACACAATACCACAGATGGCTTTATTTGAAAAAAAAAATGTGTAAGATGTTGACTATATAAACCTAGGAATAAAGTGAAGAATGGTGGATGGGAGCTACAAAAGAGCAACTGGGGGTAAAAAGAGATTTTCTTAAACTGATAAGTATTTCCTTAAAAGGGGGAGGGCTTTCCTAGAAACAAAAAAAGATTCTTAAAATTCTAGTTGTTTAATTATATATTGGATCACTCCTTGGAAGGACTATCTTAAAAAAGATCAGTAGAATAGTGAATGAATGTACTACTAGGTGACTGGAACCTTATGCTTAACCATGGAATTCAATAATTATATGAAATTTCATCATATCTCCTGGTTTTAATCATGAAATATGAAAAGTATTTGGAAAGAATAAAAATAATACAACATATCACCATTTACATTACATCCGTGTTAGTAATTTACTATTTTATTCAGAACATTTTTGAGGCATTATTTTTAATGTTAAGTAAAGCAAGGTGTTTTATATAGTTCTCCAAACTTCTAGAATCAAAATGGGCTCTATTAATATATATAATCATTTGAAATCAGTTTTAGAAGACATTCTCAATTTTATCCCCAGCATTATTTTCAATATGGGAAAATCAATCAATCTATCTATCTATCTATCTATCTATCTATCTATCTATATCTATCTATCTATCATCACATATTAATATGTAGTTACTAAGGGGGGCATATGGCTAGTGCAGTTGTGGAACAACTGACTCTTGGTTTGGCTCCAATGGTGATCTTGGGGTGGTGGGATTGAGGCCCATGTTGGGCTCTGTGCTCAAGGAGTCTCCTTGATGCTCTCTTCCTCTTACTCTGCCTTCCCCCCCCCAAATAAATCTTTAAAAAAAGTGGTAGTTATTAAGGAATGTCAACAATTTTTACAATTTTTTTAATGGAAAGGCAGTTGGCAAACAATATTAGTTTCAGGTATAGAGTGTAGTGATTTGGCCTTAAGAAATGCTCACCACAGTAAGTGTAATTGTCATCTGTCACGATGTGATTATTAAAATATTGGCTACATTTCTGCTGGTGTACTTGTCATCACCATGACTTATTAATTTTATAACTAGAAGTTGGTACCTCTTAATCTCCTTGACCTCTTTTGCCCATCCCTCCTTCCATTCTTCCATAAACCACAAGTTTATTTTCTGTGTTTATAGGTCTGTTCTTAATTTTTAGGAGTTGGTTATTTTTTTTATGTTTTATTTTTTTTAGATTCCAAATGTAAGTGAAATCATGATACTTGTGTCTCTCTGTCTGGCTTACTTCACAGATGGTAATACCCTCTACTCCACCCATGTTGCCAAAAATGGCAAGATTTCATTCTTTTATATGGCTAACACACCACATCTTTATCCATTCATTTATTGATGGACATTTGTGCTGTTTCCACATCTTGGCTTTTGTAAATAATGATACAGTAAAAGAAAGGGTACATAAATCTTTTCAAATGCGTGTTTTCACTTTCTTGGGGTAAATACTACCCAGTGGTGGAATTACTGGATTACATGATATTTCTATTTTTAATTTTTTGAGGAACTTCTATGCTGTTTACCACAGTGGTCGTACAAATTTATATTTCCACCAATAGTGCACAAGGGTTCCTTTTTTTCCACATCCTCGCCAACACTTGGTATTTCTTGTCTTGTAGATTCTAGTTATTGTGACAGGTGTGAAGTGATATCTCACTGTGGGTTTGAATCGCATTTCTCTGATGATAAATGATGTTAAGCATCTTTTATGTGTCTGTTGGCCACTTGTTTGTCTGCCTCGGAAGAATGTCTATTAGGTCCTCTGCCCTTTTTTAAATTGGATTGTTTTTGGTGCTAAATTGTATGAGTTCTTTATATGTTCTTAATATTAATCTCCTTTCAGATATATGATTTGCGAATATTTTCTCCCATTCGGTAGTTTGGCTTTTCATTTGTTGATTATTTCTTTGGCTGTATATATACTTTCTTGTTTGATATAGTCTCCTTTGTCTTTGCCTTTGTTTCCTTTGCCTTCTCCTTTCCTTTCCCTTCCCCAAACCAAAACAACGTTGCTGAGACCAATGTCAAGGAGCTTACTGCCTATGTTTATTTCTAAGAGTTTTATGGTTTCAGGTTTTGAGTTCATATCTTACTTCATTATGAATTTAGTTTTGAGTGTGATCTAAGAAAGTGGGTTTATTCTTTTACATGTAGCTGTCTAGCTTTCCCAGTACTATTTATTTAAAACATCCATTTAGGATAAAAACTCTCAGTAAAGTGGGTATAGAGGAAATGTGCCTCAACATAATAAAGGCCATTTATGACAAACCCACAGCTAATATCATATTCAAAAGTGAAATACTGAAAACTTTGCTTTTGAGATCAGGAGCAAGACAAGATTGCTCACTTTCCCAGCAGTTATTCAACATAGTTCTGGAAGACCTAGACACAGCAATTAGTCAAAAAAAAAAAAAAAAAAAAAAAAAAAAAAAGAAAAGCATACGAGTTATGAAGGAAGAGGTAAAACTATCATTATCTGCAGATGACATCATACTATATACAGAAAAACTTGAAAGATTACACCAAAGAATTATTAATGAATGAGTTAAGTACAGTTGCAGTATATAAAATTAATATATATAAACCTGCTGCATTTCTATACGCTAATGAGATAGAGAAATGAAGAAAACAATTCCATTTTCAACTACATCACAAAGAATAAAATAATTAGAAATAAATTTAACTGAGAGATAGAAGATGTGCACATTCACAAAAAAAAAGATGTGCACATTGAAAACTATATGACATTGATGAAATAAACTAAAGATGCAAGTAAATTGAAACTATTCAAAAAAAAAAAAAAGAAACTATTCATGCTTATGGATTGAAATAATGTTGTTAACATGTCCATGCTATGCAAAGTAATCTACAATTCAATGCAATGTCTGTCAAAATGACATTTTTCACAAAACTAGAAGAAATAATTCAAAAGTTTACATGTAACCACAAAAGATCCCAAACTGCTGCCACAATAATCATAAGAAAGAGTAAAGTTAGAGGTATCTATCATGTTCCCTGATTTCAAACTATGCTACAAAGCTATGGTAATCAAGAAAGTATGGTTTTGGCACAAAAGCAGACGCATAGATCAATGAAGCAGAACACAGATCTCAGAATTAAACTCATTTATATACAGTCAATTTTCAACGAAGAAAGCATGAGTATACAATGGGGAAAAGAATGATCCCTTTGCCATTTTTCATGCCTAGAATAAGCTTTCCTAATAGGAGTTCCTTTTCAGCTCCAGTCTAGTGAAGCTGACCCAGTTTTCACTGATAGAAATTATGTTAATGCAAAAATTATGATATTACTATTGCTTTTTCTCATTGATGAATGTATGCTTTAGAGATGGTCTGAATAGATGAGCTACCTATTTATAGTCAAGACTATGAAAACCTCTCTCTGAACCAATTCAAATGTTGCTTATTAGCAGTATCTCACGTTAAGTTGACAGAAATTCCAAACAATAGTTCTTACCTCTTGCTGTGTTAAGTAATCGGATTAAAGCTAGCTCTTTCTTCAGAAGTGAAGGCACTTTTAATGTCCATGCTTTGTTACAATTTGATGATTGCCTGAAGACTATTTGGGAACTCAGAGCCTGGACTTTGGATTAAGACTTTAAGTTCCCATAGTGAGAACTCAGACCCTTTGTGGGAACAAAACTCATGGCTTTTTATCCAAGTTGATGCCCTTTTCTTTGAAATTGAACCTAAGATCCTTAGTCTAAGATGTTAGTTTGGTTTCTAACAATTTGGGACAAGGACTCTTTTCTCATCTATCTTGTAAATTCTATACATTGTGAAACTTATATACACAGATTTTAGACCCGTGTATCTATTTGTTTACTAATCATTTATACCTGAGAGACCAGGGTGCTATTTAACTAGAGATGATCTCTTGGCATCTATCTGAAGCCTGTCTGTGTTTCTGTCTTTATCACAGAGACTATAAAGTTGAGTGTTTTGGTTCTGGTTTTGGCTATGATTTTTGTGGGGTTTTTTTTGCAAAGAAATTTCTAAATTTAATTTTGATTCTGCCAATGAAATGTCTCTGGAAGATATAGATGAGGTAAAGGCTACCTTCTCTCTGTTGTGTTTTCTGGCCACCCAATACTCACTGAACACTGATATCCCAGCACTTGGTCTGCAAGGATGTTACAGACCACAGTATGGACATTAGGGGTAGAAGTTGTGGTAGTTTGCTGACCTCTTAACTAGAACTACAGGATTATGATCTTGAAATCAACAAAACATGATCTACCATGGCATTAGGCATCTATCACCCTTTTGATGACTTTCTAAGCATCTATTTCTGATTTAAGTTCCTTTTCATTTGAACCACCAAGAGTGATTCACCATTCTCTCTTCTTTCCTTTTCATCACCATATATCTGGTTATTTCTTTTCTGGCTGTTTGAGTTATATTTGAATGCTCCTTTCCTGAAAGCTGATATTTTTCTTTACTTCTCTAAATAAGATGAAAAGAACAGACGGAGCTTCTCCCAAAGGTAGTTATATTCATGAATTCCAATTTCAGCATCTTGGGTATTCCCAGACCAGAAGGTACTGTGACACTTGTCCAGCTTTGATTACATCAAACTAACTTCCGAAAATGACTGTGTTTCCTTATTTGTCAAATCATTAATCTCTTAAGAAGAACAAACTTCCCAGGCAATAAGAAAATATACATATCACATTTAATCTATTTCTTCAGTAACACTTTAAATATTGTTTACAAATTTTCTGTTTTTCTTTCTTTTGGCTCCTACTGCATAGTTCAGTGCCAATTTATGAAAAAAATGGATAATCATAATGATACTTTTTGGCATACTAAATAGCTATTTGAATATACTTAGAATGGCATAATAAAATTTCAATTTATTACAATTATTATAGTACTTTCTTTTAGAAATAATAATTCATCTTGTTTTTAGCAAATTCAAAATCAAATCCCAAAGGATTAACTGCTATATATTTAAGTCCTTGCTCTTGCTGTAATATTAAAGAGTTCTTACAGAAATATATGTTCTATATCTGTGTGTGAAATTACAAGATTCAGGAATTAAGGCATACATAATAATTTGAATAAAATAAAATTAAGCATATCTTACATGAAAGTGATAATCCAAAAGTGGTGGCCTGAATCTAAATCTCTGATCTTACAATATAGCATTTTCTTCCCATGACACAATATATGAAATAGAGCAAAAAGGCAATTCTATAAATTAATCCTAAAGCATACCGAACTATATTTTCAAGAATTTTTTAAATAGGAAATATCCTTCAAAGAGAGAGTCAAATCCTCCCTCTGGAACAAAGGACAGATGTGTCTACTGTCCATTATAAAAGCTTAGAGATCTCAAAGCTCATGGTTCCTCTCCTGTAATGTTATCCACAGGGTATGCAGGAGTCTCTGGACAACCTCACATTACCCTTGGAACTGGGGTCTGAGAAAAAATACATGATGATTCTCCTATTTGGTATTATTCAATGAACACTAAAGTCCTTTTTCTCTGGTCCAGGAAAATCTTCCCAGTACTCATGAAATGTGGCAGGCTAACTGGTTAGCATGTAAGTAGAGTGATGTTTCAAACACTTTATAGTTTGTAGAATCCATGTTGAGAATTTTATATACACATAAAGTACAAGTAATTTTCAGAGTGAGTTGCATTATATGTAGTTATAGCATCATTGTGTTTGTGGGAGAAGTGAACTCAGAATGTTTCTGTTCCCCCATCGTTCCAAGCTCCATCTCTTTATTCAGATCATTTTAAAAGTGATAAAGCATTGAAGAACTTCATTTATAATTTCCCTTGATCCTATTCTCCTTGTTGTCTTCTCCCTTCAGAGTATTGGCATGACCTGTGGAACCGTTTCCACTCTTAAAGGGCCAGCACACTATACCACTCACTAAGACCTAGCATAAAGGCAGCAGTCTGAAAAGTGCCTGAGTTGTACATAAAGGTGATTTGTTGACTAATTTCAGACCATGTGCTGGAGAGCAGGAATCTGTAGGAATTTCTCCGAGACAAGTGCTAGAGTGTTCAATTATTCCTGCCCTCCTTTAGCTTAGTTGGCAGGATGCTGATGTGATTCAGTTCTGACACTCTCCATCTACCTTGCTTGCACCACGCACCCTACACTGGTATTCCCATACAAAATGACCCCATCCAAACTGCCTAGCTCAGCAGGTGCTCTTTCAAGAAGATGCTGCCCTATTACTGCCTGTGGCAGAGAGTCTCAGGTGGCACTGGCCTCTCCCTAAGTGATTACTTCCATAACACCTGGCAAGCAGCCTCAGCCAGAACCAACATCCCTCCAAAGTGACTAATACCCTGAGAAGAGGGGAGGAGGAAGGACAGCCTACTAGCAGGCTCATAGCAGCTACAGCCAGTTGTTTCAGCCAGCCACGCAGGGAGGCAGCTGTGCCTACCAGGGCACTCAATAGTCATGGCTGGTCATTGTCACCAACCATGCAGGGGTCAGCCCTGCATGCCAGCACACCCACAGCATTTGTAGCCCAATTACAACAGGAAGGTGTATACAGCCCTCACAGCAGACACCTTGTAGTACCTGATTCTGGTGACTAGGAAGCACTATATTATGGGGCCCAAGAGGATGCCTTGTACATAAAACCACTACTTTCAAGACCAGGAGATATAACTGAACCTACCCAACCCAAATAAACAAACACAAAGAGTCAGACAAAATGAGACAGGTAAATGTATTCCAAACCAAAGAACAAGACAAAACTCCTGGAAAGACTAAACAAAAATGGAGATAATCTACTGGATAGAGTATCATAGTAATGGTCATAAAGATGCTCAGTGGACTTGAGAGAAGTGTGAATGAATGCAGCGAGAACATCAATAAAGAGAGAGAAAATATATACAAAAAAATTGTAGTTGAAGAATATAATAATTGAAAAGAAAAATACACTATGGAATACAGAAGAACGTTCACCAATCTGGAAGACAGGGTAGGGGAAATCATCCAAGCTGAATAGCAAAAAGAAAGAATTTTAAAACTGGGCATAGTTTAAGGGAGCTCTAGGACAACATCATGTGCACTAAAATTTGCATTATAATGGTCCCAGAAGGAGAAGAGATGGAGAAAGGGTCAGAATACCTTAGATGTTAAGATATGATTGCTGAAAACTTCTCTAACCAAGGGAAGGAAACCAACATCCAGGTCCAGGAAGCACAGACAGTCCCAAATGAGATGAACCCAAGAGGTCCACACAAAGATACAGAATATATGAAAATGTCAAAAACTGAAGATAAAGAGAAAAACTTAAATAAGAGGAAACTAGTTAGGAACAAAGATAACTTCATAAGGTTATTAGCTTATCAATCATCAGAAACTTTGCAGGCCATAATATAGTAGCATGATATGTTCAAAGTGCTGAAAGGAAAAACAAAAAACAGAAACCTCCAACCAAGAATACTCGACTTGGGAGGATTACCATTCAAAACTGAAGGAGAAAAAAAAAACTGAAGGTATTTAAGGAGTTTCCCTGACAAACAAAAATTATTCATCCATCATTACAACCATCCTTATAAGAAATGTTAAAGGAACTTTTTAAAGTAGAAAGGCCATAACTATAAGAAAGAAAATTATGAAAGAAATGACATTTCATGGGTAAAAGGAAACTATAGTAAAAGTGCTAGATTAATCACTTATAAAACTAGTATGAAGGACAAACAACAAAAGTACAGTCCATTACTTCCACAAAAGGAAGTAAAATATGACGTCATAAACATAAAAAGCAGAGAGTGAAGTTAAAATGTAGTATTTTTACAATGTGTTCAAACTGAAGTGACCATTAACTTAATATAGATACCTATATACATATGATGTGATATATGAACCTCAAGGACCCAAAGATCAAAAATCTCTATTAAAAACACACAAAATAAAAGGAACGAAATCCAAGTGTAATACTAAAGGAAGTCATCAAATCACAAAGGAAGGGGATAAGAAAAACAGAAGAGTTACAAAAACAGCTAGAAAACAAATGTTCCAATCAAAAGAGGGTGATTGAATGGGTTAAAAAATTTGATCCATCTGTATGCTGCCTATAAGAGACTCACTTCAGACCTAAATTCATATACAGACTGAAAGTGAAGGGATGGAAAAAGATACTCTATGCAAATGGAAGCAAAAACACATATTTCAAATAAAATAGACTTGAAATTGACTTTAAGACAAAGAATGTAAGAGTCAAGGGAGGTCCTTACATAATGATAAAGAGATCAATCCTAAAGAGGGTCTAAAAATTGTCAATACCTATGCACCCAACATAGTAGCACCTAGATAAATAAAGCAAATATTAACAGAAATAAAGAGAAAAATTGAAAATATTACAATAATAGGAAGAGAATTTAACACATCTCACTTACATCAATGGATTGATTTCTCCAGACAGAAAATCAGTAAATAAACAATGGCTTTGAACAACACATTAGATCAGTTGGATTTAATAGAAGTTTATAGAACATCCTACCTTAAAGCAGCAGAATACACAATCCTCTCAAGTGCACATGGGATATTGTTGAGGGTAGATCACATGTTATGGCACAAAACAAATCTTAATGAATTTAACAAGGTTGGAATCATATCGGACATCTTTTCTGATCACAATGGTATACAACTAGAAATCAGTTATAATAAAATGGGAAAAACACAAACACATGCAAGCTAAACAACACAATACTAAACAAACAGCCGATCAACAAAGAAATCAAAGAGAAAGTTTTAAAAATGCCTTAAGAAAAAATAAAATGGAAATACACTGGTTCAAATCTTTGGGATGCAGCAAAAGCAGATTTAGTTTCTAAGAGGGGAGTTGAGAGCAATACAGGCCTACTTCAAGAAACCAGTAAATCTCAAACAAACTAATAGTATACCTAAAGTACCTAGAAAAATAACAAAACCTAAAATTACTAGAAGGAAGGAAATAATAAAGAGCAGAGATAAATGAAACATATACAAAATTGAAAAGATTAATGAAACTAAGAGCTTACTTTTTGTAAAAATAAACTAAGAAAACCTTTAGCCAAACTCAAGAAAAAAAATCAGAAATGAAAAAATCAGCAATAAAAGAAGTTACAACTGGCACCATAGAACTACAAGATTATGAGATTACAATGAAAAATTATACTTGAACAAATTGGACAATCTAAAAAAATGGGTAAATTCCTAGAAGAAACACAATAGTCAAAGACTGAATCAGGAAGAAATGGAAAATCATAACAGACCAATTACTAATAACAAAATTGAAGCGGCAATAAAAAAAAAAACTCCTAAGAAACAAAAGTATAGGACCCTGATGGCTTTACAGATGAAATCTACCAAATATTTAAAGAAGAGCAGATATCTATCTCTTCAAACTACTCAAAAAATAACAGAAGAGGGAGTGATACTTCCAAATTCCAAAAGGTCAGAATTACTTTGATATTAAAACCAGGGAAAGATACTATAAAAGAAGAAAAATTACAGGCCAACATCCCTGATGAACATAGATGCAGAACTCAGCAACATATTAGCTAACTGAATTCAACAACATATTAAAAGGGTAATTTATCATGATTAAGTGGGATTGATTTCAGGGATGTAGGATGGTTCACTAATCGGCAAATCAATGTGATATACCACATTAATGAAACGAAGGATAAAATATCATGAAGTATCTCAATACATACAGAACAGGCATTTAACAAAAGCCAACATCCAAACATGATAAAAGTTCTCAACAAAGTGGGCTTAAAGGTAATATACCTCAATATAATACAGGCCATATACAACTGACAGCTAATATTGTACTCAGTGATGAATAGCTGAAGGCTTTTCCTCTAAGGTTGAGAACAAGATAAGGATATCCACTCTTACCACTTTTATTCAATGTAGCACTGGAAGTCCCAGCCACAGCAATCAGACAAAAAATAAAAGCATCCAAATTGGTAAGGAAGAAATAAATGTGTCACTATTGGCAGATAACATGATACTATATAGAGAGAAAATCCTAAGGACTCCACCAAAAAACTATTAGGCCTAAGGAATATATAAATAAAGTTGCAGGATACAAAATCATTACACATAAATCTGTTTTGTTTCTATACAGTAATAACAAAGTGCAGAGAGAGAAATTAATGAAAACATCCCATTTTCAATTGCATCAAAAAGAATAAAATACCTAGGAATAATTTTAACCAAGGAGAAGACCTGTACTGTGAAAAATATAAGGCACTGATAAATGATACTGAACACAAATAAATGAAAAGACATGCTTATGGATTATGGAGAAATAATATTGTTAATATTGTTCAAATATCCACACTGCCCAAAGTAGCCTGCAGTTTAATGCAATCCCTATCAAAATGCCAACAGTATTTTTACAGAAGTAGAACAAAAGATCTTAACATTTATACGGATCCACAAAAGACCCTGAATAATTAAGCAATCTCGAGAAAGAAGAACGAAGTTGGAGGTATCGCAATCTGTGATTTCAAACTATACTACAAAAGTATAGTAATAAAAACAGTATGGTATTTGCACAAAAAATAGACATGTGGCTCATTGGAACAGAATATAGGACCCAGAAATAAATCCACACTTAAATGGTCAATTAATCTACGGCAAAAGAGACAAGAATAAACAATGAGATAAAGACTGTGTCTTTAATAAATAGTGCTGGGTAAAGTGGATAGTTACATGCAAAAGAATGAAACTGAACAACTTTTTTTGCCCCTTATACATTAAACTCAAAATGGATTAGACTTAATGTAAGACCAGAAGTAAAATTCTTAAGACTTTAGTCTTAACAATATTTCTCAAGATCTATCTTCTCAGGCACGGGAACTAAAATATAAAGTAAACAATCAAGATACATCAAACTACTAAACTCTTGCAAAGAGAAGGAAACCATTGAGAAAACAAAAATGTGACTTACTGAATAGAAGATATTTGTATAATATCTGAAACCTATCAAAAATTAAAAACAATTTGATCCAGAAATTCCACTACTTGGTATCGATGTGTGAAGAACATGAAATCACTAATTTGAAAACATACAGGCACCCCTATGTCCATTGCAGCATTATTTACAATAGCCAAGATATGGGGGAAAACCTAAGTACACATTGATGGATGAGTGAATAAAGCAGGTGTGGTATTAAGTATATATACACACACGTAGCATATACACGTGCATGCACACACACATACAATGGAATGGCAGCTATAAAAAAGAATGAATCTCACCATTTGCCACAACATGGATGAATCTAGGAGTATTATGCTAAAACGAAAAAGTCAGAGAAAGACAAATATCACGATTTTGCTTATATGTGAAATCTAAGAAACAAAACCCAACCCAGACTTAAAACAGTTACAGAGAATAGACTGGCGGTTGGTTACCAGATGGGAGGGGGGTGGAGTGTGGTAAAATGGATAAAGGGGATAAAGAAGTACAAACTTGAGTCATAAAATAAATACATCATGGAGATGTGATGTACAGCATTGAGAATAGGGTCAGTAATTTTGTATTGACTTTGTATGGTGACAGATGGTAACGACATATTGTGAGGATCACTTCACAATGAATACAAACATTGAAACGTTAGGTTGTGCACGTGAAACTAATGTAAAATTTTATAACAATTATACCTCAATAAAAAAAATAAATAAAAATCCCCTCCACAAAGTTAGGAATTTGACTAGACCAAAAAATTTTTGAAAATCCTGAGATAACTCCATCTATCAGGAAGTTCGCCCAAGAGGAAAAAGGACTTTCTGAAGCTCATTAAGATAATTTGTTAGTATTGGTCATATATATATATATAAAGAATATATATATAGAGAGAGAATGGCAAGGGCGATGTTATGAGTCATTGAAATCTTTAGGACTTTATGCTACTTCTACAAAAGTTAATTCTGCTTGAGTGTTTTTTAATTAGGTTCCAAATGCCAACTTTTTCAGTGAGAAGAGTTTTGATTACTTCATGTTTCCCCCCATGCACTAGGACTTTGATACCCTCAGAAAGGTAACCTAACACTGAGTACTTGTGTTCTCCTTGGCACAAGGTCTGGCATTTAATATAGCATAATTTACTTGGTAAGGTTTCTTTATCTTGGCATCAAAAATTGGGAATTAATTATGATTGTAGCTGTAATCAATGCGTATATACTCAAACCTATGTCCATAAAAATAAAAAATCAAAGTGAATGAAGAATATTTTAGGGTCCAAAATATTTGGTAACAAAAATATACAGGTTCCAAACTGTCGAAAGCTATATAAATAAGCCATACTTTGAGTTTGCTTTTAAAAAATGAGTGAATAAGAATGAGAAGGACAGATGTAGTGGAATGAGCTAAAGCAGAGATGCAAGGAAAGAGCTGGAAAAAAAAGAGACAAAATTCAGTAAAAGGGCCTAGCATATGGTTTACGATAATAATTATGTTGTATTAGCAGGGATACTTCCCAACAGAAAAATGTATGAAAACACATTTGGTGTTGTCGATGAAGTCAGTTGCCCTGTCTCTTCCTCAAAATGCTTTTAGGAAGCAGTCATCCTGAAATATAGTCAATATAAAATATGATATAGGATGGGAAATTATGGCATGTTATAAAATACTGAAATTTTACAAATTGGAGAAGTAATGGTAAATGCTGAAAGGTGACTGAGGCCACAAAATGGAGCACTTGGTGATTCATTTCTCCTGAATTAGAATAAATGGAAAAAACAAATACAGTCTTATGGTGTCTTTAATACATTTTAGAAGAGAGGAATTATCGTCCTGATAAACACAAATCTGCATCCTGGTGAGCATATATCCATGAGAGAAGGATGACTGAGGAAAGGCATTGCAGAATCATTCCACTCTAATAACATATTCACCAAGGTAAAAAAAAAAAAAAAAAAAAAAAAAAAAAAAAAAACAGGGGTGTGTGTGTTTTAAGTGATCTTCAGGTATCTTTCCCACCTGGTGTGATAATACGGTGACTAGCTAACGTATGTATTCTGACCTGCTTAACAATATTTTCATGTAAGTTAATTGATTCATTTTCTGTTGTAAACTAAATTTCATGTAAAGGTGGGTCAGAAAACCCAGTTTCCCAGAGTTTCATGAGCCCAATAGAAGCTGATTATGAAAGTTGAGGGTCTCATCTATGGTAATGGTGCAAGAGCTGGTTAACTTCATGGTCTATAACAGAGTGACTAACTTATAGAAACTGACTTCCCAAGAAGGTCTGTCTCACTAAGAATATACTAAAATAAATACACTCCAATCCTTTCTACTGAAAATAACTTTGATAAGATCACTATGCTTAAGGTTAATGGGAAAATATTACAATATTTCAACAGTAATGATAAATTATGTCTGAGAACCCACTGTCTATTTGTTCTAAGAGTCTTTTTCTCCAACAGTTTAAATATCTCACCTAACAGAAGTGTGTACCTGATATAAACATCCACAGGTTAATTGAACTACTGTAGGAATTCCTTCAGCTAGTTTGAATTTGAATTGGTCACGTGCGGTGTATTATTTTTGATTACTTGAGGCTAATACATATACTTAGCGGGAATCAGAGTGACCGATGACTCATGGTATGAAGAGTTTTCCTAAACAGAGAGCAGTTGTGCAGGAACACAAATGAGAGGTAAACAGTGGAGGTGCAAATGAGTAAGGCTTCGGCTGAAAATGTGCATTAGGCAATACCAAGTCCACAGGCTGACTGTAAACAGGCACCGGTATCAGGTTTCTAGTGCTTTCTGGCTTAGGGTTCATTTTCTGCCAAGAAATGAAATTCATTCTGAATTGTCCCCAGAAATTAATCTTCTGCTGTGTGTTAAATCATATGTATGAACCAGGCACAAGAAGCTGATGCAATAGTTTGTACCTTGAAGTCAAAAAATTTACCAATGTGCATGCTTTTTATAGTCGGTTTAACAGAGAGCAGGCCTTTGCTCCACATAAGCTGGCCATTAAGAGCCTATCCGGAGCATTGTGCATTCTTTACCTTCCTTTCATCCTCTGTCCACAGTCATCATTTTCTTCATCTTACTGTTCCAGGACCCAATCTCTGTGCTACAGGTTGGGTCTCCAGGCGAGCCATCTTCACAATCATTTGTGTGGTGATCTAATCCTATTGTTTAAAGGGCTCACAGCACCGGATCAATAGTCCATTTCTCTCTGACATGGGCATAGCCCTACTGCCACTTTGCTCGGTATTGGGGAAATGCTAGAAGTTGTTATCATTTTTCCTTTGCAAGGTAACAACTCCAAGTTTTGTAGATTCTATTTCTATTTTTATAGTCTTAGTTCTAGTTTTCTTTTGGGGCTTACGAGTGTTGAGGAAAGCCACACTCTAGGTATCATGCTAGCTGCTGGTCTTAAGATTGATCTTATTTCCCTTTCCACAGTGTCCTCTCCTCCTGTTTGGACTCTGCATTTTGTGTACATTTTCACTCTATGTCTCCTCTCTCAGCTTTCCGTTAAATATATCTGTAACTGTCTCTACACGCCTGCACCATGTCCCTTGTCACTGCCTGTGTGCAAGGGCAGATGAGATCAGCGCTCTATCACCAGAAGAAGTGATTTGGGGTAAGGGCTTGTTATGATCTGGAGAATCTAGGGAGGAATAATTTGTTCTTCAAAATTCTCCTCCTTCCTATTAAGAAAACTATTGGATAAATTCCTGAGTTCACCAAGTTTTATTTCCATTTTTCATCAATGACTGTCAAATGGAAAGAATTAAAATACTGTGAGATGCGAAGAGATGTTGACTTATAGATCATGTCACAGTAACGTTCTTGGAGAGCAGCAACTGAGTCTACTCACTAATAGCCAAAGATTATGAAAGATTTGTACCATTTTCTCCTAGATACAGGTCAAATAGAGATACAGCCCTTTATTTCTGAAAGAAGGACTATAGTAAAGAGAAAGCCAATAATTTTACATTTTAAAGCTTTAGTCAACAATGATGTATGATTCTTAACACAGTTAATACCTAAAAATAACTCATATCTTGTAATTAGGAGTAAAATTATTACATGCCCTCAAAACTGGGTCAATTCTGAATGTTTTACATGCATTAATCTATTGAAATTCTTTATAAGTGTGGGACAGGTAGCTAATCAACACTGTGATTTCCTTACCTGACAAGGTTAAGGGATGATAAATAAGACTTTAAGGAAACTCTAACAGTTTTTAGACCTACTACACTATGACTACCAAGCATGTGAAAGAACCAAAGAGAAAACTCATAAACACTTTGTTTTTCTTTTTAAAACTCCTACTGCTTTTAACAACTTCACGTTCTTTTCTTTAGCTCCAAATCTTAGCAAAGGCAGTGACAAAGATACACTATGCTTTATATAGTGTATATATTCCATACTATCTATAGTATAATTTTGCCTGGCTCTCTGGGAACAAGTAGCAAAATTATTCCCCAAAATAAAAATGGTCTGCAATTTTTATTTATCTGGAAATGACTTCTGAGAAGCCAGAAACTCTTGAGTGACCTGATCTGAGCATTCTCCTTGCTTTTCCACTACCTACTGCAGGACTGACATCCAAATATGGTGTATCCCTCACTATCCATTGCTACTATCTCAGGTCGTCTTGTTTTGTTTGTTTCTTTGTTTTTGTTTTTGTTTTGTTTTGTTTCTTTTTGTTTTGTTTTGTTTTTTAGGTCTTCTTGTTTTATTGCGAGTTAAAATCTTTTGATTGCAAGTAGCATGAAAGTAGTAAAAAGAGTAGAGGAAAAACATCAAATGACATTGCCGGTCAGATAGTTATTTCCTCTTTCTGAATTTGCATTTAGGTATGGGCAGATACAAGATGAGGGGATTTTTAATACATTGTTAGGGCCCCCACCTTCTGGGAGCCTGTACAGCATTTCTCCCACCTTCTTCCTAAATGGCTGTAGATCTCAATAAATGTCGTCTATTACATAGTGGCATATAGTAACACGAGATAATTTATCAGACTTACTCTAATTAGAAATCTCAGAAGATGACAAAGTACTGAGTATTGTGTTTATAATGTCTATGAGCACATCTTTCCTGAAGGAAGGTGAGAAAGACTTAGAAGACATAACTAACTTCTGCCCAGGTCATTTCTTTATTTTATAGTTCTTTTCCTAATAAATTATTACTCTTTTACCAAAGAAAGAATCTCCATATCTACAAGTCTAAATATATAGACATATTTAACTAAATATATATATGTTTACTTATAAAATGCAGTGTCTTCTGAGTTGCTAAATATTTAAATAAATGTATCAATTACATGCTCCAGGGCTTTTGTAAGGAGGGTAATTTATAAATGTAATTAATAAAGAATTTACTAGGACTCTACTGAATTTACAAAATGCACTATGGGGCATCTACTATTATAGCTCGGAGTAGAGCTATAAATAATTTAAACTGCTATACTTGTCAGAGTAAATGAGAGAATTCTATTTTGATCAAATGGTCTTGTTTATTCACTGATTTGATGGAGCTACTATTTTCTCAGATTTTCCATAAAGAAAAATGAAGGCATATCTATAGGTTTCAGGCATACGTAAAACACCTATATTTTAAGTTATATTTTTTTTACCACATAATGGAAAGATGTCTCTGTAAACTGCATCTCCTATATAGGTAAGCCACATAACATTGATCTAATTTTTGGTCAATGACTATAGGAAGCAAGGTTTGTTCCACTTTTATTTTACAGATTTTTCTGAGTCTAATCTAAAGCAACGTTATATCTAAATTTTTAACTTATTTTTATCCTTCTTGAAATATTCATACCCCAAATTGTGAAAAAATACAAATGTATTGACCATTGCTCTATACTCAATAAAATGATTATTTCTTCTTCCCCCAGTTACTAACATAGCGTATGGTATTCTATTATCATCCTCTTTGAAGGTAAAATCTGATGCTTCTGGGAATCATAATGGTAGAGCCTTCCTGTGTAGGCAAAAATCTTTAATTGCCTGTTCACCAGCTTAATAGGATGAAAATGCTAAGCTACCTTCTTGACATTGTCTTTTTTTCCCCCCCTTTGTATGTGGAAAAGCTGCTTTTGGTTTCACTAAAAAAAAAAAAAAAAAAAAAAAAAAAAGGCAAGAAAACAGATTATGATCTCATCACATACGCTGGACAGCACGAAAAACTACGTATATTCAATTTCATGTGGTCAAAGAAAACTTTTCAAAGCTTCCTTCACTTTCCAATCCCATTGCTAATATTTACAACCACACGTGAATTACTTCATTTGCTAATATCTGAGGATATAAAACACCTTAGAAATCTGTCTCGTTTTCAAAAGCTTGTGATGCCTTTAAACATAGACACACTAGCATACACAGGTAAGCATTAACATGATTTTTAAATAGTGTCATAATTATTTAAATTACAAAATCAGTAGAAAAACTAAAAAATAAATAAATAAATACCAGAAGAAGAAGGAAGAAAAGAAAGAGAATGTACCATGTGTGTGTAACATTCTCAAATTCACAGAAGGGAATTCCTTTGACATGCTCTATAAGTTTATATCTTACTACAGTGTCTAGGGCATAGTAACTCCAGATACCACAAGATGAAAAATTTGAAGAATACCAAAGAGTTATCTGTAAGTCCTGGATCTGAGGTTCATACTATATATGAAAACTGTGCTCTCATGATTTCTGCAGTTTCTATATACTCTATACTTTCCATTTTTATCTTATTTGCAAATATTGGATCAAACATGACTACTCATATTAAAATATTATCAAGAAATTATATATAAACTTATTAAAAGATTATGTCAACCCATCCATTGAACCTCCAAAATGAGCAGTTTTTACAAATAATTTAAGAAAATTTAAAATGATCATTTCAGGTCTAGAAACAGCTACACACTGTTATATGTAAAAGTTTGAAAAAATTTAGTGGTTGCATTTATTATTGCTTTATGACTTGAGTAAAATTTCTGGTTCTGTGATATAAAAAAAGTAATATCATGTAATAACCATGTTTTCCTGCTTTTGGTAATAATAACCATCTGTGTGTGAAGTTAACATAATGAGGAAAAATATATTTAAAAACATATTCCTGTAAGGACACAACGAAAGAAGTGATGTGAAGTCAAAGAACTATTTTTACCCAATACTTCACATGATCTCAAAAATATTAATTTTTTATACAGAGATCAATCTTATTTCAGGGTACATACTACAAATACTTTGTGCCAATGCCATTTCAGTCATTGAAAAGTACGTCTTTGTGTCCATATCAGGAAATTATCAACCAGAATGATTTTATGACCTTAAATCATGTTCATATTATCAAAAATAATAAAACAAAATTAGACATTGTTTCATATTACACAGACCAAAATTTAACCCTAATTGTATGATCTGGTTTAATTTTGTAATGTTAATTTGTAAAGTTTTGCTCATGTTTAATTCTGTAAACATTTTTTTTTTCCCCAAATCATTTGATGAGGGAACTAAATGACTCCATCTTTCTCCTTTTAACTGCTCCTTCTATAACCTATTCCTATTTCCTGGTTCTCATTCCTCTCTACATTGATTACGCTTTCATTCCCAAGAGTGGAAAAGAAAAGATATATGTACATACACATATAAATATACATGTAGACAGAGAGGGTGAAGAATGTTGCCATGTGAGCAAAAGGGCTTGGGAATTAAGTGAAAACATTTGATAACACTCGCTAATCTCATCCTGAGGAAACCCGATTTAAGACATATGTACACTGAGTTACAGACATAAAATACAAATTAAATTCAGTATGATGTAGTAGAAATGGTCAGTGTATTTTTCTTAGGCAAGTGTTTTCTATATAAATTTAACCGAAACTAAATGAGCCATGAAGATTATTTATTGCATTTGGTAGTCACAAATGGTATTGAGCAGCTAAGCAACATCAGAATGAATATTTTTATAAACTAGACTTTGATTAGTGTATACTTATACCCATGATATAAACAGAAAATAATTATAATCAATCATTATATATGCTACAGATTTTAGTATATACTAAAAATTACCATAATGATATAATCAAGGAAAATAAGTTTCAAGATAAGTTATTTTTATTAGCATTTACCATATATATACATATACATACACATATATATGCATATATGTATAAATATTAAACATAAAAATATTAGTATTATTGGTTTTGTTGCACATAGTTTATAGACGGATGTGACATTACAAAAAGCCATATGCAGAATTTAAAATATTATGAGACTAGGACTTTTTTATGTGAATAAAGCATGAGGAATTATGCATTAAACTAGAGTGAAGGAAGCCTTGATGGCTCAGCAGTTAAGCTCTGCTTTCGGCTCAGGGCGTAATCCTGGAGTTCAGGGATCAAGTCCTACATAGGTCTCCCTGCGTGGACCCTGCTTCTCCCTCTGCCTGTATCTCTGCCTCTCTCTCTCTCTGTCTCTCATGAATATATAAATAAAATCTTAAAAAAAAACTAGAATGATAAAGTAAATTATGAGGAATTGCATGTTAAAAGAATAAGTAGAACTATTAGAAAAATAAGAGTACTTTATCTAAAATACTGTTTATTCCTTATATTTTACCAAATGAGATTACAGGTATTTTTAATACTGATAATTTAATAAATGTAAGTTGTTTTAGGTGATAATTGAATATAATTAGCTTATTTGGAAAAGCCAAATAATTGAGAGATATTAGAATATTTCATAAATATTTCTTAGACTCCATTTTCGGAGATTACCATCCTGACCTTTTCATGTTTGATTAGGGCCCTGAGACTAGTTCTTGACCAGGAATTGTGGGTAGGAGTTGGATTTGTTACTTATAGGTATATGATTTAATTTCAGATCTAAGACACTGAGGAGTGTTTCATTTATCTCTGGCATAATTATGGATAATATTTGAAACGTAAGGTGGCCCTTTAGCTTCATTTCCTGAGCAAACATAATCATCAGAGACTTTACCAATGTCTCATCATAGTCATATAGGTGGAATAAGAAATAAAACCCTATCGTTCTCAGGCAATGAAATTTTGGGTTTGGTTATTGGTGAAGCATAATCCAAACTATCTTGATTGAAACGATTCCTAAATCACTTCTCAACTATTCATTCCGATGCTATGAAGAATGGACATGATGAGGGGCACGTAGTGGCTCAGCGGGTTAAGTGTCTGATTAGTGATTTGGGCTCAAGTTATGACCTCAGGGTTGTGAGGTCAAGTGCCGCATATAGCTCCATGCTGAGTGTGGAGCCTGCTTAAGATTCTCTCTCTCTCCTCTCCCCTTCTCTCCCTCTCCAGAAACAACCAACCAACTAAAAAAAAAAAAAAACACTAGAAGGGGAGCACTAACTAGGAGTCAAATGGAGCAATGAATAACATTTTACTCATGGAGGAAAGGTTGGATTTGACAATGAAGCTGATTAAACATAACATTAGAAGAAAAATTACTACTCTTTCTCTTGTATTACTGCATTTATTCCGGAAGAAGGACTTCCAGGTCATGTTGAAAAAAAGCAATGAGAAATTATCGAAACTATTTGTGTCTTGCTCCCAATCATAGGGGAAAACATTCACCCTTTTACAATTAAGTAAGATATTAGTATTAGTTTTTTTATAGAGCTCTCTAGAAAGTTAAGGAAATCAGCATCTATTCCTACTTCGTTTAGAATTTTTATCATAAAAACAGGTTGAATTTTGTCATGTGAGTTTCTACTTCTGATAACACGATGATTTTCATTTTTTAGTCTGTTATAGTGAATAACATTTATTTTTCAAATGTCCAAGCATATCTTCATTCTGGGATGAGCCAAACATGGTCATGATGTCTTACCAATTTAATGTACTGCTGGATTTCATTTGGTAAAACACAGTTAAAAACTGTTGTGTGTATTTCATGAGTGAATTTGGCCCTGGTGTTCTTTTGTTTTTTGTTTTTCTGGCCCTGGTGTTTTTGATTTGTTTTCCTATTAATATCTTTGTCTGATATTAGTATTAGCCTTATAAAATGAGTGGGGTTGTGCTTTGCCTTCTTTAACTTTCCAGAAGAGTTTGTCTAAAAATTATTTTTCTTTTGATGTTTAGTAAATTTACCAGCGAAGCCATTTTATTACAGGAGGGTTTTATTTCAAATTCGTTTTCTTTTGTTAAAGACAGGGTAATTCCGATATCAGGATACTCCCACATATCTGGTTTTTCTTGAATGAGGTTTGGTGGTTTGTTTCTTTCAAAAAGGGGTTACTTTCGAAGATCAGTTTTTGAATTTTTGGCCTCAAGTTATATTTCTGTAATCCAAGGATATTTGTATGGTCTGTAGTAATGACTGTTTTTATTCTTGTTACTGCTGAGATTGCCATGGTTTTATAGACACTCGCAGAAGACAGAAAATTCCTGTCAGAAATCAAGCTCATTGTCTCCACTATCTGACTTGTTCCCGATTTCAGTGAGGCAACGTGGAACGGCTAGAGTGGATGTTATACTTGTAGTAGTGAGTTTGCATCACAACTGAGGAACCCCAAGCATCTTTCACCCCAGAGGGAGATAGTGCCTTTTTAAACAAATCTGCCTTCTACTGGGGAGACATCATCCCTAACTTTCAGACCTGTTTGCTATGTAGATGTTTTTATAAAATAGTCCAAAGCAAAACCTATTAATGCTTTTTCTCATAACACATGGAAATGGTGGCTACTCATGGAGAATCATTCCCCAACTGATTTTTCCTTTCTTTCCATGATTAGTCTAACTAGAGTTTATTGCAATTACTCATATTTCTAAAGAACTGTGATCATTGATTCCATTGGTTGTATTTTAGTGTTTCCTTCTTTCTGCTTGCTCTGTATTGAGTTCATTCTTCTTCTAGATCCTTAAAATGGAAACTTAGATCATTAATTTGAGCCTTTTTCCTTTTGTAATATAAGCATACAATTGTATAAACATTTTTGCTAAGTAGTTCTTGAGCTGTATCCCACAAATATCAATACGTTGTATTTTAAGTTTTATTCATCTAAAGCAGTTTCTAACTTCTTTTGGATTTTTCTATGACCCATGGATTATATAAAATGGTGGTGTTATTGTTTTCTCAGTATACATGAATGAATTTAGTGTATTTTTTATTTTGAATATTTTATTTTTAAATCCAAAGCTTTTGGTCCTTTGTTTTTGTTTTTGTTTTTGTTTGTATTTTCTTTGCATCACCTCTTCATAATCGTGTTTTCCTCTACATTTGTGAGTATATGGAGTATATTTATAATAGATGTTTACAATATTTAAGATATTCCATTGTCTCTGTCATTTCTGTCTTTTTGATACTAAAGTCATAAATATTCAACAGCCAAAGCCCATAGGCTTCAATCGCCATTCTGACCTGCAAAACTGAAGGCATAGCCAATGGCACTTGATCCATAGGGAACTGTGAAGATGGTTAATAAACTATAATACTTCTAGAGTTAAGATATACAGGCACCCTGAAAGGGTATCTAGCCAGAAAATTATAATAATTAAAAAAAAAAAAGAGATTGAAGGCAGTTACCACAAATAAAAATTCACAATTTGTCGCTCAGTTCTCAGATGCAAAAAGGTGGTCATATCCCAAGGAGGAAGGACTCCGTAAGACTACGCCAATAATCTATCATAATAATTCAGTTTCTTTCTTTAAATGAGATTATACCCATTTATTCAAGTCACTGAATATTACATAAAGAGGGGAGAGGATTTTCAGACATAAAAACTTTTAGACCCAGGTTTTATGTACACATTACCACCTAGAGATCTTTTTTTTTTAAGTTTTTTTTAAAATTTTTATTTATTTATGATAGTCACACAGAGAGAGAGAGAGGCAGAGACACAGGCAGAGGGAGAAGCAGGCTCCATGCACCAGGAGCCCGACATGGGACTCGATCCTGGGTCTCCAGGATTGCTCCCCAGGCCAAAGGCAGGCGCTAAACCGCTGAGCCACCCAGGGATCCCACCACCTGGAGATCTAAAGCATCATCTACATACCCCTGTTAGAGTGACTGGCAAGGGCCAGGTATCCAATCAAGGCATCCTATTCTAACTAAACTAAATATCTTGCAGTGGATAATGAACAGTCAAAATAACAAATATACACCTTTCCAAAACCTCCCTCGAAGGTACTGATCCTTGTATTTGATTATACATCTTGGTTATTAGCACTACTATCTGTTGTCAAAATGAAGGACTTGACTGACATCCTTAACTCTGCACTTTTTACCTCTTTCTCTCAATGATTCATTCAAATCTGTTGATTCAACTGGTTTATGTGCCTTGAAGTGATCAAACCTACATCATTTCCTAATCGGCTTCCTTCCAATCTCAAGTTTCCAAAATATATTCCAAAGACATGATGGATAAATCTATCTAAGATATACACTTAGACACTAATTTTCCTTGCCAAAAATCTTTCAGTGGCTCCAATAGCACTTAGAACAAATTCCAAACTCCTTACTTTTACATATATGGACATTCATAGACTGGCGCCCACCTAACAAACAGAAAATCTCAGTGCCCCAACCCCCTCCTAGAACTCCAACCCCCATCTGTAAACCTCTGTTCCTGCCATGACAGACTGCTTACAGTTATTCAACTTCCTCCTGGAAGCCTTCCATGATTCTGACAGCTAGATTAAGTGCACTCATATGTATGCTCATAACATTCAGGCCTTATCCTATCTCAGCAATCATTATGCTTAAATGTTAGTATATTTATTTTTCTCTTCCATTAAACTATTAATCTAGTACCTAGTATTTTCCCAGATACACATATGTTAGATATTCAGCAGATGGTTTTTAAATGAAACAGTATTTCAAAACAATCTAAAATCCTTGAAAGAAAGATAAAGTTAACTTTGGGAGATTTATTACCTCACATTACCTCAAATGGAGAATGCATCACATGTAAATAAATCAGGATTCATAATTTAAATGTAAATGTGGAATTAATAGAAATAATGGTATCAATTAAACCAGTAAGAGACTTCTTTTTTATCCTTAATCCAGACCGTGGAAATAGCTGTTGAAGATGAACAACATCTGCATAAAGTCAAGAGTAGTACAGTTCTTTAACCAAAAATATTTACTGTGTTGTCTTCTTTTGGGTTATCAGACGTACATGCTCTCTTCATATTAAGTATCAGCATTGTATTTATCTTCGTCAACTTTTCTAAATTCATGAGGTTTGAGAACTGAGAGAGGCAACTCTATGCATCCAATGAACACTCCTGCCTTAGATATTTAGGAGATTTCTTCTGTTAGGATAATATCTTATTCTTTCTCCTATGCCCTTCAGATATACCAACTTTTTTTTTTCTTGTCCTACCAAGTATATTCCCTTTTCTTCTGAGAAGGCTGAGCTGTTATTCATGTAGTTCTATCCCATTTCACAGCTGGATGAGGCTGCTTGGTAAGGGTAGAGACATTTTAATTTATAGGTGTGGAGGAAGGGGGGGAGTAAGAGGCCATTACCTTGGCCAGGTTTTTAGGAAAAGAATCTTTTTTTTTTCTTTTTTTTTTTTTTTTATTACATCTTTCAGGGGCAACTGGCTGGTTCAGTCAGAGCATGCAACTATCAATCTCAGGGTTATTATTATTATTATTTTTCAATCTCAGGGTTATAAGTTTGAGCCCCACATTGAGTGTAGAGATGACTTAAAAATGAAATCTTAAAAATATATTTCATTATAATATTTCTTTTAGAAAATTCTTAAGTGTTATTTCAAATATTGGAATGAATGCTGTGTAAACAGAAAGTAGTGTTCACCACACTAGGTAAGCATAATTGGAAGTTAGGGAGTCAAAGTTAGTATTGCTTTTCAACTTCTTCACTCACCAGCTGTGAGATTTAATATTAGTTACTTGGTTTTCTTAGGTCTTAGTTTCCTTATATCTAAAATTAGGATAATGAGATCTACTCCATCATATTTTTTCTTTAGAAATTAATATGACAATCTACATAATACACTTAGTTTAGTGCCCGGTTTGCAGTCTAAAGCAAAGAACATGACATCCATTATCATTAATAACCTTTCATCTCTGCTAGACACCCTGAAAAATTGGGCTCTAGCGAAAAATGGTTATACTTCAGGATATTCCTCTACTAAAATACCTGCTATTTCATTTATGGATAATGTTGTAATAACCAAAGTCACAGTATATCTGGGTTTTGCTTCTCCCTATTTCAATCCTAGGACATGTTATTGGTGTTTGTGTAGCTAGTGCCATTGCTGCTACCCTTGAAAAAGAGATTTACATGAATGTATTATTTGATATTGCAGATGGAGGATGATTCCCTATTTAAGTTGTGTTTGTGTTAGTGGGAGGGCAGGTAATTAACTTGAGTGTAGCAGTGGACATAAGGGCCAAAAAAGTTTGAGAAAAGCAAAATACTTGAAAGAGTCCTGGAAAAGAAACTTGGAATGAATGTTTCTTATGTAAAAATATTACTAGCAGCATATATAAAGAATCATTTTGAAAATGCATGATATCACTAAGGGCCATATAAAATGCACACTGTGTCTGCATGTAACAAAGTGCACTAAAATATTTAGTCAACTTGATCAGCATATGCAATGTATCATATTGAGAACCCATCCTAATTTTTTTATTGTTTATCCATGCAGTTACATTTAGCAGTTTCACCAGAGTTGGAAAGGTAATGGTAGAACCACTAAGATTTTACTGTTTTCTCTACAAAATAATAAATCTTTTTAAAAATCTTTATTTCCTAAATTGCTCATTCAAAATCAGTTTATGCTCATTTTATGTAGAGAATGACTTCTGTAACCCTTTAGGGGCACAGGAAGTCTGGGGAGTGTCTGGATAGCCTGTCCTGATACTTCACTAAGTTCTTCTGACACTAACAGCCAAGGCATTACTCTAAGAAAGGAAGAGTATCCATTGGGGTTTGCTATTGGTCACTCATTGGTCTAGCTTCATTTTGGGACTGTTCTAATTAGAAAAAAGAAAAGGACACTACAAAACTAACACTGTTGATGCTCCAAAGTCCTTCAAAGTTTAGAAAGATGGCCTTCTAAAGATTAATGGTAGCTCGACTTCTCAGTGCTCAAATTGGGAAAATAGACAAAAATAGTTGACTTCTGTTACTTCTAATAGGACACAAACCTTTAACTACATGCAGAAGGTTTGGGAAGAAGCATTAAGTACACAGCAATAGCACAATTCTTATTAGCTCCTCAAAGGATACCTGGAGACTCATGTGTAAAACATCTTTTACTTTTCCCAAGTACATATGGAAATTACCTTAGATTTTTATCATTCATTGTCCTATCGATCTGGTTTCTTAGACTCTTTTGTTCTCCAGGAAATACTCTTTCTACCCTTTTGTTCCTCTTCCAGGGCCTAAAATACACACAAGCATCACATCTTGAAGCCTCTGTGACTTGCTGGGTAAGACTTAAGGACTTCAGAATCAGGGCAGCCTGGGTAGCTCAGCGGTTTAGCACCGCCTTCAGCCTAGGGCATGATCCTGGGGTCCTGGGATCAAGTCCCATGTCAGTGTCCCTGTGTGTAGCCTGCTTCTCCCTCTGCCCCTCTCTCTCTCTCTCTCTCTCATGAATAAATAAATATTTAGAAAAAAAAAAGGACTTCAGAATCTTCAGAGAAAAAAAATCTATAGGAAGTTATTAGTATTTTTCTAACTAATATTGATAAATTCCGAGTTTAACTTTAATTCCTTTAACAGAATATCTCTTTACCTGTCTTTCAAAAAAGACTCTCCATATACAATAAGTGAACACAAAGGGGGAAAAAAAAAAAAACAAATGTGGATGACAGGAAAAGAAAATCTTGTATTGCCTACATATATTCTCTTCCTGACCCTCAAAGTTAATTATTTTTCTCTAAATGCATTTGTAAAACCAATTTATTTGAGAAACCTTGATAAGAGACCTTATAAATGATATGTTCAGGTGACTGACTCAAAACTTTCTACCTCTTACTCACAGTATTGATAATTTTGATGGATAAAAAGATGTGCTAGATAGAGGTCAAATTTAGGTGGCTTCAAGCCTAAAAAAAAAAAAAAAAAAAAGCCTAATTTCATTTTTTGAGTAGATGGAATGGCCTCAGTGGCCTTAAAAGTCACTGCAGTTTTATATGAGGCTTGGCAAATTCCCAGTCCTTTGATAGGGACTCATGCATAGGCATAGAGTACAAAGGCCCTGTGCAGGTCGAGATGATCTCAGTATTTATGTTTTGGCACCAACAGTCCATGAAAAATAAATGGCTTATCTTAGCAGGTCCTTCATATTTTTAAGAAGTCATTTAACTTCAGCTATATTTCAGATTAAGGGCTATTAAGATCTTTAGTATACCTAAAATGCTTGCATTCAAGTTCATTTCTACATCATTAATTCACTATGTCTGCCTGTTTTAAATTACTGAGTTTGTGGATAGAGATGTTTATTTCATTAGGAGGTTAAAAACATTTTCCCTAGAAATGATTCTCTGAGTAAAGCCTCTTGGTCCTCTTTCTTGATCAGAGGTGGTCATACTTGATAGACTTTAGGATCTACCTAAAAGCTGTAAGAAGTCTGGAAATACCACAACTGAAATTTTTTGCTTTTGTTTTGTTTTTGTTTTTGCTTATTTTATTTTCATGTAGTCTAAGCCAAATTGTAAATATCTGCCTCCCCACATGTACTGCATATTCTTTTTTTCCTCATAGACACACTATTCTTATTTCAAAGTAAATGATTTCATTAACTTCCATTCCCCACAAATATAAGTTGCTACTCTCCCCCAATCATACAAAGTCACACAAAACCTACAAATATGAGATAGTTGGTTGCCCACACTGAGGCTTCCCCAGTCATTTCCAGCCCTAAAGTATTCAGTCTGCAAGATTGGCCTTTAGTGAGGAGCTACAAATATTGAGATACTTGCTAAGAATTTAGAGAAAAGAGAAGAAAACACACGTGCACACACACACACACACAGACATGCTAAAATGAATAACTATTTCATTCTCAAGAAGCTTGCAATCAAGTAGGATGGATAAGATCAAGAGAATGATGTGAGGAAATTTTTCTTAAGGGATCTTAGAAAATCAAGTAGAACCCTGCTACTCAACATTTTCAAATTAATGGTGTTGGCATCTGTTGGTATCTGGTTAGAAATGAAGACTCTCAGGGCCCACCCCAAACTTAATCAAAATTTGCCTTTTAATAACATCCATAGCAAAATCCTGTACAGAATAAAGTTTAAGAAAATTTGTGCAGGAGTTATGGGGTTCTAAGATGAGATCAAAAATTTATGTGAGGAAACGACAGTACTGGAGCTACATCTTAAATATAGAAATAGAGAGGGAAGAAACATAATAATCAAAGTCACATCAATTGTACAAAGAAAGGCATTATCTTCCATAGCTTACTGTCTCTGGATGGGTTATATGGTAGACCATATGGAATGAAACCAGAATGATCAGCTTGTCCTTAATATTTTGTTGAGTCAGAAATTGACATATATTACTACATAATATTGTGGGTACTATTAGTGTTTTGATTTTTCTTTCCCCAAGAAGTTGGGACCCAGAGAAGGAGCAACACTATCCCCAGATTTAGTAATGGGGTAAAAACTTAATAAATTTGCAAGTCTGTAGTTAGAGGTGGTCTCAGCCTATTCGGGCTGCTATAACAAAATATCACAGACTGGGTAGCTTGTTCTCATGGCTCTGGAGCCTAGGAAGTCCAAGATCGAGGTGCCAGCATGGTCACATTCTGTGAGAGCCTTCTTCCTGGTTCACAGCCAGTGCCTTAAGGCAGAAAAGGCAACGGATTGCAGCAGATTCTCAAAAAGAATACTAATTCTATTCATAAGGGCTCCACCCTCTTATGATCTTAGTACTTTGCAAAACCATAATCGTTGGGAGTTAGAATTTCAACATACCAATTTGGGTGGGGGCAGTGATTCGGAAGAGCTTGGTTCTTGTTTTATGGAGTCAAAGAATGAACCTCACGGACAAAGGAGAGTGAATAAAGTGATAGAAGTTTATTAAGCAAAGATACAGAGAAAGCTCTCAGAAGTGAGAGGGGTCCTGACAGGGTTGCCACTGAGGGCTCGTAGGGTTGGTCTTTTATTGAAAGCCAACTAGGGAACCTAAAGCTTTTTAACATTATCTATTGATAGCACCATTAAAAAGGGACTAGTGATGACATCCTTAATAGCTTACTTCTTCTTTGGGGTCTGGTTACTCTTTGTTGGTCACAGATGACTGTCATAAAAAGACACCCTCACCACCCACACCTAGGGCAGGGTGGTCTGGCTTGTTCCCTTATCTCTGGTTTCCTTACATCTCAGCATTTTCAGAATTTTTGTGAGCCTGCTTCCGTGGTCCCTTATGTCACTAACTCAGGAAGACACAACTATGAAGACTATAGCAGATACATTCAGAATTATCTAGTTCTATTCTCAACTTGCTCTATAACTATTCTCTACTACTCTAATAGTTCTATCTCAGACTAGTCTTAAAAGAAATCCTATTTGGGGAAAAAAAAATCATATTTGAGAAATGGTCATCACTGGGATTCTTTTTCATCTGCCAGTATTGAGATACAAGAATTTTGTTCTTACTCTGTAGTATTAAATATTATGAATTTGGATTTTTGTCAGAGCCTTTCTTTTTGGCTACTGTAGCAGAGAAAACTGAGTGCTGTGGAAAATGAAAAGCCTTCAATAATATAAAAAAGGACATTGTAGCTGCTAAAATCATGTGAGTTGATGGAAGAAGCTGCGAGGATATGCATATATCATAAATTTTGTATAAATATTTGAATTTGTAATAAGCCATTATTTTATGCTTCTATATTCATGTGTGAGTATAATACTCATACAGGGGTGTGTATGTAGGTATATATATTTTTTTAAAGAAGAAAAGCTTTTTAACTGAGGTTTTATTTTCCAATTGAAAAAAAAAATTACATATATAAAATAAATACTGAGCCAAGTCCTATTTGAGAGTTTATGTCATTGATAGGAAGTAATTACCAAAAACATGAACGTGTCCTTTTAATTCAATAGACTTACAATTTGAATAACTGATAATAAGTCACCACACCTAGCAAAATGTATTCTACTCATCCTTTTGCTCTAGGTTTTGATCTACATACTTGTCTGGCAGTGAAGTTAATAATTATATTTCATAGATCGAGATTGTCCCTAGGAAACTATACAAAACAAAGACACTACAGGAAAATCTGCCATTTTACTCAATTCTAAATTCAATCCAAAACATATGCTCAGCACATAAATGATCTGAATACTGGCTTAAATAATTAAGATACCGAAATTAATAATACAGTGGCTCTGTCCTCGAGAAAACTATTAAAGGAAACAAGTATATTCAATTAATTATTACACAAAATAAGTCTCCTGCAAATTTTTTGAGATTGAAATTATTAATTTCCTATGAGAAAATAGGAAATTCTTGACAGAGAATGTGATATTTAATCAGTATCTTGAAGGTTTGGTAGGATATCAAAAATTAGAAAAGGGAGGAAAAGACTTTTCTATTCATTAACTTGACAAAGCCTAAGGACTGTGAGCAATCATGGCACATGTAGGACATGGCAAAATTTTGAAGTTATCAGAGGCAATAGTGTGTTAAGAGGAGTGTTGGGGAAAAAGAGGACAAGAAAGCAATGCTGAAAGTGAGTGGATAGGTTTAGGGAGCATGATGTTATAGAAAGAAATAAGTGTTTGATCTTTGTCCCTGTACTTGGCCCAGAGCTAAAAGCCTTGGAATTTCCTAGTGATAAGTGCAATAAAGGTGAAAGGGCAGTTTCTTAAAATTCATAACAAAGTCCTTTCAACCACACTTGCATTTATGTTAGTGAATTAATTTTTGAAAAGCCTCAGGAATGAGCATTTATCCCAGGGGCACTATGTGATTACAGGGTTGAAACTTTCAGCCCCATCCCCTAACTCCTGGGAGGGGAGAAGGGCTAAAGGTTGAATAAATCATCAAGGACAGTGATTCATTCAGTCATGTCTATGTAATGAGGCCTCTGTAAGAAACTCTTACTGAAGGGAATCTGAGAACTTCTGAGTTGCCAAACATGTAGTGTTGGGTGAGCAGCACTCCTGGAAAGGGTTTGGAGGTCCTCTGCACCCCTTCCCCTATGCTTTGCCCTATGTATCTCTTCCACTCGGCTGCTCCTAAGTCATATAACCTTTTATAATAAACTGCTTATCGAGTAAGTAAGCTTCTAGGAAATTATAGGGAGGTGATAAGAACTTATAATTTAGATAGCCATTAAATAGTCAAGTGTCAGAAGCAAAGATGGCAACCTGAACTGGTTATTGGTGTCTGAAGTAAGGGGCAGTCTTAGCCTCTAAGTTCTGCTCTAATTCTGGCAGTTAATGTCCACATTAATTTAAATTGTAAGACATCCAGTGGCTGTCCACCAAAAATTGGAAAATTGCTTAGTGTGAGAAACCCGACATATTAGCATCAGACTACTGAGTGTGGTAGTGATAGAAACTACACGAGAAAATTGTTTTTTCCTTTCAGACAAAAAAGTCCTACAAATAAGCAGCTATGTCAAATGTTGTTGGAATAGTTAAGGCAAGATATCATAAGAAAGTACTTTTTTAAAAGGGGTTCAATAGAAAATGGAGAGAAATTGGAGACAGTATAAATGTCTTTTTGTTTTGTTTTTAAGGAATTTATACAGGGAAAGAGAAAAAGTGGTAGCTGAAGGGTAAAATGGGTTTAAAATAATTTACTGTGGTTTGCTTATTGTGAAATATAAAGATATGTTTGTTTTCTGACAGGAATAAGGCAATAAGCAAGGAAATATTGATGAGGTCTTTGAGTGCATAATGAAGAACAAGGAGCTTGATATTGCATTCTCAGTAAAAGGACATAGGCCATCGTAAGTGGGCCCCGGTAGGTATTGTTGGGTAAATCATAGTAGGAAGAACTAGTGAGAATGGAAATTCTTATAATTGCTACAATTTGTGTGTGTGTGTGAATTAGGATAAAATAATATATCAGCTTATAACGAGGATGAGATTGTTGGAAATTATAGCTTTTAGAAATGAACAGAAAATAAATCCTATTTCACATTGCACAGAAAAGATAATAGACTAAGCATCACAATCCTCTCTGGGGGGTCAATTATTAGTGTGACACTAGTGATATTAGTGTGCATTATTTTGAGAGAAAGTACAACAAACTAAAATGAGAATGGGTAAACCATTGGATAGAAGTAGGTTGTGTGGCACAAACACTGCAGAAGGATAGAAAGGTCGGTGTGGGGAGTGTATAGAGTAGAATGCTCAAAATGATTGACAATAGCATAAAGTTAGCTAAAAAGGGAATAAAGTTCATGAAGAGGATGATAAGAGGTGAACAAAAAAGTGCGTCATTGGATTTGAACTTCTATTTGAATTAAACATTTGCTGTCAGTGGAGTAATAAGAGTGTGATTTGAAAAGCATTGATATGATAATGGACTGGCTGAGGTAGGATGGAAGGCAACATCATCGGAGGAAATTTGATCCTGGAACTGAAAGGAGTACAATTTACGTGGATATTGAAATCATCAAGAGCAATAACAGGCATATTATTGGAGAGAGAGGGACAATGATCCGAAAAATAAAATATTCAGGGAGGAAAGAGGAGAAAGGGTGGGTTGCAGAGGACTACAAGGAGTAGTGGTACTAGAAGATAGAACACACAGGCCCTGGGATTGATGGTAGAAGATGAAGGAAATATTTACAAGTGCTCAAAGAGTCCAAAGGCTTTTATTTCTAACCTTGACTTTAAGGGTGCACAATGGAAGTTAGGGAAATGGAGGGATGTAGCAGATGGGGTGAAAGGAATATGTATAGGATCACGAGAATTACAGTGCAGAGAGTACGGTGTGACTTCTGTTCCTGCGTCTCCTGTTGGATAGGAAAACAAATGACAGAGTAAATGCTGTAGGTGTCAAGAGAGAAGGCAAGGTGGGAGGAGTCTGGTCAAAACCGAGGATGAATTCTGGGGCCCCCACCTAATGTTGCTGATTGAGGTGGGGATTCCAATCAAAGGATATTATTACAGCTTAAATCAGTTCGGAAGGACACGGTGATCTTAGCATGAAAAAACACTTCTTTTAAGTTTAAGAAAACATACAAAAATATCTCTAGGAGTTCAGTAGTAGACAAAGAAGATTTAAATAGGCACAAATCATAAGATGAAAAAGTGAAAATATGTGCCTACCGTAGTCTTCAAAATTCGGTATTTGAACAAGTAGATAATTTGCAGGCTGAGAGAAGACATTTGCAATATTTATGAACAGCAAAGGGCTCACAGCTAGAGCATTTAAAGAGTTCTGACCATGTATAAGAAAATGTTAAGCTTTAGGAAAAATAGTAGAAATATAAACAGGCAATACAATTAAGTATCTGAGAGGGGAAAATACTCAAGTTCTTAAGAAAACAAATCTTTTTTAAAGATTTTATTTATTCATGAGAGACAGAGAAAGCGAGGCAGAGACACAGGCAGAGGAGAAGCAGGCTCCATGTGGGGAGCCCGATGTGGGACTCGATCCCAGGACCCCAGGATCACACCCTGGGCCTAATGTAGACGCTCAACCGCTGAGCCACCCAGGCGTCCCTAGAAGATAAAATTAAAACCACAAGCAATAAGAGACTGATTTACAGCCCAAACCCTCTGTCTGAGTAAGTATAAAAGTTTCACAGCACTAAATGTTGTAAGGATCTGGACCAAGCATAAATCTTTTTTATAGTGAAAATAAAATGAGTACGATCGTTTTCAGAATGCATCTGCAACATCTAGTTAAAGGTCCCAGTTCTCCTGACTCTAACACCCTCCTTTTCATAGATCTTCTTGAGAACCTCCATAGCTCATAGGCATGAAGCAGCGTTGTTTATGAGGGTGAGGATTTGGGGGAGTCTCTGCAGACTGGTTCATCTCCAGAAGGCCCTTGATGAATACCAGTGATCCAAAATCTCCTCCAAAATACAGTTTGCTAATTGCTCCTGGTGTAAAGAAGAAAAAGAGCCTTCCTAGTATAATGTTCATTAGGCCATCGCACACTCATCTACTTTGTCTGGAACTACCAAATATGTCCACATTCACCCGTCCTCGTCCTCGTCCTCAACTCCCCCAGCTATTCCAACCTCAAAGACACTCCCAATTGCCTGTGTTCCCTCTCTCTGTCATTCTGCATCTCTAACCATGTTCCTGCGCCTCCATCACCACGTTCTTACCCTCCTTGCTTTTTACCCACCCCTTTTCCTATTTTTCCCAAACCCCAGTTGCCCAAAGTGACTCGAGATCTTGGTCCTGCTCCCCATCTATTCGCCCCCAGAGAAGTGAAGTTAAATGACTTCAATTGCCTTCTCTCCTCAACTAATTACTTTAGTCGCTCTACATGTAACAAGAAGGAATTCCACTAACTCCCCCCCACACACACCCAACTGGGAGGGATTTTCTGTATAATTGAGAGGTAGGAAAACATTTCCATCAAAAGCCAATACGGGGATCCCTGGGTGGCGCAGCGGTTTAGCACCTGCCTTTGGCCCAGGGCGCGATCCTGGAGACCCGGAATCGAATCCCACATTGGGATCCCGGTGCATGGAGCCTGCTTCTCCCTCTGCCTGTGTCTCTGCCTCTCTCTCTCTCTGTCTCTGTGTGACTAACTATCATAAATAAATAAAAATTAAAAAAAAAAAAAAGCCAATACGAATTCCAAAATACAAATCCATGGGACGATTATTTCCATAAACCCTGGATAGCATCCCCTGAGACACGTTTTTGTTTTGTTTTGTTTTGTTTTGTTTTTTGTTTGTTTGTTTTTGGCAATTGTGCCTAATGGTATCTATTGGACTAAATCCTAATTCTAGCTAATCTTATTAGCCCTTATCAAATCTTCAACCAGATGCTTTTCTTAACTACTCTGTGACCTCAGATCTTTACAGGCACTAGGTAATCCAAAAGGTCTATAAAAATGTGTTACAACTCTAAGCTTAGGTGTAAAATTTCCAAAACTAAGAGCAATGTATGAACTTCCTTTCTCATCATGTTCCTAAGAAGAGAAAACAAGAAATTGGAAGTAAACCTAAAAGATTTGCCTGCCATTACAGATCCTTTTGGGGGCAGCTTTTGTGCTTATGGGCACTACACTATGAGTCATGCAGGAGGTTCACTAGAAATCCTGCAATTTATGAACTTTGCTCCTGGAAATTATCAGGACTCAGGACAATCTTGCCCCAAATAATCAACATCATTGCCAAAGACCTCCAGGAACTCTAGTGAAGGGTCTTCTGTGGTCAGACAGGATCGGATGTGGTTCTGGCTTCCTAAGGATCCACCTGTGCAGTGACTATGGTGACTGCCATGTATCTGTTCCCTGAAAACTCTGATGTTGAAGCCATCAATGAATATATTCAGCCCACACACCAGGAAATTTGTTGCGTCACCACTGCCATCCTTACTCTATTATCTAAGGACACTTTGGGCCCAATATTCTTTTTACTCCTGACTGGCTCCCTTCTAATCTCTGATCTTTTTATTCTTATTCAAACTTTGATACCCATTATTTTTCTTCATTTTTATGTGTATGATGTGCTTCTCCCCAGCCTTACTAAAGTGTAAGTGACCAATACAAATGTAGGATATTTAAAGCATCCAATGTGAGGACTCAGGAATCACTTTTCTATTTTTGCTTCTAGCAGATGAACTCCCCCCGCCCCCTACAAATAAGTGATGCTATAGAGCATTTGTCTTCCTCTGTCTGGTTTATTTCACTTAGCATAGTGCCCTCCAAGTTTATCCTGAACCATGTGGTACCAAATGACAGAATTTCCGTTTTTTTTTTTTTTTTTTTTTTTAAGACTAATACTCCATTGTGTATACACACCCATGATACTCCTAGCATTCATCTGCTGATAGAAACCTAGGTTGTATTTTTTTTTTTTTTCCATTTTATGGCTACCGTGAACAATGCTATGAACATGATGAATACAGGTATTTCTTCGAGATAATGATTTTGTTTCCTTTGAAAGTATACTCAGAAGTAGAATTGCTGGATCATATGCTGGTTCCATTTTTAACTTCTTGAGGAACCTCTGATATTTTCTAAAGTGCCTGTACTGGTTTACATTCCCACCAGAATATAAGGGTTCCTTTTTCTTCTTCCCATTCTCACGAGCATTTGCGCTCTCTTATCTTTTTCATAACAGACCTTTTAACAGGTGAGGTGGGATCTCATTGTGATTTTGACTTACATTTCCCTGATCATGTGTGATGTTAAACAATTTTTCAAGTACCTGTTGATCATCTGTATGTATTGTGGGTATTATCCCTTTATGTGGTTTGCAAATATTATCTCCCTTTCCATAGTTTACTTTTTCATTTTGTTGATTGTTTCCTTTACTTTGCAGAATATTTTTAGTTGGAGGTAGTTCTGCTGTTTATTTTTGCTATGGTTGCTTTCATTGTTATTGTCAAATCCAATCCAAGTGTTAAGGAGACTTAAGGAGACTACCGCCTATGTTTTCTTCTAATTCTTTTTTTTTTTTTTTTTTTTTTTTTTTTTGGTTTTAGGTCTTACATTTAAGTCCTCAGTCCATTTCAAGTTAATTTTTGTGGCTAGTATAACCCATTTCATTCATTTGCATGTGGTTTTCCAGTTTGCCTAACACCATCTATGGAAGAAACTACCAATTCCTAATATTCTTGGCTCCTTTATTGAAAATTAATTGACCATATGCATGGGTTCATTTCTAGGCTCCCTATTCTGTTCAGTTGCTCTCTGTGTCTCTTTTTAAGCCAATACCATAATATTTAACCTACTATAGCTTTGTAATAATGTTTAAAATTAGGAAATGTGAGGCCTCCAGCTTCATTCTGCTTTCCTAACATGCTTTGGCTATTTGGAATCTTTTGCTATCCATACAAATGTTGGGAATTTTTTTTTTCCCCATTTCTCTGAAAAATGCCATTGGAATTGAATCTGTGGATTGCTTTGAGTGGTATGGACATCCTAGCAATATTCTTACAATCCCTAAGCATGAAATACTTCTGTATATATTTGTGTCCTCTTCAATTTCTTTCATCATTGACTTATAGTTTTCAGTGTACAGAAATCCATCCTTGGTTAAATTTATACCTTTTCTTTTTGATATTGTTGCAAATGGGATTGTTTTCCTAATTTCTTTTTGGGGTAGTTTCTTGTTAATATATAGAAACAACTAATGTTTTTATACCGATTTTGTATACTGTAATTTTACTGAAATTGTTGATGAGTTCCAGAGGTTTTCGGGTGGAGACCTAGTGTATTCTTAATATAATTTGAGTCCTATAGGTGTCAATTATAGGTAGTTGACAGGATAGTTGATAATAGCATCAGCAAACAAAAATAATATACTTCCTTTTCCGTTTGAATGCCTTTACTTCTTTTTCAAGCCTAATATGCCAAGAAATTTTAGTACCATGTTTGGAAAAAGTGGTGAGTTGATCTTTTGAGGTTTTGTTGTTTTGTGTGTGTGTGTGTCTGTTTTATTTACTTATTTCCTTTTCTCTACCAACCCTGAGCTTTGTTGTTGTTGTTCTTCTTTTTTTTTTTTTTTTTTTTTTGTTTCTTTTAGGTAAAGTTAGATTTCTCTTGTTTCAGGACACATGGCTGGCTCAGTGGTTGAGGGTCTGCCTTGGGCTCAGGGTATGATCCTGGAGTCCTAGGATCAGGTCCTGCATTGGGCTCCCTGCATGGAGCCTATTTCTCTCTCTGCCAGTATCTCTGCCTCTCTCTCTCTCTCTGTGTCTTTCATGAATAAATAAATAAAAACTTAAAAAAAAAGAAGATTTCTCTTGTTTCATGAGGTAGACTATATTCTTGTAAATTTCTTAGAACTGTTTTCATTGAGTCCCAAAGATTTTGGACTTTTGTGTTTCATTTTCTTTCATCTCCATGTGTGTTTATTTTCTCTTTGATTCCTTTGTTAACCCATAGGCTTTTTAGTAGCCTGTTGTTTAGCCTCCACATGTTCATGTTTTTTTCCAGTGTTTTCTTGTGATTAATTTCTAGTCTCATACCATTGTGGTTGGAAAAGATGAATAATATGATTGCAATCTTAAATTTATTGACACTTGTTTTTTGGTCTAATGTGATCTGTCCTGGAGAATGTTCCATGTGCACTTGAAAAAGAATGTTCTTTTGTTTTTAGATGGAATGTTCTCTCTGTCAAGTCCACCTTGTCTAATGTGTCATTCAAAGATACTGTTTCCTTATTGATTTTCTGCCTCAATGGTATATCCATTGATGTAACTAAGATGTGAAAGTTCTCTATCTACTATTGTATACCTACTAATTTCTCCCTTTATGTCTGCTAATATTTTCTTTATGTATTTAGCTGCCTCAATGTTGGGTGCATAGAAGTTTATAATTTTTAAATCCTCTTATTGGATTGACTCTTATCAGTAGGTAACTTTTTTTTCCTTTTTGTTCTTTTTGTCCCTTATTACAGTCTTTGTTTTAAAGTCTATTTTGGGGCAGCCTGGGTTGCTCAGTGGTTTAGCGCTGCCTTTGTCCCAGGGTGTGATACTGGAGACTCGGGATTGAGTCCCATGTTGGGCTCCCTGCATGGAGCCTGCTTCTCCCTCTGCCTGTGTCTCTGCCTGTCTCTCGCTCTGTGTGTCTCTCATGAATAAATAAATAAAATCTTTATTTTATTTTATTTTATTTCAGTCTATTTTGCCTGATATAAGCATTGCTTCTCTGGCTTTTTTTTTTTTTTTTTCTTCTATTTGCAAAGCATATATTTTTCCATTCTTTCAGTTTGATGTGGCTGTAGGTCTGCCAAGAGTCTCTTGTAGGCAGCATATAAATGGGTCTTTTAAAAAAACAATCAGTTCTTCCACCCTATGTCTTTTGATTAGAGTATTTAGACAATTTACATTTAAATCATTAAAAGGCATGTACTTAAGGTCATTTCAGTAATTATTTTCTAGTTATTTTTGTAGTTGTCTGTTCCTTCTCTTTCTCTCTATGATTGGTGACTTTCTGTAATGTTATGCTTGGCTTACTTTATTTTTTCCTGTATCTGTTAGAGGGTTTGAGTTTGCAATACTATGAGGTTCATATCTAGAATCCTAAGTTGTTAACAGTCTATATTAAGTTAACAGTCATTTAAGTTTGAAGAGATTCTAAAACAACTTTTTTACATCCTCCTCCTCACATTGAAAGTATATGCTTTCATATTTTGTAGACTTTTATCCATCATTGTCTTCTTCTTATGGCTGCTTTTAAGTACCTTTAGTATTTCTTATAAGTACCTTTAGCATTTCTTATAAGGCCAGTGTAGTGGTGATGAATTTCTTTAATGTTTGGGAAATTTTTTATCTTTTCTTCAATTCTGAATGACAACCTTGCCAACTAAGTACAGTATTCTTGGTTGTAGATTTTTTCATTTAGCTCTTTGAATATAATATGCCATTCCATTCTTGCCTCCAAAGTATCTGCTTTCTGTCTCTCATGAATAAATAAAGTCTTAAAAAAAAAAAAGAAAAAGAAAAATCAAAACATGAGGATGGCTTAAGGGATCTCTTGGACATCAAGTGAACATTCACATTATAGGGGTCCCAGAAGGAGAAAATAAAGGGGAGAAAACTTAATGAATAATACCTGAAAACTTTCCTAACCTGACAAAGGAACCAGACATCCAGGTTGAAGAAGCACCGAAAGTTCCAAGACGGTCCATAGCAAGATAATTAAAAGGCAAAGGTTAAAGATCTAGAGAGAATCATAATAGCAGCATGAAAGAGCAAAGTATTATCTACAAGGGAAACCTCATTAGGTTATCAGATGATTTTTCAGCACATACTTTGGAGGAGATCTAGGGCTGGGTCTTTTATAATCCACTTACTCTTTTAAACCTGGGCCTGCCTGCCTTGCCTGGGGCAACCTGATGCTCTTTGAGGAGGCAAACTGGCTATGGTGTCCAGATTCTGTTCCCAAGGGAGAGGGGAAGTATAAACCACAGCATTCACAACTCCTCCTTCCTGGAAGTTTCTTTGCTATTTGGTGGAGTTCTAAGGTTGGATCTTTTATGTACCAGTTGCTTTTTTAAATGGTGGCTTTTGTGTGTGTGTGTGTGTGTGTGTGTGTGTGTGCCCAGAGCACAGGAATCTGCTCATGATTTCTCACTACTATCCCTCCCCACTGCAGTTTGCGGCATTGTTCCCTTTGTTACTGTGTCTACTTTTCTCTTCCTTGTTCTCTATATGGTTTATCTTTTGTTGTGCCAAAGCTGTCCAGTTCTTCTGAAGGAATTACTCTATAAATAGGTGCAGATTGGGTGTGTCTGTGGAGGAGGTAAATTCAGGGCTTTTCTACAATGACATCTTGGACCAGAAATACCACAAAGTATAATCTTTAAGGGAAAGCCACATGCTAGCTATTTTCAAAGTGCAGGGCGGGGGGGGGGGGGGGGTAACATTTATTCTTAAAGAAATAGTAAAGACTTGGAAATTACATAGTGCACCTGGGGCTGTACAGCAAGGTTGTGGGGAGAGGGAATTTCCCTTCTTGTAGATAAGCAACATACAATATCGCAGATCCTTGCCTTAGGCCCAGGTGAAAACTTGTATCATAGGTGCATACAGTTGACTCTTCTGTCTTAATAGTAGTTCTGTGTTAAAAAAAAAAAAAAAAAAAAAAAAATCAAGATCACCTCTGGCAAAGCAATTGTTTTTGGGAATTATTGGAGCCTGAGCAAAACAAAAATATTTAATTTAAGGGCACCCATTTTATAGATGATATAATGTAAGCTCCTAGAACAAATGAATTTATTTTATTTAACCTTGTCTTCAGCATTTACCACTTACTGTGGTATATTACTATTACATGCTCAACAAAAATATTTTACAGAGGCCAAAATATATATCTTATTAGTATCAGGGCTGGTATTATAATGCAAGTCTCTCAACTTCTAAAATGATCTCTTAAATATTTTTTCTTTTTTTTTTTTTTTCTTTTTAATTTAGGAGACAGAATGTCTTTAAATCTAGAATCTCAGGCTTCGTTGCGGTCCTGAGTCTGCCTGTAAAAATCATGTGGAAGATAGTTTATTATGAATCTTTTGTCATAATCTTTTATTTAAAGAATTGCCTTTAACATTTTACATACTTAAGTACCTAGTTATATCTATTTTACCTCTGTGAAAAAGGAAACCACAGACCCCACATGAAGCCATTTGTATTAAGAGCCACATTTGTTTGTTTCAAGTTTTTATTTAAATTCCATTTAGTAGCATACAGTGGAATATTAGCTTCAAGGTTAGAACTCATCATTTACATATAACATTTAGTGCTCTTCTCCAGTGTCTTCTTTAATCCCCATCATCAATTTAGCCCATCCACTGTCTTTCTCCCTCTATCAATCTTCAGCAATTCTCTATATTTAAGAGTTTGTTTTATGGTTTTTCTCCCTTTTCCCCCCACATATTCATCTGTTTCTTTTCTTAAATTCCACATATGAGTGACATCATATGGCACTTGTCTTTAACTTATTTCACATGGCGTCCTATACTCTAAGTCCATCTGTATCATTGCAAATGGCAAGACTTCATTCTTTTTGATGACTCAGTAATATTCCATTTTCTGTATATACCACCTCTTTATCCACTCATCAGTTGATGGACATTTGGACTTGCTCCAAAATGTGGCTATTGTTTGCTTTGTTTTTAATTTGGCTATTGTTAATAATGCTGCTATAAACATCATGGTGTGTATGTCCCTTTGAATCACTATTTTTGCATTCTTCAGGTAAATACCTAGTAGTACAATTGCTGGGTCATAGGATATTTCTTCCATACTGTTTTCCAGAGTGATTGCACCAGTTTGCATTCCCACCAACAGTGCAAAAGGGTTTTCCTTTTTCCACATCCCTGCCAACACCTGTCAGTAACACATTTCCATTTGGTGTTAATTTTATCCATTCTAACAGATGTGAAGTGGTATCTCATTGTGGTGTTAATTTGTAGTTCCCTGATGATGTTGACCATCTTTTCATGTATCTGTTAGTGTCTGTAAGTTGTCTTTGGAAAAATGTCTATTCATGTCTTCTGCCCATTTCTTAACTGGATTATTTTTTTTGGGGGGGTGGTTATGAGTTCTTGATATTGGATACTAACACTTTATCAGGTATGTCATTTGTAAAGGTAGCTTTCTAGTTTTGTGGATAGTTTCCTGAACTATGCAAAATGTTTTTTTTATCTTGATGAAGTCCCAATAGTTCATTTTTGCTTTTGTTTTCCCTGCCTTAGCTAATAAGAAATTTCTACGGCAACAGTCAAAGAGGTTGCTACCTGTGTTCTTCTCTAGGATTTGGATGTATTCCTGTCTCACATTTAAGTCTTTCATCCACTTTTAATTTGTTTTTTGTGTATGGTGTGAGGAAATGGTCCAGTTTTTCCAACACCATTTGTTGAAGAGACTGTCTTTTTCCCCAGGGGATATCCTTTCCTGCTTTGCTGAAGATTAGAGCTGTGGGTCCATTTCTGGGATTCTGTTCCATGGGTCAATGTGTCTGTCTTTGTGCCCTTATCATATCTTGATCATTAGAGCTTTATACTATAACTTGAAGTCTGGAATGGTAAAGTCTCCAGCTTTTTCTTTTTCAAGGTTGCTTTGGCTATTTGTGGTCTTTTGTGGTTCGTACAAATTTTAGCATTGTTTATTCCAGTTCCGTGAAATGCTGCAATTTCAACTCCCCCAGGAAAGTAATCTTTAACTAGTTAACCTGGAATGTCCCGGTCATCACTAGGGAATTAAATAATATAGTCTTTGCTAAAAATTTTAATTTCCTTTTTCCACTCCCTCTCTACCTTATAACAAAATAAAACAAAACTTTTCTGGAGCTTGATGGGTGATGGAGCTCTTTTCTATTTGCTAGATGGGAGGGATGCTGACTAGTGAATCATTTTAATAAATTTTAAGTAAATATAATAAAACCAGTTAGATCTTCACTTTTATTCAGCTGTTTTTTGTTTTGTTATTGTTATTTAACCAATTTAGTGGCAGCAACAGGATCCAGAACAGACAGATGTTGGCTTTGGGGAACAAGAAGAAATATCCTAAGAACCCTCTGAGTTCACAGTCTCTCACTGTTACCAAAGGCCTTGGGTAAGTTCACTCTCAGTTCTGAGCTCCATTGTCTTTGCTTCTTGCTCCCAGTCTATTTGATTTTCCCTTATAATTCAGGGCAGCTTAAACTGGCAGACACAATTCTCAGGTTTTTTTTTTTTTAGTGGAAAACCCTAGCCATTGCCATATTGGGAATTACTGGAGGTTACCTGCCAGAGTTGGACTGGGTCCAATTTAAAGACTGGTTTGGGTGTGGGATTAGACCAGGTCTGATTTGAGCTGGATTGAGTTCAATTTAGGAACTGTACTGGGCCCCATTTAGACTGGACTGGGTCCAGTGGGGGGCCTCAGGTGAATAAAATTTGTTTTAAATGGGATCTTTAAAAATCCAAAGAGTTAAGCGTGACACATTCTGGCACACCTGCTTATTTTATGTCTTAGCACTAGGGTTGCAGAAGCAGGAGCCATAAATATTTTCAAAAATGGCAAAATCTTACTAAGCTTGTTTTGTGTCTTGAAGAATTTGGCTTGGTAACTAATATGTTGGGGGCATCAAAATAAGGCCAGACAGAAATGTAGGCTACACTCCATTTATAGCTGGGTTCCAACCAAACTGCTGCCAGCCCTCAGGATAATTACAAACTAGAGTCCCACAGGCCATTAAGAGGAGCAACCCCATTTGATAAGATCATTTAAGAAGTGTACTTAGAAGCAGACTTCAAAATTCCAAAAATAGTTTCATTGCAGAAAGCTGATAAAAAAAAAAAAAAAAAAGATGCAAAGAAGTACCTATTGCAAAAGACTGTAAGATGGACTCTTGCTGCTTCCCTCTCTTCTCCTTTACTTAAATACTCATTCTAGTGGTCTGTTTGAAATGCCTTTTACGCAAGTGTAAACAAAAGTCCACCAAATTAATGGGTCTAAAAACACCTCAGTATCTACCTTCAAATAAGCACCCCCCTTTATGCCTCTCCCAGAGTTGATGAGACTCTGAGGGGTTTTCTGATAAACTTCTGCATTAGTCTCTTGAACGGCCAAGGGAAAACTAGAATAAACAAAACAAATTTATTCTAACACAGATAGATGGTTAGGTCATTCCTTCAACATCCAGGCTAAGATTCAATTCTTTGAGGAATTAAAAGCAACTGTCTTTAGGTTAATAAAACTGGAAACTCAGCTCAAAAGGCACTCCAGAGTTTATCTCTGTTTACTTTTTATCTCAAAGGGCTTGTAAATTACTGGGCTTACAAATCCAAATTCTTGGAGGAACTTGCATTCTTTCCCTATGTCTCTGAAAATAAAAATACAAACTTTAGGGAGATAATTCTTATCAGAAGTATAATGGGGAAATGTCCTTTGAATGAAAAATCATGTCTTCTCTAAAACGATTTAGTAGAAAAATCTCAGGCCATCTGAGCAGATCTCTTTAAGTTGTTACATCTGTCAGAAAAAGTTTGGGTCCCACTGTTATCCAACAACCAATGAGTTTTGCCTTATCATAGCCATCTCATGGCTAAAAATTTTTAAACAATAACTGTAAGATCTCTGTATGTTTATGTGTGCCTATTATAGATTCGTGACATTTTCTACTTCTGAGTGGTCTCACTAAAATTAATTTATCAGAGGTCTATTGGATTGTTTAAAAATGAGCACTGGAAAATTAAGCACTTATCTTAAAAATATAATAGAAACTAACCCCAAAGTTTTCAAGTTCACATGATTTTCAGCAAATAAAAACTAATTTGGTGGTTTAATATATAAAGACATGTCAGAGTTATCAACATTGGATATAATGCAGACATAACATTTTATTTTGGGTTTATTAGTTGAATGAGCTCATATTAGATCTTGAGAAATCTGTCAAAAAAAGTAGCTTTGAATGATGGTTGATTTGGTCTAATGTCCCATGAGGTTTTTGTGGGTAATCGAAACACAGTTGTTGGGAGCAAGTGATTTAGATAGATATAAGATAAAAAGTTAACCTAACTTTTTAACCTCTTAACAATAATTGTGTTTTACATCTACTTAAAAATACTTTCCAAATCTTTTTGGTAACCTGAAACTTAAAATAGTGATATATTAGGTACCGAACATAGGTTTATCTACTCTTCCTTATCACAGAGAAATTAAAGATACATTTGAGTTTTTTAGGAAGCATTTTTTGTCTTTTATTCAAAAGTTGTACCATGAAGAAGCTTGTTTCTAGAAATTATGAAATGTATTCAAAAATTTGTCAACCTGAAAGAATGCTACTCTAATAGTTCACAAATGATTGCTACTTGGTTTTCTTAATTTTACTTAGGAACCTTTAATTTCTAAAATTAAGCAAACTAAGGGCTAAGAATTCTAATTAAAATATGTGAATAAAACTATTAGAAATAAGAGGAACCTCTCTGAATGCAAAAAAAAAAAAAAAAGAAGAAGAAGAAGGAAGGAAGTGTGTATACTTTAGGTAATAAAAGTTAAGAATGGAAATTCATTTTTGTTGAGGGAAAAGAAAGTAATGTTGTCCTAAAGTAAATGTAGTTATTTGAAAGGAGGAAAATAGAGACAAAATCCAAAGGCAAAAAGTTACAGATTTGTGGCAAAGGAATCTCTGAAAAGTAAGTTTAATGAAAAGTAAGCTTAGTCAAGCTGGCTAAGATAGATATAAATAAGAGTTTGAATATTTAAAGGACACTGATAAAAATTTAAATTCATTTTTTTTTCCTCCGTTAAAAGGACAAAGTTTTCTTAGGTTGTTTAACTTTATTGTAATCGGCCTAGAAAAACAAAGATTCTGTGTTTTGTCTTCATCAGGTTGTTGGTTACTTAAGTAAACTCAGCCTTCCTGATATTAAAAGAGCTAAGTTTTGCTCAAGACTATGTAACTTTCTGTATTTACCTGTGAAGTCTTATCACTTTGGTTACATAGAAAACTCTTGCTTCACAGTCACCTATGGTCCTATTTAGTCAAGTGTCCAAATCCAAATTCTAAAGTGAATAATTTTGACCACAAATTAACTTTGAAATATTGCAGGGAGTACCTGGAACATTTCAAGAATTTGTTTTCTCATAGGAAGTTTAATATTAAACTAATGTGGCTTATTTGGTTTGCTAAATTATATGGAGAGCATTGTCAAATAGGTAATGCTAAACCTTCTTAGCTTACATTGTGTGGGTAAATATATATATTATAGTCATATTAATATTAGTGTTGTACAAATTGTAAAAAAATTATCAGGATATATCAAAATTTTAATGCTATCAGTCATAATCTTAACAATGTTTTATGACCTAGAAATAACCCAAATTTTTTTGTTAACTATATTATGAGTTCTAATCAGACCTTTGAAATGGCTGTTTACCAACAGTTCTTGTTTTATTCAGATGCTTTTACAAAAATTTTCAGGGAAATTTATGGAAAGGAATCTGAGAAGTCTGTTAGAATACAAGTTTTTGGTGACTTTCATATCATACGACTGAACTGAGTAAGAATTCCCAGAACTAATGGAAAAATGAACAAGCAGAATGAGTAACAGAGGTCAAAATGAAATGAGGAAGAGGACCCTAATTTTTGTGACTTCTCGTTTTAAATATTCCTGGCTGTATGTTTTACTTTATTAGGCCTTAGGAAGCCTTTTAAGCCCATGAACAATTCAGTGAGATATACTTAATCTCTCCAAAATTCAAAAACTCTTGATCTTTTAAGGTTTTCTTAAAATCTATTCTATCACTCTAAATTGACAAAATGATCCAATCAAAAAGCAAAGTAATTATTCATAGATATGTGTGTATTGCCATTTTGTTACTTGTTTTGTGGTTTCTCAAGATTCTTTTTCTGGTCTTTTTTCTCCTTTATGTTTATGTTTGACAAAAGTTACTTACATAAGTTCAATGAGAATCTGTTCTTCCCATGATGGAACACGTTTGAAAATAATGGTTATATTTGACTGGAATATCCTATATGAGAGAGATGAGGGCAAAAAAACAGTTACTTTGCTTACAAGCTTCCAGCAAAGTCATTTTAAAAAAAGAGTTTAAGTGGTCAATTACTATTCCTGGGATACACATATGTAATCAGGCAAAGTTTAATGCAAACATATTTTGCTATTAAAAAATGGAGAGTGATTATATAGAGAAATAAATATTTTTATACTTTTGTATTAGGTTCTAATCCTGTTGAGGTTCCAGTATACTTGTAAACTGAACTACATCCTAAATTCTTCTCCTTTTTGTAAAAATCTGTCTTTGACTCTTCAAACTAACATTTCCATTTGTATCCTACCCTTCAGATTTGGATTCAGTAAAACAAAGACTGCCCTTGAATCTCCTTGAGACTTACTGTAGCAAACATTCCTCCCCAGTCAGTAGCAGCCAAACCTCAGGGACTTAACCCTTGGACATGCATCTCATAACTGCAAAAGGCTCCACGTGACAGATTCCAGAGACCTTCTGATCAAATGGATAGGAGGAGAAGTAGCTGACTTTGAGGTAAACTGAATCCTTCCAAGATTACAACTTCATGTTTTACACACGAAATCCTTTCTTCTTTCCTTTTTTCCCTTTCCTGTGACACAGGCCTCAGTCCATTTCTAACAGGGTAACGTTTGCCTTTTAGAACCCTGGATTTGACATCAAAACCTGCTATTTGTCCATTAGCAATGCCACCTTAGTGAGAGTATTTTGTGCACCAACAAGGTTTGCCTTTGTGAGGGTTGTCATTTTCCTTGGGCTTATGCATGCCTAATGATTAAAGAAAATGGCTTAAAAATCATGAACCTGAAGTTATGACCTGTGAATACCACACACACAAAAAATCAACAAAAGCTGCAAGAAATACAGTGCAGTAGCTCAGAGTGGCGCTAATGCCTTATATTTTGATCACATCTCTCACTTAAGCTGAGAGTCTATGTTAAGAGCCCCATGTCAGAAAACCAAGACTTACTCCCTAACCTGACTGTAGTTTCAACTCCCCCAGGAATGTAACATTTAACCAGTTAACCTGGAATTTCCTGGTCATCACTAGGAAATTTACTGATAGACCCCTCCTGTTCCTCTTAAGAGAACAACCTTGCCTAAAAACAATGTATTCTTTGCTAATAATTTACTTTTTACCACTCCCTCGCTACCTCTAAAGCCTTTCCTTTTCTGCAGCTCGATGGAGTTCCTGTTTGCTAGGTGGGATGCTAATTCACGAATTATTTAGTAAAGCCAATTACATCTTTAAATTTACTTAGTTGGATTTTGTTGTTTAAACCTAAAATAGCCTGAAGAAGTAGCACTTATACCACATCTCATAGATGAGGGATCAGAGGTTCCAAGGTGACAGAAATAGAAGGGGTCAACAACGAACTTAATTCTGGAACTCTTTGCCACTGAGACGTGTACTTCAAGGGAAAGCTTACAATACCCAAGTTTTTGATTGAAAACAATTTGAATCTTAGTTTTCAATCTATTTTTAACCCTTGCTAATGAAAGAAATATGTAAAGCTATTAAATGCCGACAATAGCCTTGCCTTCTCTCCACTGCTATTGTTGATTTGTTTCCTTCTTTACTATTGTTAAAAAAAAAAATAATAAATTCAATTGAGTAAACTCAAAGATGATATTGGCTTTATTTAATGATTCATGAATCAACCATTATTCTTTCTAACAAATAGAAAGGAACTCTGCAAAGCTTCAGAAAAGAGAAGGTTTTTAAAGGCACAGAGGGAGTGGAAAAGAAATTTATTAGCACAGGGTGGATTGTTTCAGGCTAGGTAACCTACTGATGGGGAACAGAGGGGTCTTATCAGGGATTACCTCACCAGTGCTGACCAGGTAATTCCTGGTTGATTAGGTAAAGGTTACATTCCTGAGAAAGGCTGAAAAGGCAATTATATTAGGTATTAAATCTTGATTTGCTGATGTGGGGCTAAACACAAGTGATTCTATTTTGGGTCTGTTGTTTCTTTTTAGCATTATCAAAGCCTTAGTAAGAAATTGAAGTACTTTAGAGATACCATGCAATATAAATAATATTAAATGAACATGTTTTGTACCCAAATTCCAGCTTAAAAATTGAAATGTTTCCAAATTGTTGGGGCTCTTTACATAATTCATGTAAATACACTCCATTCACTACCTCTTCCTTCACTGTATAGCCACCATTCTTAATAAAGTGGTTATCATTCCCAACCAATATTACAGGAAATGAAAATTTATTTATGCAGTATTTATAATCAGTGGATATAAAACACTATAATAGGTTTTTTGTTTCATTTTGTGTAATATGTTTTTAAATAAAAACAAATCTGAACTCTGCCAAGAAAAGACTATCTGAAAAGACTATTGCAGTAAGAAAAACACCTAGACATTGAGATCTGCAAGTATTTCAAAATCAAACAGAAAAGATTTATATAGAGAATAGTAAGCAGGGTCAAAGAGAGTCAGCAAGACCTGAGAGGGAAAAAGGTGGCCTAACACTTAATGTTCCTTCCTGTTGCCAGCTGATCATCAGAATGAGCTTTAAAGGGAATATGTTCTATCCCTTTAGTATACCTTAGAATCCTGAGTAAGATAGAGTTCATAGGACAATGGGGAGACAGGAAGCCTGACAAAATTTTGGCCAAGCCACATCAGTGAATTAGTAAATAGGCAAGTGTGCACACCTTGGCCATCCCCTCTATGTTTAAGATAGACAATTCCTGTCTTTAAATATTATTCAAGATGCATAAGAATTGTGAAGTTGGAATTTGTGGTTTCCAGGGTTAGATTGGCCTTAGCTTTTTTTTTTTTTTTTTTTTTTTTTTGGCTTGATGGACTAATTGTATCATCTGTTGAGCATGGTTTTGGACTATGAGTAGTTAGAACATTTAAGAGATCAATAACTTGGTGGGAACTATGCCTAAGAATATAGTAGAGAAGGAGTTGACCAAGGTGTCGACAGGGGAAGCTCCTAAGATTCCCCATTCCATGGTGCACCAACAGAAAATAGCTGTGTGACTCCCACACATGAGGCAAATGAGAAAATAATCACATAAAAATTGATTCCAGGGGCTGATGTACGTCTACTCAGAAACTAGGTAAGCTGGTAGACACCACTCCTGCTGTCTCCCTGCATCCTGCCCCAACTCAACAGAAAAATCCCTGGAAGGAGCTTGCATACACATCTGCACCCCAGCTTTTGCAATTACAGCCAAGAGACAGGTCTACAAATGTCTGATTCTGATAGCTGAAGGGGCTTCCATTCATGAGTCCCACAGGACTGTAGCAAACAAAGAAGCAGTTGTTAACCAGCTATCTCACCAGGGCTCTGCACAAGAGGGAGCCACCAAAATTGCCCATTCCCCGGTCTTTCACTAAAGTCTTAATAAATTTAAAAAGGTTGAAATCTCACCATGTATTCTCTCCCAACCACAATAGTATAAACCTAAAAATCAATTACATGCTGGAAAACTTACAAATATGTGGAGATTAAACAACATGTCCCTGAACAACAGATGGATCAAGAAAAAAACCAAAGGGGAAATCAAATAGTATCATGAGACGAATAAATGGAAATGGCAATACAACATACCATAAACTCAGAACAAAAAGCATTCCTAAGAAGGATATTTATAGAGATAAATGCTACATTAAGAAACAAATATCTCAAACAATCTGGCTTTATTCCTCAAGAAAAAGAAGAGCAAATTAAGCCCAAAGTTATCAGAATGAAATAAATAACAAAGAGCAAAAATAAATGAAATAGAGACAAAAAGATCAGTAAAACTAAGAGCTATTTAAAAAAAAAAAAGATAAAATCAACAAAATGTTAGCTAGACATACCCAAGATAAAAGATTAGAACTCATATCAAATTCTAATGATAGAGAAGACATTACAACTGATAATATACATATACAATTATATGCCAACAAAGTGGACAACATGAAATAAATGGATAAAATCCCCAAAACACAACACATCAAGACTAACTCATGGAAAAAAAAAAAAAAAAAGACAATTTGAAGAGACCAATTACTAAAGTTTCTCAAGGAAGAAAGTGTAGGACCAGATGGCTTCATTGGTGAAATCTAAGAAGAGTTTTAAGAGGAATTAATACTAATCCTTCTCAAACTCTTTCAGAATACAGAAGAGGAAGGAATACTTTTTTCTTTTTAATTATACTGCCTTCACAAAAAATACATGGGAGTTAATTTTGTTCATTATTATTTTGCCAGTTGCTATCTCCATGACCTAATTTTGTTCTCTTAAATACATTTTATTTATTTTTGAAAACACTTAAAGTCAGGCTAACGCACAGTGTAATATTAGTTTGAGGTGTACAATACAGTGACTCAACACTTCCATACATCACAACATGTACACACTCTTCATATCCATCACCTATTTCACTCATCCCCTCACTCACCTCCCCTCTGGTCACTATCAGTTTGTTCACACACACACACACACACACACACACACATATATATGACTACATATATATATGTATTGATCAATAGATACTTGGGCTGTTTCTGTAATTTGGCTATTGTAGAGAATTCTGCTACAAACATGAGGTGCATGTACCCCTTTGAATTAGTATGTTGTTTTCTTTGGATAAATAACTAGTAATGTGATTGCTTGGTCAAAAAGGTAGTTCTATTTTTAACATTTTGAGGAACTTTCATACTGTTTCCCATAGTGGCTGTACTAGTTTGCACTCGCACCAACCTTTCTCCTTTCTCCACGTCCTTGCCAATACCTGTTTTTTCTTGTGCTGTTGATTTTAGACTTTCTGACAGGTGAGAAATGATAACTCATTGTACTTTTGATTTGTGTTTCCCTGATAATCAGTGATGTTGAGCATCTTTCCATGTGTCCATTGGCCATCAGTTCTGTCTTCTTTGGGAAAATATCTATTCATTTCTTAACTGGATTATTCTTTTTTTTTTTTTTTTGGTGTTGAGTTTTATAAGTTCTTTATATATTTTGGATACTAATCCTTTATCATATCTAATTTGCAATTATCTTCTCTGATTCCATAGGTTGCCTTTTAGATTTATTGTTTCCTTCACAGAAGCTGTTTATTTCGGTTAAGTGTCCCAATAGTTTAAAAAATATTTGTTTCTTTTGCCTTGGGAGACCTTACTAGAAAGAAGTTGCTATGGCTGATGTCAGAGAAATTGCTGCTTCTGTACTCCCTAGGATTTTTTTTTTTTTGTTTGTTTCAGGTCTTGAATACATTTTGAATTTGTGTATGGTAAAATTAAGTGGTCCAGTTTCATTCTTTTCCACGTTGTCCAGTTTTCCCAACACTATGTTGAAGAGACATTCTTTTCCCCAATGGAAATTAACCATATAATTGTAAGGTCATTTCTGTGTTTTCTATTCCTTTCCACTGATCTGTGTGTCCATATTTGTGCCAGTACCATAATGTTTTAAATACTACGGCTTTGTAATATAAAGTCTGGAATTGTGGTGCCTCCAGCTTTTTCTTTTTCAGAGTAGCTTTGGCTATTTGGGGTCTTTTGTGTTTCCATATACATTTTAGGAATGTTTGTTCTAGCTCTGAGAAAAAATGCTGGTGGTATCATTAAATATGCAGTGATTGCATTAAATATGTAGATTGCTTTTGGTAATATAAACATTTTAACAATATTTGTTCTTCCAACCTATGAGCTGGAATGTCTATTTTTTTGTGTGTCATCAGTATTTTATAGCTTTTAGTGTACATTCACCTCTTTGGTTAGGTTTTGTCCTAGGTATCTTACTATTTTTGGAGAAATTATAAATACTATTGATTCCCTAATTTCTTTTTCTTGCTTTATTATTTGTGTATAAAAATGCAACAGATTTCTGTACGTTGATTTTTGTATCCTGTGACTCTACTGAATTCATTTATCAGTTCTAGCAGGGTTTTTTTGTTGTTGTTGTTGTTTGTTTTTGGTAGAATCTTTAGGGTTTTCTGTATATAGCATCATGTCATCCACAAATAATGAGAGTTTTACTTCTTCTTTTTCAACCTAAATGCCTTTTATTTCTTTTTGTTGTCTGACTGGTGTGAATTGGACTTCCAGTACTATGTTAATAACAATGATGAGGGTAGAGATCCCTGTCTTGTTCCTGACTGTAGAAGAAAAGCTCTCAGTTTTCCTCCATTGAGGATGATACTAGCTGTGGGTTTTCATAAATGCCCTTTTTATATTGAGATATGTTCCCTCTAAACCTACTTTTTTGAGGGGTTTTATCATGAAAGGATGTACTTTACCAAATGCTTTTACCGCATCTATTGAAACTATTAAAATGATCATATGGTTCTCATCCTTTCTTTTATTAATGTGGTATATTACATTGATTTGCAAATACTGAGCCACACTTATAACCCAGGAATAAATCCCACTTGGTGTATTGTTGGATTTGGTTTGCTAGGATTTCATTGAAATTTTTTCATCCATTTTCTTCAGGGATATTGGTCTGTAGTTCTTTTTTTCAGTGGTGTCTTTATCTGGCTTTGGTATCAGCGTAGTTCCTAGAAAAAATTGGAAGTTTCCCTTCCTTTTCTATTTTTTTGGAATAATTTAGGAAGCATAGGCACTAACTCATCTTTATATGTTTGCTAGAATTTGCCTATGAAGCTATCTGGCCCTGGAATATTGTTTGTTGGTAGTTTTTTTTTGATTACTAATTCAATTTCTTTACTGGTTATCAGTATGTTCAAGTTTTCTATTTATTCCTGTTCCAGTTTTGGTAATTTATAGGTTTCTAGAAACACTTTCAAGCTCAGAAGGCCCATATTACCCTGAGTAAAGCCAGACCAAAAAAAAAAAAAAAATAGGTCACTATCTCTGTTGGGCATCCTCAATAAAATATTACTGTATTCAACAGTACATTATGAGGATCATACACCTTGATCGAGTGTTATTTATTCCTGGGATTGCATTATGGTTCAACTTCTACAAATCAATGAATATGACATACCACATTAAGAAAATGATAAAAATCATGTGATCATTTCAATTGATACAGAAAAAGCATTTGACAAAACATCATTTTATTATAAAAACCCTCAACAAACTGGGTATAGAGGGAACATAATTCAACATTATAAAGGCCATATATGATAAGCCCATAACCAACATCATTCTTAACAGTAAAAAACTAAAAGCTTTCCTTCTAAGATTCAAGATAAGGTTTTCTATTCTCACCACTTCAATGTAGTACTGGAAGTGCTAGCCAGAGCATTAAGAAAAAACAAAAACCATCCAAATTGGTAAGGAAGAAGTTAAACTGTCACAATTTACAGATGAAGTGATACTATACATAGGAAACCCAGAAGACCCAATCAAAAAACTACTAGAATTTATCAATTTAGTAAACTTGCAGGATACCAAATTAATACCCAGAAATTATTTGCATTTCTGTAGCAAAAAGAGAAATTAAGTAAACAAATCCAATTATAACTGTTACAAAAAGCATAAAACTGAAGACAGCAGGAACAAATGGAAAGATACTCTATGATCATGGATTGGAAGAATGTTGTTAAAATGTCCATACGACCCGAGGCAATCAATAGATTCAGTGCAATTCCTATCAAAATGCCACCAGCATTTTTCACACAGCTAGATCAAATAATACTAAAATTTGTATGGAACCACCAAAAACCCAAATAGTCAAAGCCATAATGAGAAAAGAATAAATCTTGGGAAAATCCCACATTTCCAGATATACTACAAAGCTGTAGTAATCAAACATCATGGCACTGGCACAAAAATAAACACATAAATCAAGGAAACAGAATACAGAGTCCATAAAGAAACCCAACTTATATGATGAATTCATCTATAACAAAGAAGACAAAGTATATACAATGGAAGAAAGCCTCTTCAATAAATGATGCTGGGAAAACTGGGCAGCTACATATAAAAAGAATGAACAGGACCACCTTCTTACACTAAAAACAAAAATAACCTCAAAATGGATTAAAGTCCTAATTGTACAACACGAAACCATAAAACACCTAGAAGAAAACATAGCCAACAATTTGATGTTTTTCTTGTTATGTCTCCTCAGAAAAGAGAAAAAAAAAAAAAAAAAAAAAAAAAAAAAAAAGCTTTTGCCTGGCACAAAAACTATCAACAAAATGAAAAGACAACCTCTTAAATGGCAGAAGATATTTGGAAATGATGTATCTGATAAGGGGTTAATATCCAAAACATACAGATAGATATACAACTTAACACCAAAACAAACAAACCAACCAAAACAAAGACAAATAATCTGTTTTAAAAATAGGCAGAGGACCTGGATAGACATTTTTCCGAAGACATCCAGATGGCCAACACAAGTATAATAAGATGATCAGCATCATTAATCATCAGAGAAATGCAAATCAAACCACAATGAGATAATCACCTTCCGTGTTTCAGAATGGCTAGAATAAAAAAAAAGACAAGAAACAACAAGTGCTGCTGAAGATATGGAGGAAAAGGAACCCTGTGCACTCCTGGTGGGGCTACAGGATGTTTCCTCCTCTTTATTATAAGGTCTTTTAGCAGATCTTTAGTTGGTTGGCCACTTTACTGGTTTAGATCTTTGTCTCCCTTCTAGCTTAGCTTCTTCAAATTTCAAAATCCTGTTCATAGTAGTATTAGTACCTACTTTAGGCAGGTATGTTAGTCAAGATTCTCCAGAGAAACAGAACCAATAGGATATATAGACCTAGATGTTAGACATAGAAAAAGATTTACTATAGAAATTGTCTTACAGTGTTATGGAGGCCAAAGAAGTCCCAAGATCTATCTTCTAAAAGCTGCTGAACCAGGAGGCCACTGGTGAGTCCAATGTATGAGAACTGGAAGCTCCAATGTTTGATGGCTAGAGAAGATGGGAGTCAGGAAAATAAAGTCAATTGGCCTTACCTCCACTTTTTTATTCTGTTTTGGCCCTCAATGATTGCATGGTACCCACCCTTACTGGTAAGGGCAGATCTTTATTCAATCTACTGATTTAAATGTTCATATCTTCTGATGACACCAGCTGTCGGGACATCTCTTAGCCCAATCATGTTGACACAAAACTATCACATAGTATATAAAGTTTTCCTTTTATTTGTTTACCATTTGTTCATGAAAATGTAAATTCTATAACAGCAGGGTCTCAATAAATTTATTACTCTATTTCAAATTTCTAGTACCAGTTATTGAGCAAGTGCTCAATAAATATTTATAGGTAGAATTTATAAGAAAGTAAATGATTATGGGGAGAAATATATATATATCTATATTACATATACTCCTATTTCATGTTTTTAGGAAACAGTAAAATATATATAATAATGCTTAACACATTATCACTGAAATGGTATCTTTGTAGAACTTGAAATAGGCTTTTTAATAATCAAAGGAGTCCATGCCTAAGTCTGTAATATTAATAAATGAGCTCAGGGATATATTAAAGAGCATAGATGATATTAACCTTAACCAATTCACATACAGATTTTAAGTATCACTTCAATAGTTATTAAGAAACCATCTAATTTAAACTTCAAAAAGTTCAAATTAACTGCTCCAAAAAGAATAAAGCATAGGGAATAATCTTTCACAAAAAATCATATCATTGTATAATTTTCCAGTGTATTCAAGTGTTTATCCATTTACAACACAGGTATGCCTGGAATGTTTTTGTTTTGTTTTTTTCACAAAATAACAGAGAAACTTACCACACCATTATATAATCAGACTTTTACTGTATAGAGGATACTATCCATGCACATAGAACAAGAATTTGTAAAATATTCTTATTTATAAACACACCCTTATTTACTTACAGAACTTTTTTATATATTTTTAATATTTGAAATATTTATGAAATAGTGTTTTTTCATGACAGTAAAGACGATATAGTCTTTCTCCACATGTGCTCATAAATCTCAATATTTACTATTTTGCGATATTCAAGAAAAAAAATGTACTATGACATTGTTACAAAATAAAGCCATTTTGCGATTATAGTTTACCTTCTTTCCAACCCAAAGCAAGCTGAACTAAATTTAGCAGTATAATATGATGTTTTTACTTTGTTTTATGGTAACATTTCCCATAAACCATATGGTTATGCAATATTTGTTAAGCATTGCTTATTGTAGAAAAATGGTTTATCCTTTTTATTGAATTCATTCATTCCAAACAATATGTCAGTTCAATAAACAGATAAATTAATACAAGACTGATTTAGAGAAGTATTTGAAAGAGACTGAAGATCACTATGCAGTCCCTTAAGGGGAGAATATATTCAAAACCTGTGGAAATGTGAATCTTAGATATTTGACTGAGTTAACTATTGAATTCAGGTTCATTAAAACTTACCATTGAATTTCTGTTTAGAATGATCAAAGTGGAAATTTTTAATATGATTTTGTCAAAAGGTTTTTATGTAATAAAACAGATTTCTTAGGTATATGACATCTGCCTCATTTTATCCCAGGAGTCCTCATAAAGAAATAAGCATATATTCATGATTTAGAGTATAGATTTCTAAGAAAATGTATCTATCTAACTACTATATTTCATTCAAAACTATATGTGCCCAAAATCTATCATAAAATTCATCACTTTATAATACAAATCTGTTCTCTGGTATTTGGAGGATTAATACAAATTTAAGATGATTTTCCCAAAGCAGAATTCAATTATATTTCTATATAAAAAATGCCAAGAACCTTTCCTTAGAGCTTTATTTACCTATGTTATTTCCCTCCTTTTTTTTTTCTTTTTAGTTTTTCTAAGAAGCAGATGCAACTGAATTCAGACAGCCTTTGATAGCTTTTTTACTACAATTTAAAACTAAGATGATCTAAGGATATCCACAGAATGGAACCATAGATATTTAGGAATTGGCTATTCACTCCTATTTTCTGTTAGCCAATTCCTCAGTACTTAGAATGGACATCCTCTAGTGATTCAGAACCCTTGATACTGCACAGCAGCACAACACTGTATGAGCATAAACTGATAACCTCACTCGACTTCACAGTTTGATAAATATAAAAGGGTTGTAACTGTACCACCACTTTGGGTTATTACCTTGTTCAATTGTTTTGCCTACTAGAAGGCAACTGTTTTGATGATAGCTAATGAGGCAGGTTCTAGTACATAAAAATTATATATTCATGCTCACACTTAGGTTCTTTGGTAAAGACCAAAAAGCCAAGAGAAGTTAGAGAAGAAAGTCAATTAATAAATGGGATAGATCAGGTAAGTATTAGAGGAGTCATTTTTACTCTTTGAAGCTAATTTACATTTCATTAATATGTTATTAGTTTCATGGACTACATATGCCCTATTATATCTTACTAAGGATCTTAGTTTTTCCAAATTATGATATTGCAAATACTTAAATTTGGAGACAAAAAAGTGGGACAGATGGCCATTATATCTGTATGCAAAATGAGAAAATTTCAATGTAATATGAGGAAAACTACCTGCCAATAATTCATTTTGTAGCTTCCCTTAATTTGACAGAATACAAATAATAAAAATGTTAATTGCACTGTAATACCAGTTACACTAATGAAATTAACTGATGTGCCACCAAATAATATCAGATGGTACTCTTGAGGAAATACTGAAAAAATTCTCCAAATGTATAAAGTACTCTTTTAGGGCTGCCTGGGTGGCTTAGTTGGTGAGCACATCTGCCTTCAGTGCAGGTCACGATCCCTGGGTCCTGGGATTGAGTCCCAAGTCTGGCTCCCCACCGGGAGCCTGCTTCTCCCTCTGCCTGTGTCTCTGCCTCCCTCTCTGTGTCTCTCATGAAAAGATAAATAACATCTTTAAAAAATTACTCTTTTAATGAATTATATTTCCTGAATATTTGTAGTGTTCTTTAACTTCCTCTGGAGGTAATACCAAAGCAGTATTAAGCTCAGAAAGAATATAACGGGTCAAAAGAGCTAAAAATAACATTTAGAAATTTCTTCCAACCATCAATATATCAAACCAATGAACATGATTAACTAAAGTTAAGTGCCTAGAATAGACCTCAATATATGTTAATGATAATCACTATAATAGGACATTAGTGGGAAGTATATTGATGATTTTTTTCATTTTTAACTCTACCAAAGCATTGAGACATTTTGAAGTTATAGTCTTTGAGTGAATTAAGTAAGATAAATAAAAGACAAGACTTGTCTAAATATGTAATAAGACTGACTGTAGTTTTATTCTGTTAGAGAAAAAGATGCATATTTGGAAATTCGGCAGTAATTTAAGAGAATCCTCAGTCCATCTAAAGGCCTTTTGAATAGCATCATAGAAATATCTATACTAATGACCATAATAATATAACAAATACTTGCTGTTCTTTCACAATATACGGTCTAATGTTTGTGGATGATGTTACATTTATTCTTTATACCATCTTGATTTGAGTGGGTCTTCAAAAATGTTCTTAAGTGGTTATTAAAATTTTATACACTCGTTGCCATATGTAAAAATTAGTATAGGATACTTTTATTACTGCTCATTATTTTCACTAAGTAATGCAAAAGATAATTGAGTGTTCAAATAAATTACAGCATATGTGGTGGACATTTATTTCCTTTCCTTTTTAAAAAGATATTATTCATTTATGTATTGATTTGTTGAGGGGCGAGGGACAGAAGGAGAGGAAGAGAGAGAATCTCAAGCAGACTCCTGAGTGTGGAGTCTGATACTGACTGGATCCCATAACCCTGAGATCATGACCTGAAATCAAGAGTCAGATGCTTAACCAGATGAGCCACCCAATCGCCCCACCTTCTTTCCCTTTCTTAAAGCACAAGCTCTGTGTCCTCATATAAACTTCCATCCAGATATTCACAAATGGGTGGACTCATTTTTAAGGTAACTCTCCTACCTTATTACTTTATTTAGGAACAGAAGCCAAGCTGACAACGGCATGACATACTTCAGGCCACAACTGGACGTCAAAGACAGTGACATACATCAATCCTACATCACAATCAGACTTTAAAAAGGAAGTCTGATGAAGCTTCTAGAGGAAGACAGGTTTTCTTGCTTTTCAAATAAAGCTACTTAATGAGACAACCTAAATAAGAAGCTTGTCCCCCAGAAGGGGAAGCATTATAAAGAACTACAAAAGAGGGACACCTGGGTGGCTCAGCAGTTGAGTGTCTGCCTTTGGCTCAGGGTGTGATCCCAGGGTCCTGGGATCGAGTCCCACATCAGGCTTCCTGCATGGAGCCTGTTTCTCCCTCTGCCTGTGTCTCTGCCTCTCTTTCTGTGTGTCTCTTACGAATCAATAAATAAAATCTTTTTAAAAACTGAAGAAAGAACCTGCTTGTAAAAACATTCCTGAAGAGAGATCTCCAGCTCTATTTCTAGATTTAGACTAAATGGGGAACCTAAAGAAGCTCTTGTGCTTAAGTCTTTTGTTGTTTGAATCCAGTAGTATTCTAAATGATTTTCAGTGTTCATGAATAGAATCAGTTTTTATACTTTTGATGCTGAATCTACTGTTAATTTTTCTCCATTCATAGTAAAGTTAATTTTTTTAAAGATTTTATTTATTCATAAGAGCACAGAGGGAGAAGCAGGCTCCCTGCAGCGAGCCCGATGTGGGACTCGATCCTGGAACTATGGGATCACACCCTGAGCTGAAGGCAGGTGTGCTTAACTGCTGAGCCACCCAGGTGTCCCAGTAAAGTTAATTTGTAATAGATAACGTGCTTGTGGGTTAAGAGAGTTGATAATATTGTGACTGTAACTATCACTGTAACACTAAAGTGTATAGAAATTAACAGGGGTCATTTGATGAAAGTGTGGAAACTGAGTTACAGAAACAAATTTGTGGATAGACCAAGTATTAAAAATTAATTCCTTGAACTGTCTCAAGTTAAAACTGAAATTTAAAAGAAAAAGATACCAGTTGGGAGAGATCAAATCATGTGTAATTTTGGAATGGAAACCCAGAGTGTGGTAAGACCAATCCTCGCCAACTTTCATATTCCCATCAGAACACCCTTTGAGTGATCACTGGATCACTCGGGTCAACACAACTGCAATAACCCAACTCCATGCTTATAGCTAAGGTTAATATCTTGCAAACATTACCTGTCCATCATGGATCGCTATGATTCTGCACAGTATCACCTTGATTTGGGACACAGGTGGACCTAGCTGTCTATCACAAAAATAGCAGAAGTAAAAGGGATCTGGAGACTCCTGGGTGGCTTAGTTGGTTAAGCATCAGACTCTTGATCTTAGGGTCATGAGTTCAAGCCCCATGCTGGGCTCATGTTGAATTGGATTTAATTTTTTGTTTTTAACTTTTTAAATTGAAAATTAATTAAAAATTTAAATTTTATAGATGTTTAAACTTTTTTAAATTGTTACATTTTAAATTAAAAATTTTTTAAAGGCATAGGAGGAATCTGGCAAGCAAAAGGTGACACTTAATAGAGTCAAAAGTCACAGTTCATTTTTGCCCAAATTTCGTTTCTTAAAATCACATGCCCACTCCTGAAGTAAGCAATGTAAGAATATCAAATCCTGAAAGAAGTGGTGGGGAGTAACTTATGTCAGATGGTCAAACCTAAAATCAAAGAATCACCCATGTATAATCCTCCTACACAAATATTTTTAATATATATAATCAGTAACCGTATCTTGCAAGTATATCCACCCCCTTTTTAAAAAAAAATATTTATTCATGAGAGACAGAGAGGCAGAGACACAGGCAGAGGAAGAATTAGGGTCCTCATAGGGAGCCTGACGTGGGACTCGATCCCAGGTCTCCAGGATCATGCCCTGGGCTGAAGGCAGTGCTAAACCGCTGAGCCACCAAGGCTGCTCCCCACTTTTCTCATTCTACCTGTAACACTTAGCCCCTATCAGGTGTTGCCTTAGCAATGTCAGAATGAATCTCAATGCCCACTGCCTCCATTTGAGCCACAATAGGAGGCCCAGATACCCTAAATCACCTACCATCCTATTGGCTCTGACTTCCACAAAGCTCCGAGAGTTCTAGGTGTTGCCTTTTCTGACCCTCTTTATCGACTCCTGAAACTCTTCCTCTGACATATGTTTCAAAACCTATTTCCCTGTGTCTTCAAATGGTTCTCTACATTTTCCTTTCTCTTTCTTGCTCTACCTGGAACCTAGCTCTCTCTTGGGGACACTGCTTCCCCTGCTGCCCTTCTAACTAGAAAACATTTCGTCTCCTATGTCCATCAGAGTACATTTCCTGCTTGTTCTTTATTGCTATATCCAGACTGCTTAACCCACCAGACCTTTGCCATCAACCTTTATTATTCAGTTATTTCCTGCCTCCATGCACCCCACCTCATTGCTTGAAAATTTGAGTTCTCTCTTCACTTGCGGTGTCTCCAAAATAACTCCATATTTTGTCTAATTTTAATATTCAGGTACTGATATTTTCCATAATCTCTTCTCTCAGTTACTCTATCAGACACTAATCTGGGTGCTCCAAAGAGATTCTGCAAATGTAATAAAGGTCTTCCCAACAGTGGAAATTAGGTAAGGTGATCTTATCACCTTATCTTGAGTGAACCTGACTTAATTAGATGGGCCCTTAAAAGGGGACTAGGATCTTTTGGGTAAAATAAATTTTAAGCATGAGAGAGATGTCTAATGAGGGATGTCTCCGTAACTGGCTTTGAATATGCAGAGGGACCATACAGCAAGGAATGCAAACTGCTTATATGAGCAGAGTGGGTGCCCTGAGGTGACACCCAAAAAAATATGGTAACCTCAGTCCTACAACCATGAGGAACTAAAATTGCCAATATCCTGAATGATCTTGTAAGCAGGCTCTTCCCAAGAGCTTGTCTAACATCTTTGGGATCTGTCCTGGGATCAAATTCGTGCTTGACCTTATGACCTACAGGATTGTGGATAAATGTTTCAAGCTACCAAGTTTTTGGTCATTTGTTATGTAGCAATGGAATACTAACAGTCAAACTGAGTCTTCTACAAGCCTACCAGTTCCTCCATGACCTGCCCCCTCATCCCTAAAGTTCTCACACATGTCCCCTTCCCCAGGTGCCCTCTAGTTGACACTGACTTCTTGACATTCCTTGAAGTTCTATGAATGTGTAAGCATGTTCCGAATTAAGATCTTTTTATTTGCTCTTTTATCCTAGGATGTTCTTCCTGAAATATCTGCATGGTTTACTCCTTAGCCAATAGTAGGTCTTTTGTTGAATATACCCTTTCCGTGAAACCTTTTATGTGAAATCACAACTCCTTTCCCACCTGCAATATTTTGCATTCCCTTTTACCTCCCTTTTGTATATATTATCAGCTATACTATATTACGTGCTATTTATTAACCTAATTTATTTTATATACTCTAAAAATACTTTCTTGTCTCATCAGTGAAGGGATTTTTTTTCTCCCTAGTTGATGATGCAACCCTAATTCCAAGAAGAGTATCTAGCATATAGAAAGTAGTTATTTCATATTATTTGTAATAAAAATAAAAAATATTCCTTCTCATTCTATTGCAAATTCAGTAATCTTGGGTATAGCAGAAGGCTAAATAGAGGTTGTGGCATTTAGAACTGGATTAGGGACCTACCTTTTAGAATTTTGGCGACAATTCAGACCCATTCTATTTTTGGGGTTCTTCAAGGAATCTTTAGAACATAAGCTTATAAATAAGTTATCGTAATTATTTCCAGTCAATACTAGCACAAAGATGTGAATAAGCAAATTTTATAATTATGCAGACCAGATTCTGTTTCTGTCAATACCATTGTAGTGACTTTTTCTATATATGTATTTTAATTCTAATCAATAAGCACTAAAATCGAACAATTCCAAAGCACTAACATTCTAATACAATAGGAGACTGGTAATTCAATACAACAAAAGTTGATCTGTGGGATAAATTCTATCATTTCTGTATGTACTTTACCATCTAGTCACCTAGCTTTATGGTAGTTAACAGCTACACACACACAAAACAAGGAGCTACTGGATGCATAAAACAGTTGTTAAGCTATTTCCTGACTTTTGCCAACTACTTACGTTTTTATGGTGATTTCATATATATGCATATATGTGTATTTTTCTTCAAAATAACTTAATTCTTTCCCTTTTAATATCTTTGGACAAAGCATATTTCCTCATTACACATACATTGCCCTCTTCAGTATGAATTATTGCAGAATACGGTTTACTTATTTATTTTACAAAGGAGGAGAGGCAAAAGGAGAGGGAGAGAGAGAATCTTACACAGGTTCCATGGGGGGCCTAGAGCCTGACATGGGCTCAGCCTCACAACCCTGAGATCATGACCTGAGCCGAAATCAAGAGTCAGATGCTTAACTGACTGAGCTACCCAGGAGCCCCTGCATATCACTGTTTATATTATCTTTTCTTCAACATTGCTGTTTTACCCAATCTTTAAGAAAAATACCAATTCCTGAAATAAAATTATATGTATATAAAATTTAGAACAAACAGAAACTTATTTATCTTTGATTTATGTATATAATTTATGTATCAATGTATATGTAATATATAGCAAGGTTATTACTGTTATTACAATTTTATTACTATGATTATTGAAATACTGGTCCCAGCTACTCAAAAAGACCTTTAAAAATGACCTTCTACTGAACTTATATTTAATAACTGCTTCCATGTTTATCTCACATATAAAACTGGCTAAACTGATGAATACTGCTCTTTTAACTTGTCCACGCTTTCCAAAGCTCCATGCATATGACAGATCAACATTAATCTGTACCTGACTCATCCTTCACACATCTGTGACTCCATTTCATCATTCCCTACTTCCATAGTATTTTTCTCTAACTTCTAATACGTGCCCATGGGAAGATACCTGGAAATGAAGATGTAAACGTTGATCCTATTGTGCAGATCAATCACATTTCTGCTTGTCCCAACAATTTTCAACTTGCTGCTAGAATCAAGAAATGATGCACATTTCATCATGCCAGAATGTACTATATAAGCATATCCTGGTTAGCTAAAAACACATTCTTATAAGGCATGCTGGGACTCAGTTGGCTATAGTGTGGTGGAGAGAAGAAATACGACTCATTCACACATTAAAAACGCAGTGAACTGAAAACCAGGACAATCTCTGATTCTATTTCTGGTTTTCCTACTAATCCCCTCATTTCCTCTATTAACTCTAGAAACATGCTTAACAGCTCAGTGAATTCAGGAGGTAAGACTATCAGAGATTTTTAAACTGGCAAGCTATATTTTTATTTAGTACAAAATTGAATATTGTTCTTAAAATAGTCTGGATTTGTAGCTTTTTCTGAAAAAGTATCAGATGGAGGGGAATGTCTATGTTCCTGTTTTTGCCAGGCATGACAAGTGTTTGCTCTCCGGGCCCACCTTCTTGAGCTACCACACCCCCAGCTCTCTTGAGTGAAGTACGTGGGGCCCACTTTACACATTTTTGCCATTTACCTGCCTCTGTGTATATTCATATTTGCAACCCATCAGCTAAATGATTTCTTCAGTCCCTTCCTGCTGTAAAACAGGATTTCCTGGTAACTTTTCTTTAAAATGCTATAATGACTTCCTACTGTTGCAGATCATAGCTGGTATATAACATTCCTCAGGATGAAACTTCTGGGAACTTCCTTAACAGGATGGAAAGGTGTTAAGAGAATTTGAATGTATTTATTGAGATGAATCAAGATAGTTTGGTTTTGATGATGAGTGAGTTCTGACATGAAATCCTGGATTTATGGGACCTGTGGAGCCTGGACTAAGGTGCGAATAGGGCGAAAGGGTGAAAGAAAGCCTAACATTTAACCCAAACAGTACCTGAATGTCAAAAGCAAGGTAATGTGAATATTCTAGTAATGGCAGGAGGCAGCCTACTGTGAAGGAGAATTCAGCTCCTCCACTGTATGCCTCAAACCAGTCTGGTATCTGATAGGAACCAGAGTTAATGAGTTATAGGGTTAAACTGCTTTGTGTTGCCTGATTGAAAGTTTAGTGTTGATGCTAGCTTTTAAAATGCTAATAAAAACTGCAATTTAACCTCTGAGATTTATGCAAAATTACCGGCACTTTCCTTTTAATTTGTCAAGAGGTAGGACTTCAGGTTATATAATTCAGTAATTGATCTGTGTTTAGAGTCCTGTTGACAGGAAAATCCTACCGATGATAAAAATAGGAACTAAAGTAGTCCTCCACTACTTAAACACATTCTTTCCTCTTTCAGTGAAAGCACATATGCAACTTGGGAGGCAGGACAAGTGGGAACAGTTCTGCACTGTGAGCCATGGTCCCTTGCATGGCAGGGTGGTTAGCATCACTGTTCCTTGAATGAGAAATGCCAGCAGACCCTTACTGCCATTCATTTCCAAATGGTCCCAAAGTAGAAAGGATGTTTACAAACTACGGAGGAGAGGGGGAGAACTAATCCCTGTCAATCTCACTGATTTTTTTCTCCTAGATTCTCTACCTCTGTCCTGACTCCAGCTTCCCCTCCACCCACAACTGCACCACAGTTCCATGCAAATTTTGCATTGCTTCTGACAAGGCACATTCGTTTTAATCCTCCAAGGCTGAGCTAAAATTCTATTTCCTTACAGTGGTCTTCATTGACCATCATTTCAGAGTAGACTCAACTCATCCTCAGCTTGTTATGTGACATCTCTTTCTTGACTCCTTCCACCTCTTCCATCTTCTCCCTGTTTTTTTTCTCATTCCCTCTTTCTCTCTCCACACACTCCTATATACACACCCTTTTAAAAATTATTTTTAAAGATTTGAGAGAGAAAGTGGTGGGGAGAGGCTGAGAGAAGCCCCAGGCAGACTTCATTCTGAGCACAGAGCCCAAAGCAGGCCTCGATTTCACAACCCTGGGATCATGCCCTGAGCAGAAACCAAGAGTCGGGCGTCAACTGCACCAGCCAAGTACCCCTATTTTTTTAATTTTTAATTTTCATTTGAAACAAAAGCCACTGGCATCCATGTAGTTTCCTAAACACCCTACCCCCATTTTTAAAGAACTGGTACACATGTGTAGTTTATAAAGAAACAGAAGCTTAAAACTGAACTGGAAGATTCATAGTATCATTGTAGATTAAGATACCTGGCTCTGTTGTGTGCAAATTAGGTGCATTTGAGTCTATCAAGACTTGTGAGAACTTATACTTAATTCACAACACAGTGTCCTGTGACCTTTTTGAATAATAGTGAGTACAGATACGAAGGCGGAGTCCCTCCAATACAAGTACTTCAGTGCTAGGCCTCCATGGGCAGGAATACAGGGTAACTCTGGCTTATTAACATGTCCAAATCGTTCATTCCATCGTGGTGCCTTTACCTCCCCTCTACCATGAGACTTCAGGAATGTCAATAAGCAACTTCTTAGCTAGGTAACAGTTTTATATATTAAGAATAAGTTTATGTTGGTCTTTTAAATATACATATATAAAATGTAATATTACATTACATATATAATCAAAATAAATTATACTAATAATATATCAATATAATAATTAATACTATATTAATATAATTATATATAACATAAATATATTATGATACCATATATTATATAATTATATTATAATAATATATAAATATTATATATGATTATATTATTACATATATAATCTTATATATATATAATATATGTAATTGTAGGTTATTTCGTGAGGTATTTTGAAGATATATAAACTGGCTTAACCAAGCTGGCTTAACAGTTTTTCTTAGTGCTGCCAATTTATATTCCCTTCCCTTTTTTATATCCTTTGAGGCATCAAGATCCTTAAGGTCATCAAGAGTTGGTGGTCCAAAAGTTATTTCTGCTTTTCTAAAATATAACCTAGAGAATAAGCATAGTTTTTTTTTTCAATATCTCATTACCAGTAATCTAAGTTTTAGATCTTTAAAAGCAAAATTAGCTCCATTATTAAAAGTTACATTCTTAATATGATTGTATTTTCAGATAGTCACCAACCCATGATTCTCCGTTTTAAAACACTTTGGTCTTAAATACCATTTTTAAGTTTGGCAACGGCTATGCCTTTTATAAAGTGTTTTCAAATATATTATCTCACTTAATTCTTGCAACTCTACGTGCAGCCATTAGTAGATGCACTTCCCCATAATTTCTATTAGGGCAATAGTAGAAGCATACTAAAAGGCACGCCTTTGACCTCAAGTTTTTCTTGCTGCAACTCACCATGACAGATACTCCTTTAAATAAAATGTTATTTAAATGTTTAATCCAAGCCCAATATTGCCAAAAATCTTCAGCATTCGTGACAGAGAAAGGAAAATAGGCAGTAGGTAAGGATGACCATATGTCACAGTTTGCTTGGGGTGTCCCAATGTAGGCCTGTTCGTCCTGTTGTCCCAGAGTTCTTGGTGCATTATCTGTCCCACCCTTGTCCCTTTCAAGGGGACTCTAACTTAAACCATAAACTCTATGCCATCTCATATTAAACAGTGGAATATTTGCTGAGGAAAACCGAGCATATATGAAAAGCAGACGATACACAGCACAAACAAGCCTGAGAAGAAATGGAGGCCATTTAGGGATTCTATCCAAGATAGTTCAAGCTAAGCCATTCTTGGAAAGCCCCAGTTTACACAACCAGTGGACGTCTGGCAGATAATCCATTCAGGTAGTGATCTGAGCAGCACGGTGGGTCAATGTTTACTCAAGGCTGTATTGCTCTCAATCAATGTATTAGAAAGCCTACTTCCCTTCAGCTCCAATCCTCTTCTCCCAGTCCTTTGTTCAAAACAAACTTGCTTGTCAAGAAAATTGAAGTCAAAACCATCAGGGTCAGGCAAAGGGGATTTTTACCACCGCTAAGAACTTCAGTGATAATTCCAGAGACTGGGCTGGACTCCAGAAATCTGTTGTGTGATGATCACAGAACGGGCTGTCACATCATCTTTGTTCTCTGCTCCTAAAGCAGAACTGATGGCAGTGCTTTGCAGTTTCTTTTCAAGGATGAAAAGAAGACGCGGGATAGGGCAATAGGTAGAGACCATATGGAGATTTCCTCTCATTGTATGAAGAGCCTAGGGGTGCTCATTCTTTATTCAGGGCCTTCACACAGCTGCTAAGAATGAAGTGACAGTTTTCATCCACCATACCGACCCCTACCTTGATTTACTGAAGTGAACGAAAGGGGCTGGGGGGTGGGGGAGCTATTCCACACTGGCATATTGTTGTTTGCCAGAAGATGTAAGTGAGCAAATTAAAATGAACAACTTTCAATAACTTCAGGAGTGAAGGAAATGATGGGAAGTAGTCAACTGATACTGAAGACCTGAGGATGGCAAGAGCCACGTTGTGGTTGAAAGAAATGCTTGTAAACCCAGGTCATAGCAGCCCAAGGCTTTATAGCTTCTGTCAAATATTCTGTGCATATAAAAGCAAAGCTCAGGGTAACTTCTAGATAAAATCAGGATGCAGGTGAACTTGTCTACTCCTTTTTACCATGTTTCCCTTCCAGGATCTAGTCTTCTCTCTTTGGTTCACAGTGCCTAGATATTTCCCAGGATGAGTTTAGAGCCCTTGGCTCAATACCTACCACCACTTACACCGCATGTAATCACCATCAGAACTATTTTCCAAATGCAGTACCCTCCAAACCAAATACATTCACAAATGGGACACGTGGGTGGCTCAGTCGGTTAAGTATCTGCCTTCGGCTCAGGTCATGATCCCAGGTTCCTGGGATAGAGCCCTGTGTCAGGCCCCCTGCTCAGCAGGGAGTCTGTTTCTCCCTCTCCCTCTGCTCCTCAGCCCTGCTTGTCCTCCCTTTCTCTCTCTCTCACATAAATAAAACATCTTCAAAAAGTGCTTTACAAAATAAATTTCAGGTTATTTTCATCACTCTGTTTATTGCAAAAAAACATCCTATCTCTTGCTTTTTTTATTTAGGTTGCCAGTAAGAAAGGAATCTAAAATGATCATTTTTTTTTTTTTAAGTCAGGACTACATGTTTAACTTAATTTGCTCTCTATGTGGTAATAGTTAACTCTTGAAAAAAAATGTACTCACGGAAAACAAAATTCAATAAAGTTGACTCATGATATCAAAACAGTAAGAGATAATGTTTGGAGGAAAGAAGAGTTGAGGTTTCTAAAATTCCCTTGATGTTTTTAAGGGTTTTGGTATCCAGATATGTTACAAGCGCAGTTTTTGAAGTTTTTAAAAGGTACTAACACATCATGGAATTTATTTTCCAAAAAAAAAAAAAAAATTAAAAGGGGGAAACATTTAGCCTGATCCTAAGCCATTTTAAGGATAGAAAATATTCAAGTTAAATTCACGACTATAAAGTACTAAACTCTCTCTGAAGTAGAAAGTATTAACTCTTTGGTATGAAACAGGGAACTCGGATCCCACAAAGTAATTTCCTTTTGCACCTGTTATTTTAAAATGCAAAATTTCAAAGAATCTTTACCAGGAAATGCTTCAAACCTTGTCTCCGTGTCTGAGCTCTGAGAAAAGACTACTGCCCCTGGAGAAGACATTCCTACTGCACTTCTTTGTTTAATGCTGTCACGGATGATCGGCACTAATAAAAAGTATTTACCACATTATATGCTTTCCATTATGATAGAACTCTTCTATTTGAAAAGTATCAAGCATCTGTGAGTATAACTGCAGCCCAGAAACTGTAATTTTTCAAAACCATCTTGGCTACCAGGTTGGGAAAGGGTCTGTTTTTGGTTGTCTACTTTTTATGTAACACTTGCACACAGTCTTGATTTTTACTCTGAGAATTGATTTTTTTCATACCAAACCATTTATACCTCTGAGATAACATTGAGAATACACACATATACACATGCACGCACCTCTTTCTTTTTTCTTTCTTTTTTTTTTTTTTTACCAAAGCAAAGCTAATAAATGTGAAATCCTCTCTCTGCACTCAAGATATCAAGGTAAGGAGGATACGTTTGAAAAATTGCTCTAATACATCAGAAAATATAAAAATCAATAAGCTATAAAAGCTAAAAAGCTTCTTCAATTTTGTCCCCTTATTGCTCAGCGTAGGTGGCCAAGGCCCAGAGAACAATCCAAGGTTGCAAAAAGCCGTTATACATCCAGTTGTGTATTGCAGACAATATGTGCAGCTCTGCCAGGAAGGGACAAGTGTGCATCTGCCAAAGAACAGGGAGCTCTGAATGGCCTCTAAGTTCCTGTTTGTTTAATTGAGAGCTGGAAAGTGTGCTTGAGAAATCAGGCAGTGAAGACTGTGTTTTTTGCCACTTTTGTGTAAAAATAAAAGATCTGAAGAGTATTCCCTCTTCCTTTCTTTTCTCTGCTATTTTTTTTAGGCATAGGACATGTAGGGTACTTTATGTCCATGGACATTACTATGAGACTCTGGGAAGGCAATGAAATACAGCACTTCATGCTCAATAAAGCCTATCCTTCAGTCCTAGAGGGCAAGAATAATCTTCCTGAAAATTTTAAAATGGTCTTTTTTCCCTACAACATGTACAGGGCATGCAAAGGTTTATTAGAATGAGTCAATGGCATATATGGCTACACAAAATTATTTTAGGACAGTAATCTCCAAATTTTTTTTTTCATCACGCATCACTACTGCGACGGTGTTTTTAAGTAAATGTTATCAGTATCTATTTTTAAATAGACACACATGCTAATAAATCATGTGTGTTGTATATCATGATTAACAAAGGATTAGATAAGACATGAATATACAAAAAATTCCTCCATCACCACAAATCATCTCGAACACTGGCCTGGGATGTTCAAAACACACTTGAGAGGTCTCAGTTCTTCAATGTTCTAATGTTCTGTGAGGCTACAGTCTCTTTACACTAAAGGGGTCAAGAAAGGAAGAGTCCATCTCCTCTCTGCCTTTACTTTTTCCTTGAATGGAACTTATGTATGGCACATAATGAAGTACAGTGTAAGATTCCCTTGGCATTCAAGAGGAATCCTCCTAAAATCTTTACAAAATCTTAAATTTCAAAATCTAACTCCTGCATTTGGGTAGAATGTGGCCCATTAACTCTCAGTATCCATTCCCTTATCTTTCTAGAGTGCTCTCCTATACCACAGAGGTTGGAAACCTGTGTTCCCTGAGGTCCTTCTGAATACAAATTAGGATTCAACAATTGGATGTACTCCACAAGAACCAAAGCAAATAGATAAGGCAAATGATGTCTCACTAATGATCTGGGCAATCTTCTAGGAAGTATGATTGTGGACATATTTAGTTTTTTCTGCAGCTGACTTCGAGCGTCCAGTCATGGGCATCATGCATGTTGAGAGACAACAGCTATGGATGTGGAGGCTCGTTCTGGACAGCAGCTATAGTGGAGTTTTCTTGGACTAAATTGTCCTAGCATTGGTTTCTTGCTTTCCTGCCCTTTTGACAGTGACAGAACTAGTTGCTCCCTTGGTGGACAGTTACAAGCTTTCTGAAAGTCTCTCCTGAAGCTTAATATGAAGTTTGCTTCTGTTCTTTCTATTGTGTCAATATGCTCTTCCTTAACTCTATTAAATCACTTTCTGCTCAAAACGGTTGGTGTAATTTCTGTTTCTTGTCCTGAAACCTGACAAAAATAAGCATAAAATATGCACATGACAAGTGAAGAACCACAAAGCAGCCCTGAGAGGAGTTTTCTAGGCAAACCATCAACTTCTTTGTCAACAAAAGCCTCATTTCAAGAGTGATTCAAATTAGTACTTCAGTAAAATTACTGATTACTATTTGTCACTTAAGTCTAAGGTTGATTATGAATATTTGAAATTTCATGCTAAATGCCTGAATACCAAAAGACTACTGTACTTGTTTAGATTTAAATTTGAAAGCCATCACAATCTCAATAAAGAACATATAACATGTAAGTAATACAAACATGCTCGTATAAAATGTTTAGTTGCTATTTCATCCTGCTAGATTATATGCCAAAACACACAGTAAGAGTTAATAATGGAAAAGTCACTTTGCCTGAAAATACATGGTGAGTATGTCAGGTAAGGAAATCATGTGCTAAGTTGATCAATCACCAAGGGTTACTGATTTCCATTCATTTTCAATTTCAAGCAAGCACTCTAATAGCCACTGTGAAAAATAATAATGTATAACTTTGTTGACTGAATTCCCAACTGTAGATTTCATAATTATAGGAAATCAAATGATGAATACTTCTACAGGTTCCTTAAGGACATGAGTAACGCAAAGTCCTTAAGGAATTTAACTGTAAAATTTGTGATTTTATTTATTATTATTATTTTTAATTTGTGATTTTAAAACAAATGTAGAATGCACTGAATGGTAGAATTGTACAATAGGGATGCTTGGGTGGCTCAGTGGTTGAGCATCTGCCTTCGGCTCAGGGCATGATCCTGGGGTCCTGGGATGGAATCCCTCATTGGGCTCCCCACAGTGAGTCTACTTCTCCCTCTGCCTCTCTGTCTCTCTTATGAATAAATAAAATCTTAAAAAAAAAGAAATTGTACAATAAATTTATCTAAGTAACTGAGCAGCCAAATGTATATTTTTCTCTTGTTTAGCATGAAGATTAAACATTTGCATTTTAATTAAATTTGAATACGTGTTTATGACAGAGTTGAAGAAAGATGTTTAGATACTTATAGTAACTCTACAGATATTTTATATAAAATACATAATAAGATCAGAAAAAACATCTAAGAGTTTATAAAATATCTTGCACAGAAATGAGAAAATCAAATATTTTTTTGAAGTTACATATGATGGCTCTACTGCCTCTAGTTATTAGAAAGATAGAAAGGAGAAAAATATAAACCTGGAGGAAAATATGTATGCAACCTCTAATGGTTAAAAGTTTAGAGATCAATTCATCATTACCCAATCAATAACATCAACTTTGATCAAAAGCTCAAAGGGGAGATCCCTGGGTGGCTCAGCGGTTTAGTGCCTGCTTTGGCCCAGGGCATGTCCTGGAGTCCTGGGATCAAGTCCTGCATGGGGCTCCCTGCATGGAGCCTGCTTCTTTCTCTGCCTGTGTCTCTGCCTCTCTCTCTTTCTCTCTGTCTCTCATAAATAAGTAAATAAAATCTTAAAAAAAAAAAAAACCCTCAAAGGATTAAAAGAATGAGTGTCAATTTTTATTTTGATAAATTGGAGATTTAGAAGTATGATTTTAGAATGTGGCATATTAATAAATACATACATAATCATAAACACGAATACCCACAGTGGTTTCTGTTTTTATCTGTTAAAGTCTCTTGTGTTGTTATTGTCTTTATGAATTCAGATATTACATATTACTTGCTAATTATCCCTTTGCTTTACTCGTTACAGACTAATATAATTGTAGACACACAAAACATACACTCTCACACACAAATCCTTTCTGTCGAAATACTTGAAAGATGGGGCCAAGCTTTACTAATTGTGTCAGACCAATGAGTATATCTTGCCAGTTACACTAACACTTCATAAAAGAATCCCCTTTCAATATTTCTTTCAAAAAAAACTTCCACTCCTTTCAGAATCTCCTATGTCTTTGTCTCTCAACACCTTTCTCCAACTCCTGATTTACCCCTTTGCTTACTTTACATAACTTTCCTTAGGGCTTGTTCCAATCTAGCTCTATTTGGCACCTTTCAGCCTCTTCTCAATTTCTCCTTTAGACCCACTATTCCCTCACTGCAGCCTTAGAAGGCAGACTAGAGAGGTGATTACAAATACCAAGGACTTCCATTTTTTTCTTGTCGTACATAGTAGTTGCTCAATAATCTCATATAATTAATTGCATTTGTTAATTAAAAACAATTCACATGATTTAAATACTATTTAATCAACAGGACAGGAGACAAAATGATTAAAAGTAGTATTTAATGTTTACAACTATTTAATAATTTCATGTTTGAAATAGGTATTTCCTCCTAGGCAGAAATTAGTATTATGTATTGCCACTCTATGCATATCTGCCAACAGTAGGCCTGATTATGGACAATGTAAGCCCTGGGGAGAAAGAGTCAAAAGCTCGGATAAACACAGAATTAGTCTTAAAAGCTATGTTTTTGGGATGCCTGGGCGGCTCAGTGGTTGGGTGCCTGCCTTTGGCTCAGGTCATGATCCTGGGATCCAGAATCAGGTCCCACATCAGGCTCCCTGCATGGAGCCTGCTTCTCCCTCTGCGTGTCTCTCTCTCTGTGTCTTTCATGAGTTAAATAAATCTTTAAAAAAAAATAAAAGCTATGCTTTTATTAAGTTCATCAAAGGAAAAAACATAGGGGAAGAGGCAGTGCTGGTATGAACAAGTATTTTCAAAAATTAATTAGGTACATATAATAAGCATAAAGTCTAAACTTCAAGGTAAAATAAAACAAAAACACTAATTAGCCATCATTTCCTTAAGGTTGCAGAATGCTTTGCCTACAAGGTCACGAGTGATATTCATTTACTACACCTCACCTTTCTAAATATGAATGAATGACAGAGAGATGCCCAGTAAAATGTGTTTCCAGGGTATGAATCTTCCATGCAATATCTAGAGGGTCACTATTTTTTTAAAATTTTTTTAAAAATATATTATTTATTTATTTATTTATGAGAGACACAGAGAGAGAGGCCGAGCCATAGGCAGACAGAGAAGCAGGCTCCATGCGGGGAGCTGGATGTGGGACTGGATCCTGGGACCCTGAGATCATCCACTGAGCCACCCCGGTGCCCCCACAATCACTAAATTTATAAATCAAAAATAAATTCTTATGTCATATCACAAATATTTAAGTAAATATCAATGACCCAAGTTCACATAACAAATTTAAAACAGTGTCTTATTTTGACCAGGACTTAAAGAATTTCAGATAGGTAGAAACTAAAAGTATGGAATACCTGGATGGTTCAGTGGTTAACCATCTGCCTTTGGCTCAGGTCATGATTACTGAAACCCTTTTTTTTTTTTTTTTTCATTTAATTCAACAACTGAGTAGTTGTGTTATTTCAGAGACTGTGTTAGGTTCCAGGGATTTAGGAATGAGTAAGTAAAAGGTTAAGTAAAAAGACTTAATGAGCATTGCTGAAGAGACAATTGAGTCAGGAAATGCAGACCACTCCCCCTGAGGAATGTCAGAGGGTGTGTGGCTTCTGAGAGCAATGGTTTGGAAATTTGGTAAAGAACCACACAGATTTCTAAAGTTATTAGAAGAACTTAATGGAAAAAGAGCACACATTTATTGTTTTAAAAGGATTAGCATAAAAAAATAAAAATAAAATAAAAGGATTAGCATGTACTGTGTCACAATGGCTCAACTAAAACTGAAAACAAATATTGGATGGAGTTACATCAAACTGCCATTCCAAATAGTTTTGCAGTTTTTTCCCAAAAGTGTTTACTTTTTTTAGTGCGGGGAAAATAGATAACGAGTGTTGTTGGTTGAGTGATGGATGCAGTAGAGGATACAAGGACTGTAATTTTGAGACAATTAATAATAAGCTAGTAAGCCAACTCATCATCAGTCCGAGAAGGAAAATTAGACAAAGGTGATCATGTTTTCTTGGAGAATACTGTTGAGAAAAGCACAGGATATCTTGATGGATTATAAACGAAACATGAAAGGTTTTGGTCAGAAAGTGTGGTACTAGCACACCTTTTTTAAAATGTTAAAAATGAATTAATCCAGGTGATAATGAAATCCAAAATGTGGCTACATGTTGGGATTAATGATACACGATGGTGCTGAGATCTTCTCCAATAATAGTGTCATAACTTGACAAGATCTCTCCTTGTCTTTACATGAACGTTCTACTCCCCAACATTTGGGCCTGGCCTATTAAGTATGATGTCATTGTACATAATGCTGGATCTTTCCAGGTTAGTGTAATTGCTTATGTCTTCCTCATCAACTAAGTATCTAATCAGCCAACACGTAGCGTCACTGTGATAGTTGCTGACAGAAGAAAGATGAATCCATAGAATTAGCCCTCAATGAGTTCATGACCTAGTGTGGGATAGAATTAGTTACTGGTCCTTTTGGGTCTCAATTACCTCATTAGTAAAATCAACCTTGTAAGATTGTTATAAGGATTAAATGAGCTGATCAATAAAAAGCACTTGGCATAGTGCTTGGTCCATTCTAAGAATGTGATAGCAGCTAAAGTTAACATTCCTGGCATGAGACCGGCCAGGCCCAATGTGCAGATGCAGCTGAAGAGATGATGTGTTCAGGGAATGGCAAAAAGCCTGATGTAGCTTCAATGTAAGTCAAACTTATTCTATAAACTCATTTTACTATCAGTGTAAAAAAGGCAATTGGTAAAAAGAATATGCACTGATAATTTTTACTAGCATTCAAAAGCCAAACCGAAATTATTTTCCAACTTTGAGCTAATAAATAAAAAATAATTTTCAATTATTTTTCAACTTTAATTATGGCTCTCTTCCAACAATTTAGGTAAAGAAAGGCTGATCCTTTGAGTGCACCATGGGTATGGGGGTGTGTGTGCTGCGTGTATGAAAAAGAGAAAAAATTAGGAGACAAATTATAGGGAAAAAGGAATTGCTACTCAAAGTGAATCTTTTTTTCCTTTTGTTTGGTAAACACATAACCTTAGGGTCTGTCCACTTGGTGATCTAGAAGTCAATTTCACCAAACAAATCCCCCAAAGACAGACCATCACTGTCATCCCTCTGATCAAAATGATGAAGAATCCTTACTCCTCAGAGGAAAATATCCAACTTTTAAAATGGGCTTTGCAAACTCTTCTGAATCTACATGCAATTACTCCCAACAAGACACTCCTTTCCTATGAAACCCATACACTCTATGAAATCCTGATTTTTTTAAATTTACTTTTATATTGCACTCCCTGTGACATTTGCCACTGTTCTATCAGGTCTTTCCATTCTTCTAAAAATTCAGCTTAACTCTCAAATTTTACATTTTTTTTCTTAAACCTTCAAGACTGCTGTAATCTCACTTAAAATATTTTGCATAATATAACATTCATCTTTCCAATAATTATGCTGTCCACAACTTTCTACCATTCAATATTTTTATGAATATAATATATCCCCAATCAAGACCATAGATTCCCCAATGCCCAGAGTTGTATACTACTCACACGTCCAACATTTCTGGTATCTGATAGATATTCAATAACTAATACACTTAAAGGCCATTTCTGGGCAAAACCATTTTGAGCACAGGTACATAATTTTATCGATGAGTAATAAGCAACTGAAAAATAGTTTTGACTCTGTCCTTTCTATGAATCTTCATACAGTTTATAGAGGATGTGGGAATATGTCATGGCCCAATTTATAAAAACAGATCACAATTTACAGCTCTGCAGTGCCTCATTCCTGTAACCGGCTTTAGGAGAATATGAACGCTGTCAGTAAATGGCTAAGAAAACTAGATTAAGAGACTTATATAATTTAAATAACTATACTACATCCTGGCAATTATTTTTGAAAGGACCAGGACTTTCACTATTACTGTTGAACTTTGTATTGCTTTTCTTTATTTGTGGAAATGAGGTGAGCATAAAAGTGTTCAAGTGTGTGTGTGTGTGTGTGTGTGTGTGTATGTGTTGTGTGTGTGTGTGTATCTTCTTGATTTGGGAACTAAATACTCCATGGCAAATCAAGTTATTTATTAGTTTGCCAGTACTAAAAGCCAAGTTCACCCCCATTAATGCATTTGATATATACATTAAGGGTAATTTGTTTATTAGAAAGCTGAAGGAAATTTCCTCTCTCCCTATTGGTACGGTGCAGACACTATAAGCATAAAATCAAGTATATATTGTCTCACCTCAGATATCTGTTATGCCATACATCCAGAAATGTTTAATATTTTATTTATTTGAGGGATAGAAGGAGGGCACATGAGCAAGGGAAGGAGAAGGGAGAGGGACAAGTAGACTTAGCACTGAGCATGCAGCCCGACCCGGGGCTAGATCCCAGACCCGGAGATCATGACGTGAGCAAATTCAAGAGTTATATGCTTAACCAACTGAGCCACCCAGGTACTGTACTCCCAGAAATATCTTCTAAAGAAAATTTTAAACTGTATTGTTAATTTATGTATCTATTTAAAAATAATAAAAATGGTGTTTGAGTGATTTATAATGAGATTTATACACACACATACTCTCATAGAATTCTGTATTTTCTGCTTTAAGGGAAGGTAGCCATGTCTGTTACCTAAAAATAGTTAGTTTGGCTAGAGAAATATGCCAAATAGTGAAATATGCCAAATAGTGAAATATGCTCTAAGTTTAACAGAGAAGATTCCATTTATTAATCATATTAACCTATTAAACCTATTAAAATGAGTTAATATTCTCTGGATACACATCCATAGAACACATTGTGTGTATGAATAAATAATTCACATTATGAAAGCAAAAAGTAAAAGTCAGTGTAGTGGCATTTTTTTCTAACATTTAGATATGCATGTTCATAAAAATTAATGTATGCTCAGAACATTTAACAAAATACATAAAACAGTGATATTTAACTCATTTTTTTGCTTTTAGGCTGGACTATATACAAGTAAAAAGCTTTTATTTTTTTATTTTTTTAAATTTTTATTTATTTATGATAGTCACACAGAGAGAGAGAGAGGCAGAGACACAGGCAGAGGGAGAAGCAGGCTCCATACAGGGAGTCTGATGTGGGACTCGATCCTGGGTCTCCAGGATTGCGCCCTGGGCCAAAGGCAGGCGCCAAACCACTGCACCACCCAGGGATCCCAGTAAAAAGCTTTTAATGATAGCTTATCTTTTATAGTAAAACCAGCAAATAAATAGGTTGCCGCTATAGGTGAACAATCAGTACTGGGTAAAATATTTTGAGATTCTAAGAAAAAATGACCATATACTAATTATATGGGTTTAATATCACTCTTTCAGAGAGATCCAGCTTTTTCCCTTATTGTTGTTCTAAAAAAGAGTAAACTCTTTTTTTCATCCCAGCATTGAAGGAAAAAATTTGGTATGATTTGTTTCATATAGAAATGGTTTCAGATAGAAATTCTGCAAGATCGATTATTCCAGTAAAAATATACTTTTCTTTCCTGGTATATGTAGTTAACAGCCATAATTCAGTAGTGGTCTTGGCAAAAGTACCTTAGAATATTTCGAATTATTTCATGAGTCAGGGTAAGGATACCTGGGTTTACTGTAGGAAAGGAATCCTTTCCTTTCTTACACTGTTGTTTGAGACAGCAAGCATTTTTCTTAGTGGAGCAAAATCTTTGCATACAATGTTAATAGGATTGGCATTTTTTCAATGAGTAATCATTTTGTAAAGATGTTTCCACATTTACTGCTTTTCCAATATCAAATATCACAGCCGTAGAGTATTTCACATATTTCTTTGAGGCCACGTGGGGTATCCTAATATCCAAAGCAAACCACCATTCGAGAGTGATTACATAGTTAATTCAGAAGTAAGCATTAATTAAATTTCTGTTTAAAAGACCATGCCTCTCTACAAATTAAATTTATAAGTTCAATCAAATATTCAATTACCTTTTAAAATTATATATTGCTAAATTAAGTAATTGTAGCTGGATTTTTCACTTCTTAAACTGTTATGTTTATATCATGTAGCTATGTCTCTGAGTTCTCACCCAGAATAATGGGCAATGAGCCCATAGAATCATTTTGCTGTAAATGATGTTCAGGGTGACCCCAGGCACAATGTAGAATGCAGCAGCCAAGTACTTGCTCATATCCAAAGTTCCATATACATGATTGCAATTTCAAAGTCTCAGTAGCATATTTAAAATAGAAATTTAAAACTGAAGTGTCTTTGCAAACAAAGATATCTTGCCTTTAGAAACTCTTTACATTCTTTCCTGTTTGCTTCCTATTTTCATGTACAAATCCCATGAGTAAAATACAGTAAACAATTTATTTAACTTACGTCTGTCACGAAAAGGAAGTGTAATATTTGATGACAAAGCTCCTAGTGTTATCTTCAACACCAAAGAACTTCTATTTGATTAGAAAAGTTAATTATATGCATATAAAGAGCTGAGATGCTAACAGCTAATTACTCATAAAGGGAAATTAAATCTAATTTTCTAACTGACAGTTGCTATCTGGTGGTATTTTTATTAAACAAAACAAATTCCAATTTACTACAGTGGAAACTCTAAAATTTTATGGGGCACAATCAGATGTATATAAATTAGGTTAAAAGCCAATGAATACAGAGGTTTGCAGCAAGTCAGCACAATTTTATCAATGCATACTTTGTTTTTGTTTTTGTTTTCACTGTTAACTATTAACAGCTAAACTAAACTATAATGATACACTGGAAAAAAAAAAAAAAAACCCTGGGGTCTGATTATCTTTGCTGCATTGCCATTTGTTTGCCTAGAGTATTATGCTGAACTAAAGTGCAAAATTGCCTGGGATACTGAAGCTTTGTGCACAATTACAGCTACTTTATACTGGTGATCCTATCTGTTTGGTATTTGAGCTTCACTACTGACCCAGAACTTATTCATTCATCTCATAATGAAGCAAGGCCTTTAAAATGTGCTGAAAAATAATACACTCCTAATTAGGAAGACATTGCTGCGGTTGTACCCAACAATGAAACAAAAAGAGGACAATAAGAACAAAGGCATGAAGAACGGTTTTACTTGGATATACAAGTTTTAAACTGAACAGCTCCCCTCAAAGTAGTTATCTCAGGGAAAGCGTGACTTCCAGGTAGAAGACATTACTAGTCAAGATGGCAGGAAGACTATACTGAGCCCTTAGGAAATAAATACTAGCACGTTAAAAAATAGTTGTTCAATCATTGAAATATTGGTGTTGCACACATTTTTAAAAGATGATTCTCTTTTCTTTTGTTTAGAGCAAGTATATTCATTAGCAACTAAACAGTGGCCCAAAGACTAGCCATTGTCTTTGTTCCAATTTTCCAGTTGCAGATGGTCTGTTAATAGTACCCAATTCATGGTTGTCATAAGACAGTGGGAGTAGCTGCCAGTCGAGAAACATTTCACAGTGATCTTCTCATATAGCCGCCTAAACAAAAATAATGTCATTTAAAAATTAATCCTAAAGGTAGTCCTATATTATTATGATTTGCTGTTAAGTTCTAACAAACAAAATATACATGTTCTTGATTAACTTTATGAGGACTCTGACAGTTGAGTTCACCTGGAATTATGTGCAGTAAAACTTTTGATGGCAAAGAAAGTGAAAAAGAAAGAGAAAGAGAAAGAGAAAGAAGAAAAAAAAGAGAAACAAAGAAAGAAAGAAAGAAAGAAAGAAAGAAAGAAAGAAAGAAAGAAAGAAAGAAGAAGAAAGGAAAAGAAAAGGAAAGAAAGGAAAGGAAAGGAAAGGAAAGGAAAGGAAAGGAAAGGAAAGGAAAGGAAAGGAAAGGAAAGGAAAAGAAAAGGAAAAGGAAAAGGAAGAAGAAGGAAAGGAAAGGAAAAGGAAAAGGAAAAGGAAAAGGAAAAGGAAAAGGAAAAGGAAAAGGAAAAGGAAGGAAAGGAAAGGAATTATTCCAGACTGGTAAACGTGGCTATTTATTCAGCGGAAGCTATTATATCCAAATATGGTACATATTCTGAAATGTAGCATCTTTATAACATGCATGGAAGATATTGGTTTTGTCTGGAAAATACATTTTTAAAGTAACCATGAATTAATTTCAAATTTCCCAGTAAGCAAATAAAAAATCACGCTGTATATTAAATAGTGTGGTGATCATTTATGATTAGGTATATATGGATAATTCTATGGAAATGTTTTAAGTATTGTCATAATTTATGTAGTATGATGAAGGAGGCTTTGTTAAATCAATACTGTGGTGACTATGTAATATATAGGAAAATTATTCTTGATTGAATTTCTCTCTTTTAACATTAATACTATAATAGGAGAATATAAAACAGTGCATAACAATTGTTAGAGCAAACCTGAAAATCAAACTTTTAGCTAACTTGTCAATTTTTCTTTCACCAGTTGATTATTACACATATGCTTTCCCATGCACACAAAGCAAAGTTTAAAACAATTAATAACTGGGACTTCTGATACTTTCTCCAAAAGATTGTCTAATAAAACGTTTACCTCAAAGCACTTTTATGAGATATCCATAATTCCTAGCATAGAATCAAACAATATTTTTGATAAGTTAAATTGAACTCTGAGTTTATTTTATTGTTGCTAGAAATATCTTAGTTTTCCAATAATAATTTTATACAGATGAATGCTTCTCTCAGTGTTAGGTAAACCCCATCTCTCCCCAGATTCACTCTTCTGATTCTATAAACTATATAAAGGCAACAAAATACTTTCCAAGAAAGACCAAGCTTCTAGCTCTATAAATCTCTAAGACCCAAAGTATTAGACGTAAGCCTGGCTAAATTCCCACAAGAGGATTTTTACTATAGATTATTATTATATTTTACTATAGATTATAGAGTAGGCGAATGGAAATGAACTAAAGAAGTTCATGTGTTTTACAGTGCTTCCAGAATGTGTCTTTGGACTTAATACTTCACTCAAATCACATGTCTAGTAAATGCGCTTCAGAATTGTCATCATGGTTTCAAGAAAGAGCACAGCTTCAGTGTTTCCCGCTTTCTCCGATTTGAACTACTTCAAGCTAACTCTCCCACCCTAATTCTCTAAAAGTTAAAAAAAAAAAAAAAAAAAAAGTCTTCACAGTCTTTTCCATTCATCACATTCTGTTCTCCTCCACTAGGCACATCTTTAAAAAGGCAACATTCATGCTGAAATTTTCAGAACATAGTCATGTTAGAGGGCAAATATTTTTAAATTAATTAAAAGAATAAGGAAAGAAATGTGATTACACTGGTTTTTATACTTTCCTACATATTTTTTTTTATTGAAAGTTTTTTTTTTTGTTTTTTTTGTTTTTTTTTTTTTTTTTTTTTTTTTTTTGTCTCGTGGATTCAAATTAATTTCTGGGGTCACTTGTTCTCAGCCTGAATAATTACTTTAGTATTTCTTTCAAGACAGGTCTTCTAACAATGGAATCTCTGTTTTGTTTATATAGGAATATTTACCTGATCTTTTTTTTTTTTTTTTCCAAGATAGCTTTGCTGAATATAGGGTTCTTGGTTGAATTATATTATTTCCTCCAGCACTTTGAATGTATCTTCCAGCCCCCACTGTTTCAGATGAAAATTATTTGTTCATTTTTTCAGGGTTTCCGTCATTTTCCTCTGCTACCTTCTCAATTTTATCTTTGTTTTTCAACATTTTGACTCTGATATATCTGAGTTGGGGTCCCTTGGTTTTTATCCTTCTTGAGTTTCATTGAGCTTCTTAGATGTGTAAGGTAATGGTTTTCATTAACGTTGGAGCATTTAAAGCCATATTTCTTCACATTCTTTTCCTGCTCCTTTCTATCCTTCTCCTTCTGATATTCCCATATCTTGATATTCTTAGTGGTATCCCGCATGTTAATTTTTCCTCATCCTTTTTTCTTGTTTAGGATATATCATCTTGATTGATCCACTTCAAATCAAATCTGAGACTCAAACCCACTGCTTAGCCGCTTTTGTGAAATTTTCACTTGGTTATTACAGTTTTCACCTCCAGAACTGCCTTTCAAAAAATCTCTTTATTTGCGGTCCCTATTGATTAGCCATTATTATCATACCTTTTTGTAATTTTTAAAAAGTGGTTTTAGTTCTTTTAACATATTTATTCTAGGTGCTTTAAACTTTTGGTCTTCCAGGTCCAGCATCAGGGCAAGAACCCCCCAAATTAGTTTCTATTGTCTTTTTTCCCCCTACGTATAGGTCAAATTTTCCAGTTTACATGTCTCATAACTTTTGCTAAGATTTGACATTTTATATAATATATTGTGTTATCTCTGGAGCCTGAACTCCCGCCCCTCTTTTCTTGGGGTTTGTCTTTATTTGGTCTTCATTTAGACTTGGCTACAGTAATTCTTTGAAGTCTATTTCTTCCACACTGTATGACTTTTAATGGGCCTACTCTGAATTTTTTCCTGATCTGGCTTTCAGGGTCTACGTAAATGACTTATTAATTAAAGGCTGTACTTAAGCCACCACAGGCAGTTACATTTTTATCCTTTATAGTTGTATGTATATGTGGCTTGCAGTTCATGAAGTTTACATTTTTTTCCTATGTTCACTAAGAGACTAGTAGTTCAGAGATTATGTCTTCAGTCTTAGAGTATGCAGTATTGTACATGTGAACAGTCTTCCAGACTACCAGTCATTAGTATGATTTTATTTTTAATCCTGGACTCCTAAGATTTGTCCTGAGTCAGAGTAATCTATTGTTCGACCAGTATTTGTTGGGAGGTTGGTAAGCATGTAAGCCACATGAGCTCCCTATATTTTGTTGTTGAAACTGTGAGTGGCATGGGAATTATTTTATAGTCTTCCTGTTGTGGGAAATCTGATTGCTTCTGAGTACAGTACAGCTAATATACTATAGAAACCTGCCAGACTCTTAGGGAATAGTGTGATACTGGACAGGTATCTTACTGGCTTCCCCTCCCCTCTTGTTCTCTCTAGATAGTCTGCTGTTTTGATTGTTGTTACATCATTAAAAATAGCACTACCAGTCCCTCTTAATTGCTCACCCATTTGTTTTTTAAAGTATCAATAGGCATGAACTTCTTCAGGCTCCATTCCAAATATGGGCATATTTCATTTTATTGGGCTTTACTTTATTGAGTTTCAGAGATGCTGCATTTTACAAATTAAAGGTTTGTAGCAACCCCGTGTCAAGCAAGTCTATCAGCATAATTTTTCTAACAGCATTTGTTCACTTTGATAATTCTCACACTATTTCTAACATTTTCACTATTATATTTGTCACGGTGATCTACAATCAGTCATCTTTGATGCAACTATTGTATTGTTATGGGGGGCCATGAAGCATGCCCATATATGAAGGCAAATTTCATTGATAAATGTTATATGTGTTCTAAATGCTCCACCAACCTGCCAGTTCCCCATCTCTCTCCCTCTTTTGGGGCCTTATTATTCCTAGAGACACAACAATATTGAAATTAAGCCAAGTAATAACTCTAGAACGGCCTGTAAGTGTTCAAGTAAAAGGAAGAGTTACAGGTCTCTCACTTTAAGTCAAAAGCTGGGAATGTTTAACCTAAAAGACTTAGTGGAGCTCAATGCCCATGGGTAAGAGGTTGATACCATAAAGTTCTAACTTGGACATAAAATGACAGTTGCCTTTATGTTAGACTATAAAAACTCTTCACAATGCATAAGACATGTTTTCCCCTATATATGTTAACATGTAAATATAAATGTTAGGAAATGTTTATCAGTTTGTGACTTTTAAATTAGAATTTGGTTGAAAATATCTACAGGTACAGGTACGAGAACTATTTGGTGTTTATCTTCTACACATAGAGAAGAATTATAAATGGTTCTTCCAGATCCCTGGGTGGCGCAGCGGTTTGGCGCCTGCCTTCGGCCCAGGGCGCGATCCTGGAGACCCGGGATCGAATCCCACGTTCGGGCTCCCGGTGCATGGAGCCTGCTTCTCCCTCTGCCTGTGTCTCTGCCTCTCTCTCTCTCTGTGTGACTATCATAAATAATAAAATAAATAAATGGTTCTTCCTGGGCTCAAGCACTCCTCACCAGAGTTTTGTATGATGTACTACTTTCTATTTCTTGACAGATAAATTCTGTGTTGTCTGTAAGCTCTATATTATTAACCACATTCAAGGAAACTGTTGACTTTTATGTTTTGAGGAGTATGTATTTCTAAATATGTTTTTTGTCTTGAAAGATTAAAGCTATAGGCATGTACAAAGAAAATATCAAATTTATAAATATTAACTATATAGTGTAGAAATCAACTATGTATGTAAAAATACTTTTGCCAGTCTGAATCTTTCAGGGAATTAATGCTAGAAATTTGAAACAAAGATTTGAGTGAGCTGATATGCACTGGATAAATACAAAGGATATCAATAAACATAGTTAAGACACCTCAAAATCAATGATTCACCTTAGGGAGGAAGGCCTATTCAAAACCAAGACAGGCTGAAAACTAGGTCTCTGGTGTCAAACAGCCAAGTTACAGATACAAAGGAGAAGTTCTTGAATTAAATTAAGAAAGCAAGATATTACTCATATGGAAGAAGTTTGAGCAGCCTCTATAGAAGACCAAACCAGCCACAATATCCCTTTAAGCCATATCCTAATGCAGAGCAACGACCTAACTCTTCAATTCTCTGAAGCCTGAGAGAGATGAGGAAGCTGGAGAAGAAAAACTTGAAGCTAGCAGAGGCTGGTACATGAGGTTTAAGAAGCCATATTGATAACATAAAAGTTCAAGGTGAAGCAACAAGTGCTAATGTAAAAGCTACAGGAAGGTATCCAGAAAATCTAGCTAAGATAATTCATGAAAGGGGGTATGTTAGACAACAGATTTTCAATGTATACAAAACAGTCTTTTATTGGAAGGTGAGACCCTCTAGGATTTTGTAGCTAGATAGAAGTTGCAATATTTGGCTTCAAAACTTCAAAGGACAGGCTGACTCTCTTGGTAGGGCTTAATGCAGCTGATGACTACATTGAAGCCAATGTTCATTTACCATTGTGAAAGTCCTAGGGCATCTAAGAACTGTGCTAGATCTACCCTGCCTATGCTCTATAAATGGAACAACAAAGCATGGATGACAGCACATCTGTTTACAACATGGTTTACTAAATATTTTAAGCCCATTGTTGAGACCTAACGCTAAAAAAAAAAAAAAAAAAAAAAGACACCTTTCAAAATATTAGTGCTCATTGACAATGACAACAATGACCAAGAGCTCTGATGGAAATGTACGATGGATTAATGTTTTCATGCCTGCTAACACAACATCCATTCTGCAACCCGTATGTCAAGGAATTTCTACTTTCACTTCTTAATTTTTAAGAAATACATTTTGTAATGCTATACCTGCCATAGATAGGATTTCTTTGATGGATCTGGGCAAAGTTAATTGAAAACCTTCTGGAAAGGTTTCACCATTGCAGATACCATTCAGATATTCATGATTTCGTAGAAGAGGTCAAAATATCAGTATCAGTGGAAGTTTGGAAGAAGTAGATTCCAACCCACATGGATGACTTTAGGGGTTTAAGACCTCAATGGAGACAGTAACTGAAGATGTTGTAGCGATAGCAAGAGAACTAGGAATTAAAAGTGGAGCCTGGAAATGTGACTGATTTGATGCAATCTCATGATAAAACTTTAATACATGAGGAGTTGCTTCTAATGGATGAGCAAAAAGAGTAGTTTGTTTGTTTTTTTGTTTTGTTTTGTTTTGTTTTTAATGCAATCTTCCCTGGTAAAGATCCTGGGAAGATTGTTGATAGACAACTAAAGATTAGAATACAACATAAATTTAGTTGATGAAGCAGCAGCAGCAGCCTTTGATAGGGCAGACCCTAATTTTGAAAAAAAAAAAAAATATTGTGGGTAAAATGTTACCTAACAGCATCCTATGCTACAGGAAAATCATCCATGAAAGGAAAAGGCAATCAATAGGCCAACTTCATTGTTCTGTTATTTTAAGAAACTACCACAGCCACCCCAACCTTCATCAACCACCACCCTGATTGGTCAGCAGTCATTAACATGGAGACCCTCTAACAGGAAGAACATTGTGACTCACCGAAAACTCAGTTGATGGTTAGCATTTTTTTAGCAATAAATTATTTTTTAAAGTATGTACATTTTTAAGACATTCTGTTACACAGTTAATAGACTACAGCATAGTGTAAACATAACTTCTGTATGCCCTGGGAAACAAGCAAACAAAAAAACAAAACATCATTTGACCAATTTTATGGCAATATTCATTTTATTGTAGTGGTCTAGAATGGAACCCACAGTACCTCTGAGGTATGTCTCTATTTTCTCTGACAAAAGCCTAGAGATAGCCAGTTCCAGGGTTTTTTTTCAAAACTCATTATTATGTGACTATAATTACATTTACAATTGTTTTACCACCTTTTTGTTCCCCATGGTGGGTAAAATATAGTCACTTTGGGTCTGTTACCACATCCTTATTCTAGAATATAAAGCAACAGAGAAGAGTCAAAGATCTTTTCAATGTGAGATATTTCTTTATACTGCACAACTTCAGAAGACTTTACAATCTATTTCACTGGCCTAAAGGTGCCAATAACATATATTGCACATACTCTTTCATTTTGAAATTAGATCACATACTAAGATTGAGTGCCCAAGTAACTCCTGGCTTTGACTTGGAAAACCCAAAGTACATCTTTTTTTGGCAATTTGAATAAATATGGATAAATTAAGAGCAATAAAATTAGTCTCTCATGCAATCAAGTTATATTTGAATTGTGTCAGTGATGGAAATATTATCAATAATATAAACACTAAATATAAGAAGTTAATAAAGATATGTTCAAAGGCAAAAAAGCTAAAGAATAGCTTTGCTAATAGATACCTTGGTTTATTTATAACTTAGGCAACGAAACAGTCATTTTATTAAATATCATCACTTTTAAGTAGTACATGGTTGTGTGCCTTGATTATCAAATGTTATTAGATCGTTAAAGATAAAATTATGCATATATCTGTAATTTATGCAGAACAAATATCAAAATAAATCTATAATGAATGTTTACAGCATCATATTTGATTTATTTAATATACACTTAAAATGAAAGCATTTTAATTGCTTCTTCAAGCAGATTAGCTCTTCAAACAAACTAAATGGAAGAAGTCTTAAGATTATATTTATACATACATTTTTTAATGCTAGACACTTCCTTTATGAAATTTCTTGTATAATATTGTCAGCAATGCCAAAGCAACAAAATCATTTTTATTAAATATAAAGCTTCTAACCTAAGTTCCTGCATGATTTTACTCTTTGCATTACAAAAATAACCATCAGCAGCTTCTTCGACATATGTCTATTCTACTGCAAAATACATGTTGTTTCTGCACCATAATACACAGAACAGTATGTCTTGGTATAAAACTAAAGTGGATTCTAAATTCCAGGATAAAGACTATTACTATTACCCTATAAAAACTGATTGGAATTTATAAGAGATCATAATGATTTAGTGTACGTATATCATAAATATGTATAGCATAAGTGGGTAGTGTGGTGTATATAAATATAAATAATGCAGCTTCTAAAATACATAATTTTTACCATAATATATGGTTGTGGATGGAGTTCCATCATTTCTGTTAGAAACAAATAGGAATTCTCTATCTTTCTTGAAAATATTTATCTCCTCATTTCACAGGACAAATGTTCATGATAAATCACAGCATTTCTAAATTGCTGGTGGAAGATTTTTCTTAAAACATTTTCAAGATGAGATTTTAAAAGCAACTTAAATCTGCTTAGAGGTGGCTGAATTATTGTTCTGTTGCTGGTATTCTTTTTGTTTGTTTTTTATAACCTATGGATTTGGCCCTCCATGTTGTCTCTGATTGATACAAAATTATAGAAGAAATTCATGTCATTTAAAAATCTCAGATTCTGAATATGACCAGGATGGTTCCCAGATTTTGTGAAACTTGGAATCCTGGTGATTGCTCTTAAAATTTTCAGCCCCTGTTAAAGTTTACAGTTCTCTTTAAAGCTAACTTTTCACATCTTCTATTTTTCTCTGCATACCAAAATCCTAACCATCTTAAATCCAATCCCATCCCTGATGATGAGTCTTACCCTGACCTATCACTTTTTTTGATTTTCTATATGGCCTATTTTCCACTCCATGTATTCGATATTTGCTGATTCACATATCCAAAGGAATGTTTCATGGCTAAAAGCCCCAGAGGGAAAACACTGAGAGAGCAGAACTGATTTCTGTTATTACTGGGATTCATCTAACCTCAAAGGATATATTAGGTAACATCATAATTTAAGAAACAAAGTAAAAGATCTGGAAAGAGGTAATGAAAGTTACCACACTTTTATTTTCCTTTATAATGGTTCAGTCAAGCTTTTCTCATTTAGATTTATAGTAGCAAATGATCACTTCACCTCATGAAAAAATGCCTATGCCTATATTATATCTGAATTTTCTTTCTGAATGGTCCATACAAAATATTAAAAGAAAGTGAAGCATAGGATATAATGCTGATACAGTTGGAGAGCATGCAATGAAATCTTTTGATCCATGAAGAAAAAAAAAAAAAAAACAGACCTTTTTAGTTATATCATCCACCAAAATACTTTAAAAAAATACTTTGAGAGAAAGTCTGGGTTTACTATGAAAATTAAATATATGTCTTCCCTCTTAAGAGACTAGAATACTTTTCCTCCTGTCCCCAGTCTTTGACCATAAATATCATAAACTACTATATACCAGGGAACAAACTGACATAGTTAACCTTGCCCATCTAGTATTTGGGATCATTCCAAATAGGTTGGACTTTTTGAAGTACTTTCAGTGATATAAATGGATTAAGTAAATTATTTTTTAAAATAAAACATACACATACAAGGGTGCATAAATCACAAATGCATACCTTAATATTTTTTACTGACTGAAGATATCCATTTACCCAGTAAGCAGATCAAGAAACAAGTATTAGTATTATGTCTGAAGCTCCCCACACACTAACTCCAATAATTTAAAATCTAATGAGACAGAAAAACTTAAAGACTGGAGAAAAGGCAAGATGGTGGAAGAGTAGGTTTCCTCATTTCATCTGGTCTTCTGAGCTTAGATAGACAGCTATCAAATCATCCTGAAAACCTATGAATCCAACCTGAGATGTAAGAAAATAATGGCTGGAATTCCACAAATAGAAAAGTGACTACATTTAGCAAATCAGGAGTATGGAGAAGACAAATGGAGGTGATATATTGGAAGTTAGAGAGCAAGGGAAGGGACCCTGTGAAAGCTGGCTACCTGAAAGTATTGTAGCCCTGGAGCTAACAGTCTCATTTGGGGACCTTTAGAAATCTGCTCCAGTGAGACTCCCCTGCCTGAAAGGTGCTCAGTAGTGAAGCAGAGTAGAATCCCAGGTGGGACAATGGGGTCTCAAGATCTCTGGAGTCTCAGAAGAACAGGGGTTCCTGAACCAGCAGCATTCCCAAGCATGGGAGTGAGGAAACCGGCTACAGTCAGCAAGCCTGGGAGAGGGCTCTCAGATCAGTTTGCCATAAACCATAAACTGCAACACAATTGAGTGACTGCTCTCCCTGTTGGCTCCCTGCAAAGGCCTCTGCCTTCCCCCAGGAGACGCAGAGCAGCTGGGCACCAACCAGGGAAACACTCCCCGCCCCTCTCTCTCTCTCTCTCTCTCTCTCTCTTTTTTTTTTTTTTTTTTTACTGCTTATATTATGTTCTGTTTGTCTTTGCATTTGTCTTTTCTGGTTTCTGATCTCTTTGGATTTGTCTAGTGTGTATTTTGCTTGGACTGTGGTTGATATTTTTTGATAGGGCTTACTCTTCTATCCATTCTTCTCTGGACAAAATGACTAGAAGGAGGAATTCACAACAAAAGAAAGAACCAGAGGTAATACTCTCTGCCGCAGACCTATTCGATATAAGTAAAATGTCAGAGATGGAATTCAGGATAACAATTGTAAAGTTACTAGTTGGACTTGAAAAAAGCAATAAAACACACTAGAGAGTATCTCAGTGCAGAAATGAGACATAATTAGGCCAAAATTAAAAAATGCTGTAACAGATGCAGTCCAAATGGGAGGCTCTAACAGCTAGGGTAAATGAGGCAGAAGGGAGAGTAAGTGACAGAAGACAAATTGATGGAAAGGAAGGAAGGTGAGGAAAAGAGAGAAAAACAATTAATGGACAACAAGAAGAGGCTTCAAGAAACCCGCAATGCCATAAAATGGAGCAATATCAGAATTACTGAGGTACCTGAGGATGAAGAAAGAGAAAGAGGGCAAGAAGGTATACTTGAGCAAATCATAGCTAAGAACTTCACTAATCTGGAGAAGGAAAGAGGCAGTCAAGTCCAAGAGGTACAGAGGACCCCTCCCAAAATCAATAAAAATAAATCAACACCCCAACATGTAATAGTGAAGCTTGCAAATCTCAGACATAAAAAAAGCAAAGCTCAAGACAAGAGGTTCTTTACCTTTAGGGGTAGGAACATGAGACTGGCAGCAGACCTCTTCACAAGGACTTGGCAGGCCAAGAAGGGTTGGCATGACATATTTAAGATAGTAAGTGAGGAAAACATGCAGCCAAGAATAATTTATCTAGCAAGGATGTCATTCAGAATGGAAGGAGAGTAAAAGAGCTTCCAGCTTATAGAAACTGAAAGAATATGTGACCACCAAGCCAACCAGGCAAGAAATATTTAGGGGAATTCTGTAAGTGAAGAGAGAGCCCAAGAGTAACATAAATCAGAAAGAAACAATCTACAGAAACAAGGACTTTATAGGTAATACAATGACACTAAATTCATATCTTTCAATAATTATTCTGATGCAACTTCAGGGTTGGCTGCAAGAAATATTAAGAGTGACCATATAAGTGAAGAAAGAGCCCAAAAAACTAGGGTAGCAATCCTCTTATCAGACAAATTAGATTTTAAACGAAATATTATAGTATGGGCTGAACCGGGACACTGAAAATGTCTATCCTTAGTTAAAGGGTCTGTTCAACATGAAGATCTAATAATTACAAGTCTTTATGCTCCTAATTTGGCAGCAGCCAATTATATCAGTTAATAACCAAAGTAAACAAACACTTTGATAATAATACAATAATAGTAAGGGAGTTTCTATTCCTCTTACACTGTTGGTAGGAATGGGAACTAGTGCAGCCACTCTGGAAAACTGTGTGGAGGTTCCTCTAGAAGTAAAAAAAAAAAAAAAAAAAAAAAAAAAATAGAGCTACTCTACAATCCAGGAATTGCATTACTAGGTATTTGCCCCATTGATACAAAATGTAGTGATCTGAAGGGGTACCTGCACCCCAGTGTTCATAGTAGCAATGTCCACAATAGCCAAACTGTGGAAAGAACTGAGATGTCCACTGATAGATGAAGGGATAAAGATGTGGGGTGTGTGTATGTGTATATATGTGTGTGTGTGTGAATAAAATAAATATATTATTAAATAATAAATTTATTATATTAAATAATATAATTATATTAATATATTGATATATATAATTTATATATGTTCCTATATATTCAGCCATCAGAAAGAATAAATACGTAGCATTTATATCAACATGGATAGAACTGGAGGGTATTATGATAAGTGAAATAAGTCAATCAGAGAAAGACAATTATCATACGGTTTCACTGATGTGTACAATATAAGAAGCAGCACAGATGATCATAAGGGAAAGAAGGGAAAACTGAATAAGAAGTCATTGGAGACAGAGGAAAACTATGAGAGACTCTTAACTATAGTAAAAAATACTGAGGGTTCCTGGAGGAAAAAGTGGGTGGACAGATGGGGTTATTGGGTGATGGGCATTAAAGAGAGCATGTGATGTGAGGAGCACTGGGTGTTATAACAACTGATAAATCATTGCACACCATATCTGAAACTAAGTCTGTACTTTATGTTGGCCAATTGAATTTAAATTTTAAAAAAAGAAAAACTTAACTATAAAATTATTAAAAATTTGAAACCAGGGATCCCTGGGTGGCGCAGCGGTTTGGCGCCTGCCTTTGGCCCAGGGCGCGATCCTGGAGACCCAGGATCGAATCCCACATCGGGCTCCCGGTGCATGGAGCCTGCTTCTCCCTCTGCCTGTGTCTCTGCCTCTCTCTCTCTCTCTCTGTGTGACTATCATAAATAAAAATTAAAAAAAAATTTGAAACCAATATCTTTTATAAAATGTTATAAAATTTCATTTTTATTATACTGTTACACAATGTACAACACAAATACTACATAACAGATATGTTAACCATTATAAATATGGTATATATATTACCAGCTATGTTATATAATGTGTTCCATAGCACAACATACATTTTAAATTTGTGATAATTTTAGAGTTTTCAGTTTCATTAGATTTTAACTTATTGATGGACAGAAATTTTATCTTTTTCATTGTTATATTTCCCACAGAAAAGTAGTAAATATACTTTGTAGAAAATAGGTAATAAATATGTATTGAATTTTTATTTTTCCAAAGAAATCTCAATAGTGCTTTACTTTGGGGATCTGCTAAATTTTTACATGCTTTGTACTGCATTTAATGTGTTGATGAAAACTTGTTTGTGAATAAATTAATGTTATTTGCAGATTTTGAAAAATTATTATCTCAGTTTAATATAATTTAAAATTATTTTTCTTTATCATCACTTGTAACTGCATGTCAAATTATGGCATACTGATAATTTGTTCTTTAAATTAATAAATTTTCATCCCATTATATTTGTGATATTAATACTGAACATTTAAAGAAATAGTTTGCAAAACTCATTTCAAGATCTTTATTAAGTCTTTCAAAGAATGCAATCTCTACAAAATGCAATCAAGCAAATGCATCCCTGGAATTTCTTTATGGTCAAAGAGGATAAAAATTATGTTTAATATTATCTAAAATGAGGGGTATGTGGGTGGCTCAGTCAGTTAAGTATCTAAATGTTGCTTTTGGCTCAGGTCATGATCTCAGAATCCTGGGTCTGAGTCCTGCATCTGGATCTCTGGTCAATGGGAAGTTGGCTTCTTCCTCTCACTCTGTGCTCACTCTCTCTCTCAACTACATAAAATCTAAAAATTATATTTATTAAAAATAAAACACTTCACTCAAATTTAATTATGATCCTTCTATTTTTTCTTCCTTAATATATTATTATGAAGCTTTCAATTGATTTTATTTAATTTACAACATATTATTATTTAGGTGTATCTTTTTAAAAATAATTACAATTTTTTTAATAAAAAAATGGCTTAATTTAGAAGACCACAAAGTTAAACCACAAAAGACAATGGAATATACATCCAAAGAAGAATCCCCCTACCCCCAATTTTTAGGTTAATCTTAGTGATCTGAGATGTGAAACATTTCTATCCAAATTAGTTATGGTTTGCATACTTTTTATTTATTATAAGCAAAAACCATCATATACCTATTCATTTTATATCCTTTAAAATAATGTATGATTTAATAATCAAGAATAACATTCACATTCCACCATAAGCTAGTCAAAATCCTAAAAGGCACAGCTAAGGAGTCAATAAAAATATATATACAAAAGAAAAAACAAAGACCAATAAAGTATGAAATGAGAAAAGCGGGAAGTGGCAGTAATAAGGATAAAAATGATACATAGAAAGTACATAACAGTTTTAGAAATAACTCAAAACATAATAAAAATGTGAATGGATTACAATGAAATTAGAAAGTAAAAAAAAAAAGTAAAAATAAAAATACAAAGGGAAATATTCTATACATTGATAGGACATAAGTCTGACCAAATCACATATTATAGAGAAAATCCTAAGGCAGATTATAAAATGTAGGCATGACGAAGCAACATAAATATCACATATCAAAATTTGTGGGATGCAAATAAAGTGATCTTTAAAAGAATTTTTTTACTCTACTATTTCAGAAGGCGGAAACGAAATCCAGAAGCAGCACTGAATGCAAACATAAGGTGCTTCAGCAGAATGAAAAGGTGGTCTACTAAATGCTAGAAGAATTTTGCAAATGATATATAGAAAAGGGGTAATGTTGAAGATACATAATTAACTCATATCTCAACCCCCCCAAACTCCCATAATAATCTGATTAAAAATAAACAGAAGACCTGAGCAGACATTTCTCCAAAGAACATATACAGCTTCATTATATAGCAGAGAAACCTATGGACAACATGGCAGGATGAAGAATATAGTTTATAGGTTTGACTCAGGGATCAGCTCTTCACTTGGGGTAAGTTATTCAACCTTTCTGACTTGCAGTGTCATTATTTTCACAATGGTATTTAAAATGTTGTTGAAATCAGATAACATAACCTAATTGTTCCAGTATCACACAAGAAAGATTTTCAACAAATTTTGCCCCTTGCCCACATTCATATTTTCTGACTCTCATTCTTGAAATATCAGTATTCACATAGGCTCCAGCCTCTTCTCTAATTTTCGCTGGCACTGTTTCTGGGGAATACCGTGAATGCTAGTATGATTTATCCTATTAGGTAGACAACGTTCAAACTTTACCACTTTCCCATCTCCACACTAATTCCTTGGCCTATGATCCATAGTCATTTTCAAATTGACAGAAACAAACAAACAAAAAATCATTATCTACTTCAAGGCACATTACCTTTCAGGCCCTTGTAGTCATTTGTTTTAACCCCTGCATTACAGTAATTATTGACTCTTGCTTTTTGTTCCAACCTTTGCAGTACAATAATGCTGTTGGACTCTGCTCCAAAAAATGAGTTACTTATCAAGACCCTTCTCTGGACCTGACCATTAGTTCTGACTAGGTCTTTTACCACAACTCTCCATTTGAGCTGCTTGGTACCAATTTAAGTATGTGTGGATTACCTATTTTGTGCTGGGTTTTGAGGATGTGGCACTAAAAATAACCTAGTACCTGTTCTTGAGTCCGCTGGAAATTACAATATGGTAGAAAGGCTTGACAGTAGTGATAAATATCACATTGTACTTGGGGGTCTAAACTAGTCTGGCGGTAAGACGAGACTTCTTGAGTAAAGGAACCCTCAAGTAGAAGCTTACTTTTGTACTCTAACCTTTGATTACTTATTACTTAACTTTTTCTTTTTTCTTTTTTTTTTTTTTTTTTTCCTCACCAGGCTTTTTAAAACCTATGGTCTTTTCCCAATTATGATGTGAACTATTATTTGTTCCTATCTAAACTTCTATTCTTCAAGATCCATTTCGAAATTCTACTGCACATTGAAAATTTACCTGTTGTGTTTTTTTTAATCTACTTAAATTGTAGCTTTCACTCTCATCTGCTCTTATTTACTCATGATTATTGCTCTTCTAACACATGGAGGTGTTATTTCTATATTTACAGAGCATGGCATAATTTCTCTCACTCAATAGGTGCTCAGTGACATTAATACTAACAATACCAACACAGTAATTGTACTTAAAAACTAATACATTGTAGGCTTACCTCGTACCATTGAAGTGCTAAGGTTTGCTCATCCTGTTAAGCAAATTCTCTATTTTTATTCCCATTCCATATTTAAAAGAGTAGAAGACAGTAAGAGTGAGGAATTTGCCCAAGTTCCCAGAGCAGCTAAGAATCAGATGGGATGGAACCAGGGCACTTCTAACTCCTGGTGACTGGCTCTGAACCATTACGTATGCTGAATGAGCAACAAAAGTTGCTCAGGATGAAAGTTGCTTGTATAGAAAGGCCAATTCTAAGTCTCCATGTCTAATGGACTCCTTTTCATTTCTAAACTGCAAAAGATGAGGTCTTTGAGACAGTCTCTTAGTGTCACTGCAACATTTTTCTCTGTGCATGTAACATTTTTTCCTGGGTTAGTAGGAAATCAGTCGAAATGATATTAAATTGTAGACTGAATTTTAAGATAGAGTAGGAACATTTTGTGGGAAAAAAAATTGTCATTTTTTTTAATTACAGCATCTCCTTTGTACATTAGAGAAAGCCAGCCTAACAAATCATTTATTCTGTTCATTGACCTATTAATTCTATGAGCACGTATTAAGTTTCCACTATACATCTGGAATTATCCTAGTTGTTGGAGGGCTTACTGTCTAACTGGAGGATACTACATATAAGTAAGTCACTGTCTGCAATTGAGTCCTAAGAACCTATGATGGAGGTATACAGAAGTATAATGGCATTTTCAAAAAGTATTATCTATTTTAGCTGTGGACGAAGGAACCTCAAAAACCTCTGTGAAGCATTAGACAGGAAAGGAAGAAGGAAAGGGACGACAGATGATTCAGCAGTATGGTAAATAAAGGAAGTGGTCAGATCAAAGAACTGCAAATGAATCACTGTAACTAGGACACAGAGTCTATGTTGGAGAGCAATGCGGGTGCAGGCTTGAGAGAGGGAAGTTGGGTAATAAATAATCTTTTTTGTTCTGAAGACCTTGGTCAACTGATGAAGAAGTTAAATAAAATAGGGACAAAATTCAGTTTGTATTTTAGATAGAATGCACTGGAGTATAGAATGGAAAACATCTGAAGAAACATTTTGTCTGTAAGTACCATGCAGATGATGTCATTGGTCATCAAGAGAAGCTATGAAAGGAGGAACATATTTGATATATTTATCAGATATCTTGATCATTACTCTGGCCTCAGTCACCTGGCACACTGGGGAAAGGATTGGTCATCTATGGACTATATGCCAATCAGTCCTACTGCCTATTTTGTATGGACCATGAGCTAAGAACGATTTTTATAGATGAGAATTTCCATTTAACTTGGTGATAGGAAACACTAACTGTAAAATCCAACTAAGCAGTATGATATCCTCCCCATCCCTGCAAAAAATAAAGAGAAAGATTGAATCACATTCTTATTAGTAGACAATTATTATAAAAATGTACTCAAGTAGTACTTCTAGTTTGAACCCCATCAAAACATGTAATATTTTTTATAAAAAAAAAAAGTCCTAGAATATTTACTACTTGGCTCTTTACAGAAAAAGTTTCCTGACACCTTCTCTAAGGAATAATTAAGATATTTAATTAAGGCATTATTAATGTGGTTATGGGCAAGATTAATAGGACTAATAGGGAAGGTAAAGCACTCAGGGATTATGAAGCAAAGAAAGTCATCATCATCTCATGGACCTAAAGGGCAAGGGGAGGGAGACTTTATTGGCACTCTGTTGGAGGCACAGCCCCAGAAATGAGGCTACCTCGCAGAAGCCATGAACTTAATGAACTCAGTTACTGGGAAACCTCTTCACAGCAGGGAAGAATAAATCCCCTGACACATCTGCAGAAATGATATCCTGATCTCTCTCTCTCTGCCTTTTTTTTCCTCTAGTCTCCTACAATGCCTCCCATTGGCCTAACACATCAGAGTCAGGGAGCAAGAGAGCCCAGAGTGATACTGAATCCACAGAATTGAACTGCTCAGGTCACAGAGTAGGATGGAAAAGAAAGAAGGCTGGGTTTGTAGGGGTAAATAGACAAATGCCAGCCCAAAATGCTGAACACTAATAGGTACTCGGATATAAGTATATGGAAGGCAGAAAAGAACAGAACACATACATTTCAGAAGCCATAGGCACTTTAGTGGTTATTGAATTTATTGATATAAGACTTCTTAGGAAGATTATTTCCAGTTAGAAGTGGATGTGGGCTGAGAACAAAACCATAAGTAACACAGGCATTTAATAAATAAAGAAGAATAGCTTGCAAGGAATAAAAAAGGAAAATATTAAATACTAAAAAGAATACCTTCTTAAAGTTATTTTAGGAATTTAATAACAATGTATGAGCTAATTGATTGCTATCTAAATGCTGTGGTTAAAGAAGGAAAATTATGTATGAATTCAACTGCTTTGACTCAAAACTGTGTGTGTAAATATAGACTCTAACTTCAGAAAAATTCTCAAATTTTACCATTCTTTACCACCATTATGACTACCATCCTACATAAATCAACAATTTTTTTTAAAGTTTTCATTTATTTATTCATGAGAGACACACACACAAAGAGAGGCAGAGACACAGGCAGAGGGAGAAGGAGGCTCCATGTAGGAAGCCTGATGTGGGACTTGATCCAGGAACTCCAGGATCACGCCCTGAGCCAAAGGCAGACGCTCAACCACTGAGCCACTCAGGCTGCCCGAAATGAACAATTCTCACCTAAGCTACTGCCAAAATGGATTCTCCACTTCCATGTGCATTCTATTCATTGATGAGTAATAGCTTAAATTAACTTTTAATATTTATCACTTCATTCTTCTCAAACTCATTTCAAACTATCTCATCACATTTTAAGTACAACCCAACTTCTTCATAAGGTTCTTCCTCAGAGAAGAGTGCTCTTGAATTTTCAGCAAAGACCTCTCTCCATTTTCATCCTTTACTCTGTTTCATTCTCTTTCATAGACTTTACCACCACTTTATTCATGTGTTTTCTTATTTTTCTGCATTTCCATTGGAAAGCAGGCTTGTTGAAGATAAGACCATTCTCTCCTTCCTCCTGGCTCTATCTCCAGTGCTTGTGTATTCAGTCAAAGAATAAATTTGATCATTGATGAGTGGCCTGATTAGAACACCCATTATTCCTGACTCTCAAATATAAAAGCAGTTGTCCAGATGGATGATTAGAAGCATTGCTATACACATTTACTAGTAGGGTTTAAATATAAGACAATATGTAGAAGAGGTTGATGACAAGCATACTGAAGCCATAAAGATTCTATGCCTATGTATCTCTATTGGCAGAAGATGCATCTGTTATGCTGATGTTCCCCTCTTCTCATAATTAGTTTCTGGTGGTTCCTTCCTGGTATGCTGCTGCTCCTTTTTTTTTTTTTTTTTTTTTTTTTTAAAGATTCTATTTATTTATTTGAGAGACAGAGCGATGGGGAGGAGTAGAAGAAGAGGGACAAGCAGACTCCATAGTGAGCACAGAGCCCAATGCAGGGCTCATTTCCACAAGCCTGACATCATGACCTGAGCCCAAGCAAAGAGTCCAACATGTAACCAACTGAGCCACCCAGGCCCCCTGGTACACTTCTATTATATGCAGACCCAAACTTAAAGTAGTGTCCCTTCTGGCTACCAAGCATCTTTTCTGTCTTTGGTAAAACTTCAGGCCCTCTCATCTAGTCACTAGGGTTTTTTTTTTTTTTTTTTTAATCTAGCCTAAGTGTGGGATATAAGCCACTCCCTTAATTTCCTGAAAGCCCAGCAAAGGTCAAGACTATAGTCATTAATGAATTGCAGCTAATGCTGTATTCAGAGTCCCCCCAGGATTAAGAAGTCCTGATAAGTGTATGAGGTACACTTGCTGAATCCAGTTAAAAGCTATGTGACAAGAGCCAAGAGAAATTTCTACATCGTTACTTTTAGATAACAAACTTTCAATTTATTTGGCCCTTAGAAACAAGAGAATCCTCTCTTCTTCAGATGGTGTGTTTACATTCTATGTCAGAGGGACCTCAACTTGCCTCGAGAGGAAACTCTTGTTGTCCTGAGAAAATACCCCACACTCAGAAAAAAAACCAATCAGAGTAATCGATGGTGTCATTTCCCAAAGTCTGTATTTTTGTATCTTAAATAGAATCATTTACATCAATTAGATTTTAAATAATATCTGGCCTTTATTCATAATGATGAAAAATGCATTTCTGATTCTTCAAGGGCACAGACTGGCTAAAGACAAACTTAAAATATGTTTCTCAACAAACCACATTAATATCTCTCAGTCTCCAGCTTCTGAATTCAGATTTATAGTGACATCTCACTTTTCTCCAAGAATAATAGGCAAGCACTTGCTTTAAATTAGTCTAAAAAAAGGCCCACTGTGGTCATTTTTTCCAAAACCTAGGAATTCTCTTCCAGGAGTAATTTATTCTCTACCTTCAGACGCTGAAACTGCCAACAATTCATAAATGCCATTTCCCTCAATTTGAACATACAAAGAAGTTAATAAATCAATATATTTCTCACCAGCCACCCAGTTATACATATATCATATAGAATCACTTCTTACTGCTTAACAATCTTGTAAGTCCTCCTTTGCCTACTAAAATTTCAAGTCCTTATTTCACAAGGTGTTTATAACATTTCTGCAACCCACCTTTTCCTTGCAGATCTCCTGCTACCACCTTACCATTCTATTCCCTATTTTGCCAAGTATTTCCTAAGTGCAGCGTATGAGGCATGCCATGAGGTTTGGGGGCTGGGGACCTAGTAAAGGTAAACACCATCTATGCCTTCCAAGAGCTTTTAGGTCTAACAAATCGTACACTGGGACATAGGCAAACATGAGAATTTTTGAAAACTAGAAGAATAGTGTGATTCAAAAGTTTTGACATGGGAATGTAAGCTAGTTTTAGACTTTAGGAAAAAAAATCACATTGTACAAATTTCTTTATCATGAGAATTAAAGAATGAGTAAAAATTTCGTATACTCCATGCTTACAGATTAGGAAGAAATGATTCAAAGAGAGAAGGAATTTAATGTGCTTTTTCTGGCCTTCTCACCTTTGAAATTTGTTCTTTCTTGCATGTCTTTATGACCTTGTATAAAATGCAACCCCATTTTAAAAGGCTTCTCCAAATACCAGCCCATCCCCTTAGGTGGTAATTTTTTTAAGAGTTGAGATTCTTATATGATGTATTAACCTCTTCAACATTCTTCCAGGTCTTACTAGAACCCAGTGGGTAATAGTGATATCAGTTGTATCATGAGACCTTTTCAGCCTAAAGAGATTCAGTTACGTGCCTAGGTCAAACAGCAAGTCAATGCAAAGCCAGGATGAAACAGGTCTTCTAATTTTGAATCCTGTGCTTTTAATCAAAATGTCATAGGTTATTTGTTTTGATGCTACTGCCCTAAATTGCAGAGCTTGTGATTCTATGGAAGAAATTTTCTTAAACATGGAAATGGAGCAGTCTCAGGAAGATGAGTCATAGGAAAAATCTTGAGGTAAGGAAACACTGAAGTGAAATACTTTCTTCATTTCTCCATCCTTATTGAAGTTTTCTTAAAAAAAAAAAAAAAGATGTTATTTATTTGAGAGAAAGCAAAAGACAGAGCATGAGTGGAGGGGGAGGCGAAGGGGCAGAGGGAGAGGAAGCAGCAGACTTCCCGCTGAGCAGGGAGTCAGATGTGGGCTTCCATTCGGGCTTGATGGTGGGCTTGATCCCAGGACCCTGGGATCATGACCCGAGCTGAAGGCAGATGCTTAACAGACCCGGGTGCCCCGACAGTAAAGCTTTCTAAATACTTCAGTAGGTCTTTGTGCAAAGTACTTAAACTGGCCCCCTCAGTTTCATTCCATTCACTGTCCATTCAAACAAAGAGAGTTAAAATAAACTTCAGATCTGTAGCTAGGATACACATAAATTAAGATTTAGACAATGGATGCTACAGGAAGACATAAATGCTCTGGGACAAGTGAGTGGGGCCAGGAATGGCCTGCGTATCCTACTGCCAAACCACCAGCTTCCTGAATGGGGCACATGTAACCCTGACCTTCGGGTAGTAGCTGTGGTGGTGGTGAGGTCTAAAAGCCAAAGGCCTGCTGGCAATGTACTAACTTGCACTCCTCTATCCCTTCCAAAGATGGGTAAGCATCCAAGTCCCTGGGTTTGACCATTTTCTGCTAGAAGTACCTTCGAAAATTTTTGTTTTCTGAGCCATCCTGAGTGATAGAATGTACAGTAATATTTGCCAGCAGATGCACCTTTCAAAGATCTTAAGTGATCTTTGTATTTTTATTTCCTTGTGTATTGTCCATAGTTGCATGGCTCTATGTTAAAATAGGTAAGGTGACACAGATTATTAGATATTCCCCAAGGGCTAACACCAGGGAGTAAACTAAATCTGAACATATTTTATGATTAAAAGGACTTCTGTGGATTTAAGAGTAATCTTCAAATGCATAAATAACAGTGATTAATCAAAATCCTTTCATAATTTTCCAAACTGCTGCTAATTTGTTAACCTCTTCGCATCCTTTAGTGCTTTGGAATTTTAAATATGACTTACAGTCTTATGCACTTTTTGACCTCTAAATATAATACTTAAATGACATTGAATGTCAACAGAAAATAGTCTCCTACTGCCTCGTAAATGCTGAGTCAAAGGTAAGGAAGTTATGAAAAATAAATGAGGTAAAGCCGAGATGTTTACTCTCAAAGCAGGAGGCACTAATCTTGTAACAATGCTCTGTTCCACTAGCATTGTTATTGATGCCACATGGAGTGATTGATGGGGATTTAATCATTTTATCTAATAGCTCTGGGTATTAGAAAATGATATATGCTACACTACAGTTTTTAGAACATTCCAAAGTTTTCTAAAAGTAAGAAATCAGGTGTGGAGCTGCAATTTTTTTTAACCTGCCTACATCTAAAATAATGATATTAATTACATAGAATTCCAGATGATGTACCCGTATGATAGAGGATAAAAAAAGTAATTGAGTCGATAATGTCAGATTGTTCCTACTAACATGAAATTAACACACTCCTAATTATGTGTTTTAAATCTTGAACATTTAAAATAAAATTGCCCTCATCTGACATGATATGGTTTAATACAAACTCTTAAGACCATTTTTTATTACAGACATTTCTTTAAAACACTAGATTGTTAACTTATACTTGGTGTACTTGATACCAAATAAGCAAGTGATAACATATTTAAATGCAGTAGGAGAGAGAGATTGATCTCATTTCTCTTGAAATAAGAAGTGGGAGTTTTTTTTTCAGTGCTGTAGTGAGCTAGTGGGAAGTACTCTAGGACATTGTAAGAAGACTGGTCAACGCAGCTAGGAGATCTGCATTTGCTAATTGGCCTTTATTGAATTAGGGCCTAACCCACCCACCAGGATCAGGAGATCCAGGCTCTATCGCTCTTGATTGACTGTATTTCAGAGATGGGTCACAGGTGGTTGAGAAAGACATTCCAGTGTATAAAACTGGCAAGAGACTGGGAGATTTACATCTCAAAGGGACAGACAACGAATCTAAGGTTGCAAGTTCTCTCAAGTAAATGGTGTAACAAAAGGAAGGTCAGGGGCCAAGAGTCAGGAAGAAATCTAAAATTGTGTCCAGTTAGGGGAATGCTAATACCACAACATCTTGTTCATTAATCATATGGAAATATAGCAGTAATTGACTAGAAAATTCTTATTTGAATAGAAAGCTATAGAAAATGCTTATTAAAGGAAATAGGACTTTTACGATTTTATATTGAATATTAATTTTATTAAAAAGCAAAAGACCATATAGATTGTTCCAAACTTAAGCTATCACCAGTTCACTGATGTTTCCCTTTAGGGTAATGATATGACATTTAAGGCAGTTTCTTCTTTGTTTATTTATCATAATTTATTTATTATCCTAAGATATGGGTATCTGCCAATTAAGAATTTAAAGGCACATAGTTAATATCTTTAAATTCTTTCTCGCATTCTGAAGACCATACATTTATCTAAATTTATCAAGTGATTTCATATTTTGATATTTCAATAAAGAAAATGTATTTTCTATATGTTTATCTTTGCTAGGCTTATTTGTTCTAAAACTGTCTTTTCATTTTAATAAATTACATTATTTTCCAGTATTCTGGTTATTTCTTGGTGACAAGAGTCTTTGCCTTATCAGTACATCTTAAATTATATGCCCACTTAATTATCATCTCTCCTAGTCTTATGGTTTTAATCTTACAAGATTTTGACATTTAAAATTTAACTCTATCTGCACCACTTTTGTTTCTTTTGTGTATTTTCTCTAATTCCATTTCCTCTTCCTTAAGTGTTTCACTAAAAAGTTTCAGACTAACCAAATGCTTGAAGATCAGATTTTTGAATAAAATTGTATTTCCTATTAATATCCTCTGTTATACTTAATTTTTCAGGCCTACATTTTGAGGCATTGTTAAGAAAAGGGTTTGTAGTGTAAGCTTTCCCAGCTCTACAATTAAAGAATGACATCATTGTTCTATTAATTTAACTTTGACAAAATCTACAATTTATGTCTGATACTTCAACTAATGTACTTTTTATTTCTAAAACTTTTGAGAAAATATTAATACTGTTGAGAACACTACATGAAAACATTTTTTGAGTACCCACTAATAGGTGCCATGATAAGCAATTTACATACATTATCTCATTCAGTTCTCTGAACTCGACTATTATATTTTTAGCTAATAGTATCATGATACCATTCCCATTTATTATTGAAATCTATGGTAGTGATCCTCATAGTTTGGAATGCAAAAAAAAAAAAAAAATCACATTTGAGTCTTGCTAAAACATAAGCTTTCTAAATCCAACAAAACAAATTTAACTCTTATCTCTGGAGCTTAAATATGTACATTTTTTACTTGACCCCAGGTAATTCTGAAGCTGATGGATTTTTAATCAGCTCTTAAGGAAAAGAGTTCTATAGGAAATAATTCTAAGATAAATTATTTCATCAGTTCTCTATAGGATTTATTATTATTTTCTAAAGATTGTATTTATTTATTCATTAGTGACACAGAGAGAGGCAGAGACATAGGCAGAGGGAGAAGCAGGCTCCCTGTGGAGAGCCAGATGTGGGACTCAATCCCAGGACCCCAGGATCAGGCCCTGAACTGAAGGCAGATACTTAACCACTGAGCCACCTAGGTGCCCTCTCTATAGAATTTAAATCAAGTCAAAATAATAGCATAGGTATAATGCAATAATTTTATATAATTTCTCAGTATTCTCTGTAGTACTTCTTAATATTACAAATACTTTAATAAAAATATTTTAAATTCTTTCAAATAAAGCATATCTGAAAGAAAATGTAAATGTGATCTTTTATTCTCTATTAGTCTTTTTGTCCTAGGATTATTTGGTACTAAATATTACAATTTTAAATTTCACTTTTTATCAGTCAAAATGAAGATACTACTCACTTTTTTAGTATGAAATCACTAATTTCTTTACATACATCCTAGAAAAACTTCATTGATTGATTTTATATTGAGATTTTCATGCGTTTATCTTAGATGATTTAAAACTGCCATAGTAGTGTGTATGTATGTGTATACCTATGTGTGTGTATATGAATAAAGTCTTTATTTGAGCAACAGAAATGAAAGTTGTTCATTTGCTGAATTCAATTAGTCCATATCTCTTCCAAGAAGATTTAATTTACATGCATTGAATATTTTTAAAATTCATATATTTAGTTCAAATTTTTCTTACTTTCTCAATTAGAAGGGGACAGTTATGTAAGAGGTCTGCAAACTATTCTTTTCCATATTGGGGATTTCCCTCTGAGAAAGAAAGAAAGATGACATAAAATATTTACAAATCTATACAAGATGATAGGTCTACAGGCAAACACATTAATAGTATTTGCTAGTAGGAGAAATATTCTATGAAATGCTTTTAGTGGTATGTACCTAAGTCTAAGATTGCTTATGGTCACCTGGTATTTATAGATTTATGGAACGTAGCTCTCTAGAAAATGTCATAAAAGCTATGCAATTCTATGTTTATAAAACGCAAATGTTGCATGATCAAAATAGCTCTTTCCTCTTCAGTCATTTAGATGCAGGCATTAGTTAGAAAACACACACATAAATCTTGGCCAGAAAAAAAAAAATAAATCTTGGCCAGTATGCATTCAGTTGTAGCAAAGAAGAACCTGATAGCTATGGTTGTGGTCCTTTCTTTCTCCTTCCTTCACTAATGATGTAATTACTTGTATTCTTGATATGTAAGATCACTGGTTTGTGTAAGTCTGATTTGAAAATTAAATTATTTGTGTTTTCTCACTCATCATACATGATTTCTACACCAAAGGGTATACCTCCCAAAAATGTGTATTGATACACAGTATTAATCAGAATGATAGTTTTTATATACTATTTTATACACTGTTATACAAGTGTAGATAAATTTATCAGGTTAAATATCCATATTTATTCATATTTATCAATATTTATATTTATATCTATATATTTTATCTCCACAAATGTTTCTATGTATCTATATGTGTAGTTATGTATAAAGATATCTATGTGTATAAGTAATATATATTTATATATAATATTTTAGATCATGAGTATGTTTCATTAGCGAAAATATAAGTAGATTGCTTGAGAATGTGCAGACACATATAATTAAGGAAAATTTTTGAAGATGTTACATATTTGCAATCGAAAAATGAAGTATGATAAAGACACTTTTGAAATCTGACTAATACTGAGTCCTCAACCTTCTCTTGCTAATGAAATGTAAATGAATTAAACCATATGCATGTAGATAACTGGAGTAAAAGTCCTTCACCTTAAAAAGGAATTGGGACAAAGATATTTCACTAGAGACTAAAGAATGAGGCTACATTGGATAGGCATTAAAATTAAAGATGTATGTTTATCTTGCATAACTCACAGTATCATGTGGGCTTTGAATGCTTGTCAACATCCTGAGGTATGGCAACCAGCAAGAGCTAAACAGGTACTCATGAATCCTCATTTCATTTCTCAACTGTCCTAACTTGTTGCCTTTACTATATAAAAGGAATCTCAAACATAGCAAATTCAGTCTGTTGTTTTGATATCTAATCTTTTGATGTATTATTTTAATTAACATAATAAGCTGTTAATAATATTAATGATTATTTCCTTAATTTCTATCCTCTTTGCTGAAAAGGGTTAAGATTAAGAGACATAGGAAGCCTGAGCTGCTCAGTAGGTTAAGCGTCTGCCTTTAGCTCAGGTCACGATCCCAGGGTCCTGGGATCAAGTGTCACATCAGGCTCCTTGCTCCCGGAGAGTCTGCTCCTCCCTCTCCAACTCCTCACCCCTGCTCTTGCTTGGTCTCTCATGCACTCTCTCTCAAATAAATCTCAAAAAATAAAAAGATTAAGGGACATAATGGCACAAGTTCACTATTTTTTTTTTTTATACTTTAGCAAATGGAGTTAATAAGATTTGACAAACATGGACATAGAAGGTAGCATCTCATTAGAATAGTGCTGTGATGACTTCAACCTATATTAAATCACCAAGTTAAAAAAATTAAATATCTGTATAAACAGAAGTATATATTAAGTTTCTTGAAGCACTGTGAAATCATAAGAACCTTCTGTACTAATCACAGAAGAGTGATACTACTTTAAAACATATGATTCCCCCCAAGTTTGTCTAAATATTTTGGAAGCTTCTGCTCCCTAGAAAAATGTTACACAAAACATTGCTCATGTTTTAGTGTTCATGAACTGTTTGTTTTTGGTCCATGGTGACCGAAGTAAAGAAATTGAAAGTAAGTATTTAGAATTTTTTATAGCAATTTGACATTAGTCCAACAACCTAAAATGGATCAGTGGACTTATTGTATGAATGAGATATAGATCAAGTGTGCTATCCAAGTCACAAGTAGCAGAAGCTACGGGCTAGGACCATTTTACAGCATGTGATGCTTTTAAGGTTTGTTTGCCAAATAAAAAAAGAAAAAAAAATATTACAATTATTTCAAAGAAAGATAATTTAAATTATCTGTAAGTTTAGTCAGTGATGAAAGATTGAAGATGGACTGTGAAATGTAATAGGAGTGAGTACTTCTTGAATAAAACTTAGGTGAACACTTTGTTCTTCATTAAATTATGGTAAAAATCTCCTTTCAGAATAGAGCTATACTATGACCCAGCAATCACACTATTAGGCATTTACTCCAAAGCTACAAATGTAGTGATCCAAAGGGGCACCTGCACTCCAATGTTATAGCAGCAATGTCTACAATAGCCAAACCATGGAAAGAGACCAGATGAATGGATTAACAGATGAATGGATAAAGAAGATGTGGTGTGTATGCACACAAACACACACACACACACACACGCACACACACACAATGGAGTACTATTCAGCCATCAAAAAAGAGAGAAATCCTGCCATTTGCAGTGACATGGAGGGAACTAGAGGATATTATGCTAAGTGGAATAAGTCAATCAGGGAAAGACAGTTATCACATGATCTCATTCATATGTGGAATTTAAGAAACAAAACAGAGGATCATAGGGGAAGAGAGGGAGAAATAAGATGAAATCAAAGAGGGAGGCAAACCACAGGAGACTTTAATCACAGGAAACAAACTGAGTGTTGCTGCAGGGGAGGGGGTGGAAGGTGGGGTAAATGGGTTATGGACATTAAGGAGGACACATGATAGAATTAGACTGCATATTATATAAGACTGATGAATCACTGAATTCTACCTCTGAAACTAATAATACAATGTATGTTAATTAATTGAATTTTAATTACAACGAAACAAAAAAACTCCTTTCAGGGGCACTTGGGTGGCTCCATCAATTAAGTGACTGACTTGAGTTTGGCTCCATTCATGATCTCAGGGTTGTGAGATGGAGCATGGAGCCTGCTTAAAATTCTCTTTCTCTTCCTCTCCTTTTGACTCTCCCCTGCTCTCATGTGCTCTCTCTCTACTAAACAAACAAACAAAAGAAAGGAAAAAATCTTTCAGTTCCCAAAAGACTGGAAATAAAAAAAATACGACATAACTGGTCATTCAACACATATTAATAAGTTCTGAGCTATACCACAGTTTGTGGCGGCCTGAATCAAGGCAGCAAAAGTTCTTTTGAGGTCAGCTTGTATCCATTGCACAAGGAAGCACTGGGACATTTTTTTTTTTTTTTTTTTTGAATCTAGAAACACAAGGGCTAGGCCTAATAGCAAAGTGGGTGAGAAAATGATCAGATCAGAGTTGACTCAACTCCCAATAAGTGTATGATGCACTAATTCATTGCTCAATTATTTTCATGAATAAATAACATCATATATCTGAATCCATTGTTTGTTAAGAAAATAAGTAACACTGGTCATCAGCAGTATAATTGATGGTTATGTTCTAACTGGAAACAGATACCACCACCTTCAATGACTGAAATTTTCTGTAGGAAAAATTCCAGGTGTTGGGTTTTAGAATTGGTAAAAGCTTATTTTGAATATATGAACAAACTTGTTTCTAGGAGGAAATTGTACTTAATGTGTAAAATATGTAAAACAAGTGGAGAAAATTATAATCAAGTTCAACATTTTTGAATATAAAAATCCAAACTTAACCAATAGCTATAGAGATAGTAGAAAGAGATATTTTTGACTCCTCTCTTTTAGCATGTTGTTAATGAAACTATCAGGGTTACTGAGGACAGTATTTTTTTCTACTTGTACCAATTTCTAATTTTTATATCTCCAGGGACAAACCATATTTCTAATTTAGTTGTTAAAGCATAGAGACAACATTTATAAATTGGTACACAATCTGAAGATAAACAATCCATCATATTGTGTTAGATAACTCAAACTTTAATTACACAGATAAAACCACTTTCATTAAGAAACAAGTTATATATTATATAACCAAATCCCTTCATTAAATTCTATTAACACAATTAATAAGCAATTCACCCAATGCATTGCTCTCTTTATCACTGGTTTACTTTGAATTATTAAACAAACCTCTGAGTAGAAGACCCCATATGAATTTCAAGTACCACTTATTTA